>NC_067406.1:141394642-141741142 GCF_009764475.1 Pristis pectinata | reverse complement strand
CAGAACCTGCCTCAACTACTTTCCCTGGCAGCTCCTTCCATATACGCACCACCCTCTTGTGTGAGGAAGTTGCCCCTCAGGTCCCTTTTAAACCTTCCCCTTCTCATCTTAAACCTCTGCCCTCTCCTTTTGGTTCCCTTTCCCTGGGAAAAAGACTGAGTGAATTCACCCTATATGTGCCCCTTATTCACTTCTATGAGGTCACCCCTCAGTCTCCAACCCTCCGAGGAATAAAGTCCTAGCCTGCCCAACATCTCCCTGTAACTCAGGACCTAGAGTCCTGGGATCATCCTCGTAAATTTTCTTTGCACTCTCTCCAGCTTAATGATGTCCTTCCTATAACAGGGCAACCAAAACTGTACACAACTGCCCAAAGCTGTACACTTTCGAAGCAATACCTAGTTATATCCTCTCCCATTACACTGGAGGTTAATGGAATCCCTCAGAGTTCAATTCAGAACTACTCATTGTTTCTAAAGCAATCTAAAAAATTGTTTGACAGAGACAAGGCTGCCTTGGCCATTGAAGTCAAAGTTGAGTTTATTGTCATATGCACGTCCATGTATGCACAGGTGCAATGAAAAGCTACTTGCAGCAGCATCACAGCCACAGAGCATCATATAGGCAGCATTCACAAGAAAAATAATTTTTACAAGAAAGAATACAATTAGAACAGGAAAAAAAACAAAGTCCATTTTAGTGCAAAGTGGTCAGAGTGTTGCTAAATTGTACTGATTAGGATTTTGCTGGTTGGTTAAAGAACCAAATAGTTGAAGGGAAGTAGCTGTTCTTGAACCTGGTGGTGTGGGTCTTCAGGATTCTGTACCTATGTTTTACTGCCAATGGAGATTGGGGATCCTGTTTTCCCTATATGGATAAGGTACTCACCCAAGATAATAGATCATTTGATAGGTGCCTGTGGTAAGTAGCGCATTACACTGTGCACGTGTAGGTTAATCACCTGAAGGCCCTCTGTGATCACAACCACTTGCGTTTATCTTCACGTCGTTACATCTTCTTGACAGAGAGAACAGCTACTTCCCTTCAACCATTTAGTTCTTGAACCAACTGGCAAAGCCCGAACCACCCATGACAGTTTAGCAACATTACGTCCACTCTGTACTAAAATGGACCTTTTTTTTTGTTCTAATTGTATTTTTTCTCTTGTAAAAGTTGGGTATAATTCAGGTTTATGTTTCTCTTGTGAATGCTGCTTATCTGATGCTCTGTGCCTGTGATGCTGCTGCAGATAAGTTTTTCATTGCACCTGTGCACACATGGACTTATGCAGATGACAACAAACTAGATTTTGGCATCACAATCAAACGACAGTATATCTAAAAGGTGCAGCATTCCCTCAGTACTCTGCTGGGGATGTCAGCTTGAACCTCTGGATTTTTGAACCCACGACATTGTGACCTCAAATCCCTTAGACTGAGCTATTACAATATTATAGAGCTGTAACAACTCATGCCAAATAAGTAGGGATTTATTCTTGTTCAGGTCCCTGGTCAAGACCCCACTCGGAGTATTGTGCTCAGTTCTGGTCGCCTCACTACAGGAAAGATGTGGAAGCCATAGGGAGGGTGCAGAAGAGATTTAAAAGGATGCTGCCTGGAATGCAGAGCATGCCTTATGAAAGCAGGTTGAGGGAACTCTGCCTTTTCTCCATGGAGAGACGGAGGATGAGGGGGGACCTGATTGAGGTGTACAAGATGATGAGAGGTATTGATAGGGTAGACAATCAGAGGCTTTTCCCCAGGGCTGACATGGTGGCCACAAGAGGACATAGGTTTAAGGTGCTGGGGAGTAGGTATAGAGGAGCTGTCAGGGGTAAGTTTTTTTACTCAGAGAGTGGTGAGTGCGTGGAATGGGCTGCCGGCAACGGTGGTGGAGGCGGATACGATAGGGTCTTTCAAGAGACTGTTAGATAGGTACATGGAACTGAGTAAAATAGAGGGCTATGGGTAAACCTAGTAATTTCTAGGGTAGGGACATGTTCGGCACAGCTTTGTGGGCCGAAGGGCCTGAATTGTGTTGTAATTGTTCTATGTTCTATGTTCTATTTACATAAAGCTGAAATTGCCGGCAAGGACAGTACTGATTGTCCATCCCCAACTTGTCTTTGAGACGCCTTCACAAATGGCTGCAGCCTGTGTGGTGAAGGTACAGAGCAATTGGGTAGGGAATTAGAGTCACAGAGTTATACTGCACAGAAACAAGCCCTTCAGTCCAACTGGTCCATGCCGACCAAGGTGCCCCATCCAAGCTAGTCCCATTTGCCAGCGTTTGGCTCATAACCATGTAAACCTTTCCTATCCATGTACCTGCCCAAATGTCTTTTAAAAAGTTGTTATTGTACCTGCCTCAACCACTTCCTCTGGCAGCTCGTTCCACATATGTACCACCCTTTGTGTGATAAAGTTGCCCCTCAAGTTCCTATTAAATCTTTCCCCTCTCACCTCAAACCTGTGCCCTCTGGTTCTTGATTCCCCAACTCTGGGAAAAAGACCAAGTGCATTCACCCTGTCTATGCCCCTCATGATTTTATACACCTTTAAGGGATCATCTCTCAGTCTCCTGCGCTCCAAGGAAATATCCTAGCCTGTCCAACCTCTCCCTATAACTCAGGCCCTCAAGTCCTGGCAATATCCTTGTAAATCCTTTCTGCACTCTTTCCAGTTTAATAACATCTTTCCTATAGCAGGGCGACCAAAGCTGAACACAATACTCTAAGTGCGGCCTCACCAGCGTCCTGTACAACCGCACCATGACTTCCCATTTTTTATACTCAATGCCCTGACGTACAAAGGCCAGCGAGCCAAAAGTCTTCTTCACCACCCTGTCTACCTGTGACTCCACTTTCAGTGGACCAAGTACTTGTACTCCGAGGTCCCTCTGTTCTACAACACTCCCCAGGGCCCTGCCGTTCACTGTGAAAGCCATACCAGGATTTGACTTTCCAAGATGCAACACCTTGCACTCATCCAAATTCCAGGATTTAGATCCGGTGATGAAGGAAAATGACACATGTCCAGGGCAGGATGGTGAGTGGTTTGCAGGTGGTACCTGCTATCCTACTTCTAACAAGTGGAGGGAATGGGTTTGGGAGATGTCAACAAGTCCGGACCAATAAACCACACAACACATCCTGGGAATACTCACAAGGATTTCACGTTCTGCCACTGAGAGCACCAGTCTTGCACATTCGCCAGTTCCAGCACGCGAGTTTGGTCTGGAGGAGCTCCGTGATACTGGTCGTGATGGTGAAGAACAAAGATTCCCCCTCTCACCAGAGTATGGGCTGGTCCATTTCTCTTCCTATTTTAAAAATAATTACATTTTAGCCTGGTTCAAAAACGTAACAGATAGTGAATGACCTATACAACCATCCAACAAGACGAGGCTAAATGTTGAAAAATCTACTTTAGCCCAGAACAAGAATTTGACACACACCCAGTTGATTGCCCTCCCCTACCAAGGAACCCTTGATTACAAGCTGAGAACAGGAAGGTGTGATCAGTATCACTGAGATCATAGTTGACGTGATACGATTCCCACCTGTTCTCTATACCCCTTAGTAGCTTTGGTCAAGAAAAACCTTATTGATCATGGACTTAAAGTTATCAATTGACCCAACATCAATTGCCACTTGCAGGAGAATGTTCAGAACTCCTCACACCTCTGCATGTTAAAATGTTTCCTGACCACTCTTGAAAGTCCTGGTATTTTTTTCACCATGTCCTCTAACCCCAAATTCCTCAACCCTGCAGAACGGTTCTTTCTATCCATAGAACACAGAACAATTACAGCACAATTCAGGCCCTTTGGCCCACCAAGCTGTGCCAAACATGTCCCTACCCTATCCATCTTACCAAACTTCAACCATTTTACACCTTATAGTTCTAAATTCTCAGGAAAACCATGCATTGCTTGACATCCCTAGCCAATGAAAATAGGTTGAACATTAATATTCAATTGACTCTCTAATGGGCAATAAAATTCCAATTTTCCATGTACCCTGCGTGAAAAATGGGTATCCTGATTTCACTGAACTAATTGGCTTTAATTTTAAGATGACATTCCCTTGTTCTCGGTCCACCCCCACGGAGGAAATAGGTTATACGTGGTGGCTGCATATCATTTCACACTCCTCAAGTGGAGCCTCCCTCAGCTTTCTAATCTCAAGTGAATAAAAACCCAAGTTTGTGCAACCTGACCAAAGAGCAACAAACTGCAGACACTACAAACTAAAAAGGAAGAACAGAAGGAGCGAGAAATACTCAGCAGCTTAAGAAAGAAATAGAGTTAATATTTCAGGTCTTCTGTTAGTACTACGGTTCTGACTGAACAATTTTCTGTTACGCAACATCATAATTAACCCTTCAGGCCCCAATCGTTACTGGGATGCTGAATTGGCTTCCAATCCCTATAAAGTGATATTTTTATTTGTCTTTCATTGCATTCAATATTTTCATCTCCAAGTTTTGGCATGGGATACATTATTAAAGGAATGGCAAGAATGGCCATCAGGGCATTTGAGTCTTAAGATTTTCAAACAATGCTGCCATGGTTGGAGAGCGGTAACCCACTAGTCACCACCTGCCACCCCAAGAAATTCCCATTTATTCCCAGTCTTTGGTTTTTATCTGTGAACCGATTCTCAATCCATGCCAGTACGTCATCCCCAACTACACATGCTGCAGCCCCATTGATGAAGCTCCTGTGCAGGACTTTATCAAAAATCTGGTTCCTCCTTTATCTATTCTAGTGCTCACGTCCTCAATGAATTCCAGCAAATTAGTCAAATGTGATTTCCTTACATAAACCATGCCAATTCTACTCAATCATGTTCATTCTTTCTAAATGTTCTATTATTACATTCTTCATTGTGGAATCTTGTTAAATATTAAGCTAGAAATCAGTGCTCAACCTATAAAACAATATCCAACCCATGTATGGAGGGAAACATTGTGTTCATTAAAGTGAGGGACATCAGTGGGTGTGGATTGAACTCCCACCACAGACCCTCTGGTTGCCGACTCCACTTGAACAAAGCCTAGAGGTTTCATCACATGACCTCTGCCTTCCCATTGCTCTCCACCAAACACGTCCATCCTCATGATGCCCCGCCTCCCCAAGATCATTCAGAAAGCAAACATACTCTTCATTATCCAACCGAATGGCTTTCACCTTCAGGCTAATACCCTTCTTCTCGTCTCCAAAATTATTACTTATGTTTTACAAATGCAAGGATGTTTTTGTTAAAACAACTTTTTTAATTTCTTGATTTTTGCTCACAACACTTCCTTTGGACCAACCTTGGACAAGCCTAGAGTGTTGACAACACCTACTTGCACCCATTGGGTGAAATTCCTCCTCCAGTTATCCTTACCAAATAGCTGGCAGGATGAATCTAGATTATATTTGTACAAATTCTTTGTTGATAACATTTTCTAAAGGCATTTACTCACTATCCACCTCTGCATTCACATATCCCGGGATGATGCAGCAGTCTCTCTCTTTCGGAATAGCCCATGTTGCATTTCCAATCATTCTTATTTTGAATCTTAGTTCTTAGAGCACTACAGCACAGAAAAACACCATTCAGCCCATCTAGTCTATGCCAACCTGATCTTCTGCCTCATACCATCTACCACAACCCCCTCCCATCCACGTAACTAGCCAGACCTCTCTTAAATGTTACAAGTGAACCCGCAGTTACGAGTCAGGATGCTATTTGGTGAATGTCCCTTTAAGGCACCTGGACAGTAGGGTAGTTGTGTGTGTGTGTGTGTGTGTGTGTGTGTGTGTGTGTGTGTGTGTGTGTGTGTGTGTGTGTGTGTGTGTGTGGTGTCATCAAGACAGCAAGATAACAACATGTTGCCTGTTTTGCTCAGTGGATCGAAGAGAGAGGGGGGAGGGAGAGAGCGGGGAGGGAGAGGGCGGGGAGGGAGAGAAACTGCTGGTCTCTGTATCAATGGATGAAGAACAATAGCTGTGTCTGTTACGACAATCCATGCATAGATTTTTGGAGCAATCAAGTGGAGTCCACTTTGTCGTTAACCTGTAGTGGGAAACAGGTATTTCTGTGGGTGGCCACATATCGAATGCCTTTGGGGTGGCAGATACTTTGGAACAAAGCAATGGAGATCATCAGTGATTAAGGTGCCGTATGGGTTCCATCGTGAACATGTGGATTTTGTAATGTCTCTCTACATTCTCTCTACATTTTCTCTTCAGTCAACGGTGGTTTTGCAAAAGCCTTTGTTCATGTTTCACCTGATGACTTGCTGAACTGAACTTTGAGAATTATTCCTGGACTTGGAATTTGGGAATTTGCCTCACACACACTTGGAGTTTTGGGGATTATGTTTGATATCTAACATTTTTGCTTTTCTTATCATTACAAGTAGTTATTAATAAAATAGTTTTTAACACTTGTACATGGCTCGGTGCGTTTCTATTGTTGCTGGTACGTAACACCGCATCCACCAATTCTGCTGGCAGCTCGTTCCACACTCACACCACCCTCTGAGTGAAGAAGTTCCCCTCAGATTCCCCTTAAATATTTCACCCTAAACCCATGTCCTCTAATTCTAGTCTCACCCAACCCAAGGGGAAAAAGCCTGCATGCATTTGCCCTATCTATACCCATCATAATTTAGTATACCTCCATAAGATCTCCCCTCACTCTCCTGCGCTCCAGGGAATAAAGTCCTAACCTATTCAACCTTTCCCTACAACTCCGGTTGCATATATTCAACATGCATACATTTTCTTTATGCCTCTAGAATTCATTCAACTGCATGCAAATCCACCAAGGAACTCAATAAATGGTACAAGCACATTTGAGAATATCATGGAATATCAAATCTTTTCCAAGAATCTCCTATTTCTACAATACCTTTCCTTATATCCTAATCCACTTTAAAACCAATAAGGTATTTTTTGAAGCATAGTCAGAGTGGCAACCCAAGACACCCATGTTTAGCATATACTTAGGACAGACAAACATCAGGATTGGAGGCAGATTTTAAGAAGGCTAAGTTTCTTTTACAGGTTGGTGTTCTACAAACTAATGTTAGGCAAGAGCTGTGCAAATCACCTCTTTTGCTTCTCTTCCTGGTTCAAAGAATTCCACTCTGGCTGTTAGGTCCTTCAGTGCTTCCCGCCAAGCCTGAGAGTCTGAACAAATAAGTAAAGACAGTCACATAAACAGAAAGAACTTTAAGAAATTCCTCCACACTCAAAGTAACTGACTGGTGCAAAACAAATCTGGCACCTGGTGCAAAATTCATGGCAGCATTGGAACCATCGAAAGGAATGTTGTCCAGAAATAAAATACTGCAGATGCTGCATATCCAGCTCACAAACAGAAGATACTGGGAACATTCAGCTGGTTAGACAGAATGCATTTTAAGTCCATGACCTTTCATCAGAATGGTTCTGAAATTTTATCAGCTGCTCAGTTAGTTGATCAATCATCCATTCTGGAATTATTTTCCAAACCCGTGCTGCCTTACAATTTTTAAATTATGCTTAAAGCATTCTTTTTCAGCTCTGTAAATTGGGCTCTCAACACTACCTGCTTGATGATTGCTTCCACAAATTCCAAATCTCTTATCTTTCTAAAATAATTTTCCCCCCACAAAATTACATGGAATTTTTCAGCAAATCGACAGAATGTTTGGCCCAACTGGCTCAGAGCCAGTGGTTCTGACTCCTCACAACCATCCCTCTTCACCTTACCCAATCAGCATATCCTTCAGTTCCCCTCTCTCTCTCTCTCCCCTCCCTCCCTCATGTTTATCCAACTTTGCTCAATTGTATCAGTATTATTCACCTCCACCTTTCCCTGAGGGTGCAAGCTCCCCCGTTCTCCCTGCGCAAAGAGTTCTTCCAAACTGGATTTATTGGTTACCCATGACTGGTAGTGGACTTCCCCCACAACTGAGAACATGTGATCCACGTCCATCCGATCATTATTTTAAAGCCCTGTCTCAGATAACCTCTCAGTTTTCTCCTTTTGAGGAAAAATGCAGCACAAGAAAAATAAAAGATCTTTCAGTTTCCCACTGGACCCGGGTCAGTGGAAGACACAAGGTGTTCCAAATTAACTCAACAAGTCTTCAAAGCCCAGCTGGTGGGGTGGAGGGATACAGTGAAACACCTTAATCTACTGGTATGAAGCGGTAGGTACATTGAGGGGAGTAACAGTAACTGGGGAATATTCCACACAGCTGCTTTGACCCAAATGACTTCTTTCTGTGACAGGAGAAGGCCATTCAAAAGGATGACAGCATCCATAACAATGGCTGCACATCTTGGTTCCATATACTTTAACACCCTTGTCTCGTGAAACCCGTGATGTTCAGCTTATTAATGGAGCTAGCATTTCTCATTTTTTGTGGGAAAAAAAAGAGTTCCAGATGTCTACCATCCTGGATATATAGTGTTGACTAACATTTATTCTTTACTTCTACCTTAGTATACAAGTAAAAGGCTTTATGCTCATTGTTACTTTTCATAATTTTTTTAATGACACAGAAGGCCATTCAGCCCATCAAGTGTATACTGGCAATCCCATCAATCCATTACCCAACTTTGTTCTCAGTCGCCCATTCTCTCTCACATGCCCATCAACTCCTCCCTGGTTCTTCTACCAACTACCCTCAGCAGGGTCGATTCTTGCAGCAGCGTCTTTAGGGTGTGGATAGAACCCAGAGTAGCCGGGGGAAACCCAATACACTCACAGGGTGAGCGTGCAAACTCCGCATGGACAGCACAGGAGGTTGGGATTGAACGTGGGTCACTGGGCCTGCGAGACAGCAGCACTACCCGCTGTGCCACTATGCTGCCTGATTCATTCTGGGCTCTATGACAATGAAGAGACTGCTCATCCCTTCCAGCTCCTTCCTCTGTCGTTAAACTATAAACGTCCCCACCACACCTTGGGACCCATTAGTACCTTGGGACCCATGAATACTCACATAATAATCCCAGGTCGGGCTGTGCTTCTTCTTTACATGGGGACAGTGGCAATCCCGTGATGAGATGAGCTGGAGATGGAGGCATAATGGGAATATTGGCAGTGATTGGCCGCTTCGGTTTGAAGGGCTCTTGCTTAGGTGTTGTTGATCTGACTGGTACTTTGTGACAGACCCCATCGTCATCCACCTTACATACCAGTGCGTTGTTCAGACCTGCAATACAGTCATAGTCAGAGTTGTATAGCAGGGAAACAGGCCCTTCGGCCCAACTCATCCATGCCGACCATGGCGCCCACCAAATTAGTCCCATTTGCCCGCATTTGGCCAAAGCATTCCTATGCATGTACTTATCCAAATATCTTTTGAATGTTGTTGTATCTGCCTCAATCACCTCCTCTGGCAGTTCGTTCCATACACTAAACACCCTGTGTGTGAAGAAGTTGCCCCTCAGGTCCCTTCTAAATCTTCCATCTTAAACCTACGTCCTCTAGTTTTTAGTTCCTCTTCCCTGGGAAAAAGACTGTGTGCGTTCACCCTATCTATGCTCCTCATGGTTCTGTACACCTCTATAGCGTCACCCCGCAAACTCCTATGCAATAGAGGTGTCTGAACAGACGTTTCAGCTGATGGAGTTTCACTGACGAATCTCCTACGATGCTGAGGCGAGAGTGTGTCGTCCTGGTGGTCGGGTGACACAGGCAAACATGCAAAAACTGAAGATCAAAGAGACACCATTTAGTCTGTTAATTCTGGCCGAATATGACCAACTATTTTTATATTAACTTGCATTGAATTATACCACGGATTATTCACACAGCTGGTTTCTTCATGTGGTTATGCTCCTCACGGGCCTCTTCCCAGACTGTTTTGTCTCAATAACAGCTTGATTCTTTTCACATTTGTGTATTTAATTGGTTTATAATTGTCACATGTACTGAGATACAACGAAAGGCTTTTGTTTGCATGTCATTCATACAGATCCAGCTTCTCACATCTTGTTCAAACCACCGCTCACCTCATTCCCACTTCCCCTCCTCCCCCATCTACCTACCTTCCCCCCTCACCTGGACTCACCTGTCACCCATCAGCTCGTGCTCCTCCCCCTCCCCCCCACCCTTTTATTCTGGCTTCTGCCCTCTTCCTTTCCAGTCCTGATGAAGGGTCTCGGCCCGAAACGTCGACTGTTTATTTCCCTCCATAGATGCTGCCTGACCTGCTGAGTTCCTCCAGCACTTTGTGTGTGTTGCTCCCCTCAAATCCATTTTTACTCTTCATCTCAACCACATCCTGAGAAGACTACTTCCACATTCTCACCCGTCTCTGGATAAAGAATGGTTTTCCTAAATTCTTCATTGGAATTACAGGAAGATACCTCAATGTCATGAGCTTGTGAAAACTTCTCCATTGTTACCCTATCAACTCCTTTCAAAATGTCACTATTTTCTGGTTGTCCTCTCCTTTGATCTAGCCTGAAGTAGTTTTATTGAATACTTTCAGACACCATCGGGTACTACTTATAGTTATCTACTAACGTTATCGGCAAGCAGGGAGCATAAATGGTAGATGACTCCCTCTGGAGACGAGCAGGAGTGGGAGGACTCAGTGGAGATAATTAACAGGCAGCAAAGTTAGACATTTAACACCAACATTCAGGTTTTCAAATGGTGGAATTACAGAATCACGTGTCACCAGAGGCTACTCAGCTTCCTTTGCCTACGTCAATTCTTTGCAAGAGCTCTTCAATTAGTGCTCCTTCTCTGGATTTTTTCCTCCCCTTCAAAATATTTTTTAACCAATTCTCCTTTGAAAGTTGCTCTCCAATCTACTTGCACCACCCTTTCAGGCAGTGCATTGCAGCTCACAGTAAATTGCTGTGTGAAAAGCAGCTTTCCCTATCTGCCAATGACCATAAATCAATGTTTACTGAACCTTTCCACTGCCATCTGGAGTCAGAGTTGTACAGTACAGAAAATGGGCCCTTCAGCCCATCACGTCTATGCTGACCTTTTTGCCCATGTACACCAATCACATTTGCCTGCATTAGGATTATATCCTTCCAGGCCCTGCCTATTTAAATATTTGTCTAAATGCCTCTTGAACAAAGTGATTGTATCTGATTCCACCAGTACATTCTAGATATCAACCACACTCTGTTCAAAAAAAAACTTTCCCCTCAGATCCCCTTTAAAACTCCTTCCTCTCAACCTATGCCCCCTCCAGTTTTTGATACCACTACCAGGGGAAGATAGGTTTTGACTATCTACGCCTCTCAATCTTATACACCGCTATCAGGTCACCCCTCAGCCTCCTCTGCTCTGGGGAAAACAAGCCCAACCTATCCAATCTCTCTCATAACTAAAGTCCTCCATCCAGGTGAATCTCCTCTGCGCTCCCTCCACATCCTTCCTGAAGTGTGGTGAACAGAACTGCTCACAGTACTCCAAGTATGGATTAACCAGTGACTTGAGAAGCTGCAGTGTATCTGTGTTATTCACCTCCACCTTTCCCTGAGGGAGCAAACTCCCCCATTCTCCCTGCGCAAAGAGAAGTTCTTCCAAATTGGATTTATTGGTTACCCATGACTGGTAGTGGACTTCCCCCACAACTGAGAACATGTGATCCATGTCCATCCTATCATTATTTTAAAGCCCTGTCTCAGGTAACCTCTCAGTTTTCTCCTTTTGAGGAAAAATGCAGCACAAGAAAAATAAAAGATCTTTCAGTTTCCCACTGGACCTGGGTCAGTGGAAAACACAAGGTGTTCCAAATTAACTCAACACATCTTCAAAGAAGCTGCATCCCAACTCAAGAGTTCTTCTTTATCCAGTATCCCCAAAATTGTGTTTTTTAAAACTCACTGATGGCCCTGAAGGGTTTGAATTATTAGTGTGTAGCAGCACGAGTTACCTTTGATGTGATAGACCCTCTTGGGATGAGGATTATTACGGGTGTAGAATGAAGTGTCTACAGCGTACTTGCAGGTGTTGGACGTTGCAGGTCTCTTGTTGCCGAGCGATGGTAAAGGTAGCCCATTCCTGCTTCGTGGCAACAGTGGTTCATTTCGAAACTCATTTTCAAAATTACTGCAAGATAAACTTTATCGTTAGCCACTACTGACGGCAAGCTAGCATTTAAAAATGCCTGAAACATTCAACAGGTCAGGAGCGGGAAACGTTGTTCATCTGAACACCGTCAGACTTTGGGGACACAAGGGAGGCTGTAAAACGTTGGAAATCTGGAGCAACGCACACAAAATGCTGGAGGAACTCAGCAGGTCAGGCAGCATCTATGGAGGGAAATAAACAGTCGACGTTTCGGGCTGAGACCCTTCATCAGGACTGTCAAACATTGTTTTGCTGCAATTGGTAATTAGTAATTGGTTTATTATTGTCACATGTACCGAGGTACAGTGAAAAAATTCATTTTGCATGCCATCCATACAGATTATTTTACCACATCGAGGTAGTACAACGGAAAAGCAATAACAGAATGCAGAATATAGTGTTACAGAGAAAGTGCAGTGCAGGCAGACAATAAGGTGCAAGGCCATGACAAGGTAGATTGTGAGGTCAAGAGTCCACCTTATTGTACAAGAGGTCCATTCAATAGTCTTATAACAGTGGGATAGAAGCTGTCCTTGAGCAGTGTCAAATTTTACAACTACACTCCCTTTAAAAGACCATATGCATTTTCAACAGAAAGTCTGTTGGGACATCTTTTTACAGAGCATCATCTTTCAATGTAGAACATAGAACAGGAGGGGAACAGACCTCATCTTAGAGTAGACAACCTTTAAGATGCCCATCTCTCTGAGCAAATTTAAGTAGGAGAGGCTGAGGTACAAGGAGGTAACTCCAAAGCTGAGGAAAGACACCAATGATAGAGCGATGGAGATCAAGGACGGTCAGGGATCACAGCCTAAGGTGATCTCTAAAGTCAAAAGAAGAATTATAGCAGGGAATTGTAAACCAGCTCATTTACATCAGTAGTAATGATATGCATGCAACCATTGCAACAGGTTGCAAACATTCATCTAGATCAAGTGGAATATGTTCATGTTATTATGATTGCCAAGGTGATGTCTAGAGTTTCACAGATGAATCTGTTTACACGGATTCTTTGAGGGGGTAAATTAAATTAGTGACTGATTAACGTGGATCTTCTCTGAAGTTGTGAGAAGCCCAGAAATATGGAATAGGAGGCACAAGGCCTGTGACCAAGGAAGGAAATGTAAGGTAACAGGTTGAAGAATAAGAGGGAACAAAAGAAAAGTTGTACAAGTCGTTGTTGAGGCTGCACCTGAAGCACTGTGGACAGCTTTGGTCACCCTGTTAGAGGAAAGATGTGGTTAAACTGGAAAGAGTGCAGAGAAGATTTATGAGGATGTTGCCAGGACTCGAGAGCCTGAGTTATAGGGAGACGTTGGCCAGGCTGGGTCTTTATTCCTTGGAACATAGGAGAATGAGCAGCAAACTTATAGAAATGTTTAAAATTATGAAAGGCGTAGATAAGGTGGACGGTAACAGTCTTTTCCACAGGGTGCGGGAGTCCAAAAATATGGGGCATAGGTTTAGAGTGAGAGGGGAAAGATCTAAAAGGGACCTGAGGGGCAACTTTTTCACGCAGAGGGTGGTGAGTGTATGGAACGAGCTGCCAGAGGAAGTGGGTGAGGCAGGTACAACGGTATCATTTAAGAAGCACTTGGATAGGTACATGGAGGGGCGGGACTCGGAGGGATATGGGCCAAACGCAGAAAATTGGGACTAGCTGGGTGGGCACCGTGGTCGGCATGGACTGGTTGGGCCGAAGGGCCTGTATCCGAGCTGTGTTGCTCTGTGATTCTATCATTGGTGACTGGGAACTCGCTACGTGAAAGCGCAGTGGAGGAAGAAACACTGATAGCGTTTAGAATGGGAGAGCCCCTCGTGTACCACAAGCTACAGGGCTATGGACAGCAAAGTAGAACCACAGTCAATGCTGCTGCCCTGCAGCTTCAATGACTAGGTTCAATCCTGACCTCCAGCGCCGACTGGGAGGCGTTTACACGTTCTCCCTATGAACACATGGGTTTCCCCAGGTGCTCAGGCTTCCTCTCACATCCCAAGGACCTGCAGGTCAGCAGGTTAATTATCCGCTGTAAATTATCCCTAGTGTGTGGATGAGTGGTAAAGCCTAGGAGGAGTTGATGGGAATGTGGGGAGAATACACTGGGATAAGTAAAGGATTAGTGTAAATGTGTGGTTATCAGTCTACATGGACTCGGTGGGTTGAAGGATCTGCTTCCATGTCCTCACAGAGACGAGCGTAGAATACTTCTACAGGATAGATGTGGAAAAAATATTTCATAGGCAAGACCAAAACTAGGGGCCATTATCACACAAAAGTCACTAATTAATCCAACTGTTCCATTTCTTAAGCCAGAGAGCAATTGAGGTGCAGGCACGGTAGTGTAGCGGTTAGCGTAACGCTATTACAGCGCCAGAGACCAGGGTTCAATTCCGGCCGCTGTCTGTAAGGAGTTTGTACGTTCTCCCCGTGTCTGCATGGGTTTCCTCCGGGTGCTCCGGTTTCCTCCCACATTCCAAAAGACGTACGGGTTAGGAAGTTGCGGGCATGCTATGTTGGCGCCGGAAGCGTGGCGACACTTGCGGGCTGCCCCCAGAACACTCTATGCAAAAGATACATTTCACTGTGTGTTTCGATGTACATGTGACTGATAAAGAAATCTTATCTTAAAGGGAAACTGAACCAACACAGGACAAAGAAGGGGAAAAAAGCATAAGGTGGAGAGGGAGGAGCCTTGCATGGAACACGAACACATGGAAAAGTTGGCCCTAACCCAGTGTTCTATATTCAATGACATTCTTCATATATGTATTTATAAAAAAAAGAGTGGATGGAAAATTCAGACTTACTTCATTCTGAAATTGGTAGGTCCCACTTGAAAATTCATTGTCGGCGTCATTACAGCCTCAGACACGATTCACACCACTGCAGAGGAGTAAGAGGAAACAAGAAGTGAACCCACAGCTAAAAGACAATACAGAAGCTTGCTGTGTGCTTACCATGGCAACACTTGGTGTTAATGTATAAACTCTAGAGTTTATACTGTAATGCACGGTCTACACCCATCATTCTTCAGGTTTGTCTCTTTCCAACCTTTTTGCTAAAATAAGGACATGGTAGAGCAATGGGAATGTTTGTGGATTAGGGCATTCCCATAGCCTGGAAGCCTCTTCCAAACAGTTAGATACTAACAGGTGCATTGTGCCAGAAGGCAGGGTTGTGGTGTCTTTATTTACTGATCTCCAGATTCAGTGTGGTGGTCATCTCCACTTCCTTCCAACGGCGTGAGCTGTAGGTGACGTACACAAACCACCTCATGCTTCAGAGTGATACCAAGAGAAAAGCCAGGGAAAGAGCTGATCCCCGTAGGGACCAAAGGGGTAATCCACACGTGGAGACAGACGAAATGGGTGAGGTCCTAAGGGAATACTTCTCATCTGCATTAATCAAGGAGAAGGACATGGAAGGTAGAGATTTCAGGGAGGGACACATGGATAATTTGGAGCAGATCAGTATTGAGGTGTTAGATGTAATTGGACATACAAGGGTTGATAAATCCCCAGGGCCAGATGAGATCTACCCCAGGTTGCTATGGGAAGCAAGAGAAGAGACAGCTGTGGCCCTAACAGAGGTTTTAGCATCTTCATTAGCCACACACGAGGTTCCAAGAGGATAGAAAAGGTTGTTCCTTTAATTAAGAACAGCAGGGATAAGACAGGTAACTACAGGCCGGTGAACCTTATGTCTGTGGCAGAGAAATTATTGGAGAAAATCCTAGTATTTATGTACATTTGGAAAGGCAGAGGCTGATCACGGGTAGTCAGTGTGGCTTTGTGGAGTGGAAATCATGTCTCCCCAATTTAACTGAGTTTTTTTAAGGAGATAATGAAGAAGATTGATGAAAGCAGGGCAGTGGAGATTATCTACTTGAACTTTAGACAGGCATTTCACAAGGTCCCACATAGTAGGCTGGTCCAGAAATTTAAGGTGCATGGGATCCAAGGCAAGCTGGCTAAGTCTTGATGCAGGGTCTTGGCCTGAATCGTCGACCATCTCTTTCCCCCCACAGATGCTGCCTGACCCACTGAGTTCCTCCAGCAGTTTGTTTTTCCAGCATCTGCAGCCTCCCTTGTGGATCCAAAATTGGCTTGGTGATAGGCAGCGGGGAGTAGTGGTGGAAGGATGCTTTCCTGATTGGAAGTCTGTGACCAGGAGGTTAACTGCTCAGGTTTGTGCCAAGACCCTTGTTATTCGTGTTGTATATTAATGACTTGGACATGAATGCAGGAGGAATGAGCAGTAAATCTGCAGTTGACATGAAGATTGGTGGTGTTGTGGAGAGTAAGGAAGATTATCAAAGCTACAGCAGGATATAGATCAGATGGAAAGTTGGGCAAAGTATTGGCAGCTGGAACTTAATCGTAACAAGTGCAAAGTGATGACTTTTGGGAAGTCAAATGGTGGGGTACTAAGGTTGCAGAACAGAGTCACCTTGGGGTCCGAGTCCATAGATACCTGAAAGTGGTGAAACAGGTAGATGTGGCATGCTTGCCATCACCGGGCAGGGTGCATAGAGTATAAAAATTGGAGCATTATGCCACAGCTTTACAAGACAATGGTTTGACTGCACTAGAAGTATTGTGTGTTGTTCTTGTTGCCACACTATAGGAAGGATGTGGTTGCACTGAAGAGAGTGCAGAGGAGATTCACCAGGATGTTGCCTGGATTGGAGGACTTTAGTTATGGGCAGATATTGAAATAGGCTGGGCTTGTTTTCCCTGGAGCAAAGGAAGCCGAGGGTGACCTAATATAGAGGCAATTATAGAACATAGAACACTACAGCACAGTACAGGCCCTTCGGCCCACAATGTTGTGCTGACATTTTATCCTGCTCTAAGATTTATCTAACCCTTCCCTCCCATATAGCCCCCTATTTTGCTATCATTCATGTGTCTAAGAGTTAATAAAGGGTAGTCAGAATCTTTTTCCCATGGCAGGGGAATCAAAAATACGAGGACATAGGTTTACAATGAGAGTTTTAAAGGGGATTTGAGGGAAAAGTGTTTTTTTTAATAAAAACTGTGGTTAATATTTGGAACTCGCTGCCAGAGGAAGTGGTGGAGTCAGATATAATCACCACATTTAAGCAACATTCAAACTGGCATTTAAATATGAAAGGCATAGAAGCATACAGTTCTAATGTGGGATAATGGGATTAGTGTAGAGAGGCAACAAGAGAAAATTCAGCTATCAACCCCAGACATTGAATGGCATTACCACACACAGTAGCAGCAGTTTGTACCGTCTACAGGAGACACTGCATCAACTCACCAAGACTCCTCAGACAGCACCTTCCAAACCCACCACCTCTACCAGTTGGAAGGACAGGGCAGCAAGAGCACGGGGAACCCCACCCCCTGGGAGTTGCCCTCCAAGTGACACACCATCCTGACTTGGAAATATACTGTATAACCGTTCCCGAGTCAAAATCCTGGAACTCCCTCCCTGATATTGTGGGTAACCCACACCTCAGGGACTGCAGCAGTTCAAGAAAGCAGCTCACCACCACTTCTCAAGGGTATTTGGGGACGGGCAATTCAATGCTGGCTCAGCCTGTGAAGCCCACATCCCTTGAATCAATTAAAAAATGGGCAAAAAGGTCAGCATGGATGTGATGGGCTGAAGGGTCTGTTTCTATGCTGTACAACTCTATGACTTCTGCTACTTGTTTCCAAAGTATTCTTGTAGAGATAAAGCCAAGGTTAAAGATAAGACGGCGAGAAACTCCAGTACATGTTATCAAACTGTTTAGGTATCATCAAGGACGATACAAACTACAAAATCATTACGTTTGAGCATCAGCCAGATTTTCTACTGTTCACACTGCAACTCTTCTGCAAATTGTGTCCCATTAAACTCACTGTTACTTAACCAACAATTTCAGGGCTCTTACATTATAGTTGAAGGCTCCCAATACATAAGAGTTCAGCTCACAGAGACCCAAAACTTTTCCCATGGTAGGGATATCAAAAATAAGGGGGCATCAGTTTAAGGTGAGAGGAAGGAGTTTTAAAGGGGATCTGAGGGGACAGTTTTTTTTTTACACACACACACACACTCACACACTCACACACTCACACAGTGGTTGATATCTTGATATCTGGAACTCACTGCCAGAACACGTGATGGGATCAGATACAATCACTACATTGCAGAGACATTTAGACAGACACTCTGGATTCGAAGCTGAACCATGAACCTTCTGAAACAAAGGTACAATGTTTAAAGGTACTGGACTAACTTCCAGAACCTTAGAGTCATAGAACAATACAGTACGGATACAGGCCCTTTGGCCCAACCAGTCCACACCGAGATGGACTCTGACCTCATGATCTACATTGTTGTGACCTTGCACCTTATTGCACTGCACTTTCTCTGTAGCTGTGACACTTTACTCTGTACTGTTATTGTTTTTACCTGTACTACATCAATGCACTCTGTACTAACCCAATGTAACTGCACTGTGTAATGAATTGACCTGTACAAATGGTATGCAAGACAAGTTTTTCGCTGTACCTCGGTACAAATGACAATAATAAACCAATACCAATACCACGGTGCCCACCCAGCTAGTCCCAATTTCCTGCGTTTGGCCCATATCCCTCTAAGCCCCGTCCCTCCATGTACTTCTTAAATTATACTGTTGTACCTGCCTCACCCACTTCCTCTGGCAGCTCGTTCCATACACTCACCACCCTCTGCGTGATAAAGTTATCCCTCAGGTCCCTTTTAAATCTTTCTCCTCTCACCCTAAACCTATGCCCCCTAGTTTTGGACTCCCCTACCCTGGGGAAAAGACTGTTACCGTCCACCTTATCTATACCTCTCATAATTTTAAACACTTCTATAACCTTGAACAATTTGTCCATAGACTTGAGTGTGAATTTCACCACGGCAGCTGATAAATTTACACTTGTGCAATTAAATAAATCTGGAATAAAAAGCCAGCATCAGTAATGGTAAACATGAAATTACCAAACTGTTATAAAAACCCATTGGGATCACTGACTTCCTTCAGGGAACGGAAACCTTACCAGGTATACAGGCAACTCCAGACACAATAATTTGATTGACTCTCAGTTCTGGCATAGCTGCTGGCAAAATCCATATTTCGTGATTAGATAAGTTTTGCATTAGGAATGAAGGGAAACCATCAACCACTGAGGGCTGTCGACATTCAATACCTTGCCATCTCCAGAATCACACCACATGAAACATAACAACTCTTTTGACCGTAGCCTCAGAGCGACTGTGCTCCAGCCTCACTGTCAGGGTTTAGGATGTAATTGAAACTATCCGAAAGATTCTATGCCCACTTCCTGCCCTTTTGCACTGTTCCCAACCCTCCTCCTCTCCCGCTAGAACACAGCAGCAATGGGATGGAGGTCCACCTCACTTCTGAGAAGATTCCCAGATCTTGACCACGAATATAATATTTGAATACGGTGTTACCAATAAACCTAGTCATGTATTTTAAATGGCCTTCCAATAAAATAAGGAAAGAGTAGGATAATGTTCTTCAGCTGGCAAAAACATTGTTTCAAATGTTCGCCTGAAACAATCTCTCGCCATTCTGCAGACAACCTGTGTTTAATGTGCAGATTACAGGGGCTACCGACCCCCCCAAGGCACAAACTAGTTCAAGAAAGAGCGATTGTTACGAAATGAATGTTGTTTGGGGAGGAGGGAGGAGGGATGGAGGGGGGAGGGGAGGGGAGGGGAGAAACCCCCTTCATTACAAGTGTACGCGGCTCCTCACACCGGCGCGTTTCTAATCATCAGTGAAAAGTCCTCTGCACGATTTTCGAACCTAACCTTAGGAAGAAACCCCCATCTCTTTCACTCACACTTTTCCAACAGTAAACAAGAATATGGGTGAGAAGACACAATGTGATTCAACTGTACAACTTTGGCGCTAATTAATTACCTCCACGCACTTTATTACTGCCAACAAGTGACAGTGTTACTCACTGTTCATTTTCCAAAGCTGTTATTACCTCTGGTCTGATGGACCTGTGGTGCCTTCTCACGGTGTCCCTCTCACTTCCCGACTCCTTGTGCTTCCAGGGCTGTGTGAGGGGATGGTGTTGGTCGCCTTGCCTTATCAGCCCGTTAGGTACAACACGCACACCCAATCACAAACCTTTGTTCTCACTGAGACCACAACCCCTGCCCTGTCCCCGAGTCGGAGACAATACAAACTCCCGCCAAACCTGCGGAGTTCTGGAATGAAACCTCTGAACTACTGGCTCGGAATGAAGGGTTAAATTGGTGGAGGCTGAACCGTGCCCAGTAATTAACATCACTGCACTCCACGTCTCAGCGACCTCACAATGACACGGGCAATACCTCAAAGTAACAGGGAGCGGCCACAAACGTTCCTCTAACTAGAGCCCCACGTCGATCGTTCACGGGCAAACTTCACAAAGGATTGCAGCTACCTGACATGTGGAATCCCTGACGAATAGTCTTCGACCTTGGACAGGTACATGGATAGGATAGAGGGATATGAGTCAAACACGGGCAAATGGGACTAGCTTAGATGGACATCTTGGTCCACATGGAGGTTGGGCTGAAGAGCCTGTTTGCCTGCTGTATGACTATGACCTGAAAAGTTAACTCAGTTTCTCTCTCCTCAGATGCTGCCTGACCTGCTGAGTGTTTCCAGCATTTTCTGTTTTATTTCAGATTTGCAGCATCTGCAGGTTTTTAAAAAAAATTTTCATGTCCCACCTGAACTTTCCCCTGCACCTAGCTGAGCTTCTGTGGATCACGAACCTCACAAGCTTGTGGTTCAAGTTCCACTCCAGAGACTTGAGCTCAAAATCCTGGTCAGCCCCTGTACAGTACAGGGGGAGACTTACAGTGTCTGAGGCAGCTTTTAGAAGATAAAATGTTAATTCAAATTCCTGTTTGCTCTTTCAGGTACAGAGCCCACAGTGATATTTCAAAGAGTCTTCCCCAGTGTTGTCGAGAGAGACAGCATGGAAACAGACCCTTTGGCCCATTGAGTCCACTGACCACCCATATACACTAATCTTACACTAACCCCATTTCTACTGTCCCGACATCCCCATCAACTCTCCCCAGATTCTAGGGGAAGTTTACAGCGGCTAATTAACCTACCAACCCGCACGTCTTTGGGATGGTGGAGGAAACCAGAGTAGCTGGAGAAAGCTCATGCGGTCACAGGGAGAACATGCAAACTCCACACAGACAGTGCCCGAGGTCAGGATTGAACCGGGGTCTCTGGCGCTGTCTACTAGTTGCACCACTGTGCTGTCCTGGCCAATGTTTATCCCTGATTGGATACAAATAACTGGATCACATCATGTGATGTTTGTGGAAGCTTCCTATGTGCAAATCAGCTGCAGTGTTTCCTACATTACAATAGTGACTGTCCATTGGTAAATTAAATTGGTAAATTGGTTTATTATTGTCACATGTACCGAGGTACAGTGAAAACCTTGTCTTGCATACCATTCATACAGATCAGTTCATTACACAGCCTTGAGGTAGTACAATGTAAAACAATACAGAATGCAGAATAAAGTGTTACAATTACAGAGAAAGTGCAGTGCAGGCAGACAATAAGGTGTAAGCCCATAACCAGGTAGATTGTGAGGTCAAGAGTCCATCTTATCGTACCAGTGGACCGTTCAATAGGCTTATAACAATGGGATAGAAGCTGTCCTTCAGCCTGGTGGTACGTGCTTTCAGGCTTTTGTATCTTCTGCCCATTGGGAGGAGGGAGAAGAGAGAATGTCTGGGTGGGTGGGGACTTTGATTATGCTGGCTGCTTTACTAAGGCAGTGAGAAGTGTAGACAGAGTCACGGGGGGGAGCCTGGTTTCCGTGATGTGCTGAGCTGTGTCCACAGCTCCCTACAGTTTCTTGCGGTCACGGTTGCCATACCAAGCCATAAAACACTGGGGCAGATAGCAGGTGCTGCATCAATAAATCCTTCCTTTTCTAAAAGCTGCCCCAGCTTGGCTCCATCATTTCAGACCAGGAGATTTCGTGTTGGAAGGAGCACAGATTCCCATCATTGTTGCAATTGGAGTTCCGCATAAGGAAGCAAGCCTGGGCTGATGGTGATGCCCTGTCCGAGATAAAAAGCAGGAGAGATTTACCAGGCACGCAGAGATGATGGGAAAGTGGAGAAGCAGTGACTGGTCAGCTGAAGAGAAGTTTAAAAGAGAAATTTAACAGATGATAAAAATTCTGAATGCCAAATAAAGTCATAGAGCCATACAGCATGGAAACAGGCCCTTCAGCCCAACTGGTCCATGCCAACCAAGGTGCCCACTAAGCTGGTCCCACTTGCCCACGTTTGGCCCATATCCCTCTAAACCTTTCCTATCCATGTACCTGTCCAATGTTGTTAACGTACCTGCCTCATCCACTTCCTCTGGCACCTCCTGACCACCCTCTGGGTGAAAAGGTTGCCTTTTCCCTCAGGATCCTATTAAATCACTCCCCTTAAACCTCTGCTCTCCAGTTCTTGATTCCCCAAACCTTAGTGGTAAGAAAATCTTGCAATTAAACTGCAACTTTCGCGTGTGGTTCCTGTCGGGTTGGGAACAAGGCAGCCACTGAAACTTCTGACAGTGATAACGACATGGATCAGAATCATCTGTTTTCAGTAATGCTGCTTCAGGGAAAAATCATAGAATCAGGGAAAGTTACCGCACCTGAGGCCATTTATCTCATCATAACCATATCGCTGTTAAGATAAAGGTCTAAGTAAAAATGTGATAACACTCAGACCATTGATGCAGCCAGAATGTACATACTGCTTTAACAAGGAAGAAATGATAGTTGATTAACAAACACAATGCACTGTTGACAGTTGTTGGTGGTGTGGAGGGTAGTCCTAGGCTAATTTGGCATCATGCTCAGCATAGACATTGTGGGCCAAAGGGCCTGTTCCCGTGTTGTACTGTTCTATGTTCTATGTACGGGGCGATATTGATGTGTTGGGGAAAGGAGCTGAGAAATGACAGATGGAACTTAATCCTGATAAATCTGAGGTGATGGATTTTGGGAACACTAATGAAGCTAAGACATACACCATGTCCTAGGTCCTTGGGAGTATTGATGAACAGAGGGATCTGGGCGTCAAAGTCCAAAGATCCTTGAAGGTGTCAGCACTGGAAGATAACATGGATAACAAAGGTATATGGGATACAGGCCTTCATTCATCAGGGTACTGAGTACAATAGCAGGGAGGTTATGCTCCAACTTTATAAAGCACTGGTTAGGCTGGAAGGCCTGTTACCAAGCTGTATGATTCTACTAGCAGACCGCACTGGGAGTAATGTGTGCATTTCTGGTCACCACACTATAGGAAGGATTGGTATTCGTATTGGCTTATTGTCACTTGTACTGAGGTACAGTGAGAAACTTGTCTTGCATACCAATTGTACAGGTCAATTCATTACACAGTGCAGTACATTGAGGTAGTACAGAGTGCATTGAGGTTGTACAGGTAAAAACAATAACAGTACAGAGTAAAGTGTCACAGCTACAGAGAAAGTGCAGTGCAATAAGGTGCAAGGTCACAACAAGGTAGATCGTGAGGTCATAGTCCATCTCGTTGTATAAGGGAACCGTTCAATAGTCTTATCACAGTGGGATAAAAGCTGTCCTAAGTCTGGTGGTACGTGCCCTCAGGCTCCTGTATCTTCTACCTGATGGAAGAGGAGAGAAGAGAGAATGTCTCGGGTGGGTGGGGTCTTTGATTACGCTGGCTGCTTCACCAAGGCAGCAAGAGGTAAAGACAGAGGGAAGGCTGGTGTCCGTGATGCACTGGCCTGTGTCCACAACTCTTTGCAGTCCTGGGCAGAGCAGTTGCCATACCAAGCCGTGATACATCTAGATAGGATGCTTTCTATTGTGCATCGGTAAAAGTTGGTGAGTGTCAAAGGGAACAAACCAAATTTCTTTAGCCTCCTGAGGAAGTAGAGGCACTGGTGAGCTTTCTTGGCCATGGCATCTATGTGATTTGACCAGGACAGGCTGTTGGTGATGTTCACTCCCAGGAACTTGAAGCTCTCAACCCTCTCAACCTCAGCACCATTGCTGTAGACAGGTGCATGTACACTGCCCCCTTTCCTGAAGTCAATGACCAGCTCTTTTGTTTGTGAGAGTGCTGGAGAGGAGATTCACCAGGATGTTGCCTGGGACAAAGCAGTTCAGTTCTGAGGAGAGTCTGGATCTGTTCTCCCTGAAGTGGAGGAGGTTGAGAGGGGACATGATTGACGTATATAAAATTATGAGAGGCATAGATAAGGTAGGCTGCAGGAAACTTTTCCCCTTGGATAAAACTAGAACTCACAGATTTAGGGTAAGGGATAAGAGATTTAGAAGGGAGTTGAAGCTTTTTCACCCAGAGTGTGGCGAGTACCTGGAACATACTGCCAGAGAGAGTGGTGGAAGCAGAGTCACTGACAGCACTTAAAGAGTGTCTGGATGAGCACTTGAATTACTGAGGCACAGAGGGCTGCAGACCAAGTGCTGGAATATGGGACTGATACGGCTGGGTGTCCATAGGTCAGCATCGACCTGGTGGGCCGAATGGCCTGTTTCAATGCTTTATGACTCTATGATATTTAAGGGTGTGGTTATGTGAACAATACCATGTAAAGGAAAGGGGACTTCTGTCCAGACCGCACACACGAACGAGCGTTTGAGAGACTGGTGGGATGGATTTGCCGGCTGCAGGAATGTTCTGCCTCATGGGAACTCAGTTTGCTGCCACATCATTGCATCTTGCAGAGAAACCTGAACGGCTGAGTTAAGTTACACGCCGCCCTTGGTTGGCCTATGTTTGTATTTAAATATGTTGCCGGGCGGCCGAATTTCTGACTTGCAAACTGTTCAGGTCACGGATAGTTCTCAAGAAGGGTAACCCGTTGTAACCTGGGGAGGATCTGTGGATTGTGATTAGCTGGGATCTAACCACCCATGCCTGTAGCACGTCACCAACCACAGCTGACAACCTGAGAAGTTGTTTATTCCCACTTGTTGCTTTCTATCTTTAAACCATTTCTCAACACATGCCAATACCCGACTCTCAATTCCACGTGCTCTAACCTTGTCAATCAGCCTCTTGTATCACCACTCTTTGGTGGAAACATTTTCCTCAGTTCCACTCTACCAATTTAACATAGTACATAGTTTGCTGTAAGTGGCATCAGAGGTAGACAGGGTGGTGAAGATGGCTTTTGGCACGCTGGTCTTCATCAGTCAGGGCATTGAATATAAAAGTTGAGACGTTATGTTTCAGTTGTACAAGACATTGGTGAGGTCACACCTGGAGCACTGTGTACAGTTTTGGTCACCTTGTTATAGGAAAGACATGGTTAAACTGGAAATAGTGCAGAGAAGACTTACGAGGATGTTGCCAGGAGGGCCTGAGTTATGGGGAGAGGTTGGGCAGGCTGGGACTCTATTCCTTGGAGCATAGGAGGTTGAGGGGCATAGATAAGGTGAATGCACTTGTTCTTCTTCCACCCGGGAAAGGGAATCAAAAACTAGAAGGCACAGGTTTAGGGTGAAAGGGGAAAGACTTCAAAAGGACCTGAGGGGCAACTTCATGCAGAGGGTGGACCATATATGGAACGAGCTGCCAGAGAAAGTGGTTGAGGTGGGTACAAAAACATTTAAAAGAATTTTATCCTCACCAATTTTTATAGATGGACCATAGAAAACATGCTATCAAAATGCATCACAGCTTGGTTTGGTACCCACTCTGCCTGAGACTATAAGAAACAGCACTTCATGGAAACCAACCTCCCCTCCATGGACTCTGTCTACACTTCTCACTGCCTCGGCAAAGCAGGCAGCATAATCAAAGACCTCACCCACCCTGGACTTTCTCTCTTCTTCCCCCTTACATTGGACAGAAGATACAAAAGCCTGAAAGCATGTACCACCAGGCTCAAGGACAGCTTCTATTCCGCTGTTATAAAACTATTGAACAGACCTCTTGTACGATAAGGTGGACTCTTGACCTCACAATCTACATGTGACAACAATGAACCAATTTACATTTGGATAAGTTTATTATTGTCACGTACTGAGGTACAGTTAAAAACTTGTCTTGCATACCGTTCGTACTCACCATTTCATCACATCAGTGCATTGAGGTAGTACAAGGGAAAACAATAACAGAATGCAGAATAAAGTGTTACAGTTACAGAGAAAGTGCAGTGCAGGCAGACAACAAGGTGCAAGGCTGTAACGAGGTAGATTGTGAGGTGAAGAGTCCACCTTATTGTATTAAGTGGCCATTCAATAGTCTTATAACAGTGGGATGGAAGTTGTCCTTGAGCCCGGTGGTAGGGTTTAGAAGGATATGGGCCAAACACTGGCAAATGGGAGTAGTTTAGGTGGGCATCTTGGCCGACATGAACGAGCTGGGCTGAAGGTCCAGTTCCTGTGCTGTATGACTTTCCGAGGCTCCATCTCCACAACCCCAGTTGACAACCTCACTGCTAAGGGGAACTGGCTCTTCCTATTCCCCTTGTCTAGGACCCCATGATCTTACACACCAGGAATATGGACCCCACCTCCTGTGTAAATCAGTAGCATGGGATCTTTTGCTGACATCTGACAGAGCGGGTGGGGCTCTGGTTGAATTACGCACGGCTCCTCCGACCGGATTTTGTGCTCAAGCCTCGGCCACGGCTGCCTGAGTCAGAGACCCGATGCGCTTCCCACTGACCCACGGCTGCAGTCCCACGATAACCCGGCGCTCTCCTATGTCGTGAGGGGACGTGCGGCAGTTCCCCGCGCCTTCGCCGGCCGCAAGCACTGCAACCCGGGGACACCAGATCTCCCCCACACCACCCCCCCCCCCCCCACGACTTCCCTCCTCAGGGGGCGGGCTCACGGCGTGAAGCTCCTCCCCCACCCCCATGCGAAGGCAGACGTCGGCGGCTCAACTCGGTTTACCCAACCAGAGGCAGGGCGCCTGTGATTGACATCCGCAGTGGCCATTCGCAGGGTAGACGTGCGCAGTCCCTCTCCTTGCCGCTCTTTGCCGCAGCGACTTGAGCAGAGCGGAGATTGTCTCGTTTCTGCGGTGCTGGGAATATGGCGGGGACCGCAGGCCAGGTGAGGGGGAATGGGACAGGGCCGGGGGCCAGGGGCCAGGGGCAGGGGTGAAGGCTGCACTGCGAGGATCCAGGGTCCGGCTCATGTAACCAGTGTAGCCGATCGCAACAATGTAACAGCTCCACACGCAACATTGTATCGGGGCGCTGCCGCAGGGCCGCCCGTCTCCCCGAAGGGTAAAGGGTCGCGTATTGCTATTCGGGGAGGGGGGCCTTAAAACCAGTTGGGTGCTGCCCGCTTGAGGGATTTGGGGTTCTCCATTATCAGACAGAAGGGGGTGAAGGATTAAACAAAGCACTGTTGCCAGCAAGGGTTGAACTCGGATCATCTGACAGGACTCGAGGTCTTTATGGAGCTGAGCATGCTTTATCCGGATTAGTGCGTAGCATTTCTAATGTACTTTCTTGTTACAGTTAATCAACCAGCAGCGTTCCAATTTTAGAGTGCAAAATGAAAAAAAATCAAGATTGCACACAACTTCTGAATTGGTTGAATTTTTTTTGGTGTTTTTATTGCATTTTGAAGTACCACAGAGCATATTGTGTGCAGTTCTGGTCGCCGCATTACAGGAAGGGTGTGGAGGCTTTGGAGAGGGTACAGAAGAGGTTCACCAGGATGCTGCCTGGATTAGAGGGTGTGAGCTAAAAGGGGAGGTTGGACACACTTGGGTTGTTTTCGCTGGAGTGTCGGAGGCTGAGAGGAGACCTGATTGAAGTTTATAAAGTTATGAGAGGCATAGATAGGGTAGACAGGGTCTTTTTCCTGGGGTAGAAATGTCAAACGCTAGAAGACACACACAAAATGCTGGAGGAACATGTGTACTGGAAGACATACATTTAAGATGAGAGGGGGCAAGTTTTTCTTAGAGACTGGTGGGTGCCTGGAACGGGCTGCCAAGGGGTAATGGTGGAAGCAGATACGACAGTGGCGTTTAAGAGGCAGTTAGACACATGAATATGCAGGGATGGAGGGATATGGATCGTTTGCAGGCAGAAAAGATTTAGTTTAATTCGGTAACATATTGGGTATTGGTATTGGTTTATTATTGTCACTTGTACTGAGGTACAGTGAAAAACTTGTCTCACAAACTGATCGTACAGGTCAATTCATTACACAGTGCAGTTACATCAAGTTAGTACAGAGTGCATTGATGTAGTACAGGTAAAAACAATAACAGTACAGAGTAAAGTGTCACAGCTACAGAGAAAATGTGCAATAAGGTGCAAGGTCACAACAAGGTAGATCGTGAGGTCATAGTCCATCTCATTGTATAAGGGAACTGTTCAATAGTCTTATCGCAGTGGGGTAGAAGCTGTCCTTAGATCTGGCAGTATGTGCCCTCAGGCACCTGTATCTTCTATTTGATGGAAGAGGAGAGAAGAGAGAATGTCCCGGGTGGATGGGGTCTTTGATTGTGCTGGCTGCTACACCAAGACAACGAGAGGTAAAGACAGAGTCCAAGGAGGGGAGACTGGTGTCCGTGATGCGCTGGGCTGTGTCCACAACTCTCTGCAGCTTCTTGCGGTCTTGGGCAGAGCAGTGATACATCCAGATAGGATGCTTTCTATGGTGCATCGGTAAAAGTTGGTGAGAGTCAAAGGGGACAAACCAAATTTCCATAGAACCATACAGCACAAAACAGGCCCTTCGGCCCATCATGTTGTGCCATCCATCAGACCACCCTCACACTACCTAACCCCTTCCTCCCGCATATCCCTCTATCTCACATTCCTCCATATGCCTATCCAACAAGCTCTTGAACCTGTTCAATGTATCTGCCTCCACCACCACCCCAGGCAGTGCATTCCATGCACCAACCACTGTCTGGGTGAAAAACCTCCCTCTGACATCTCCCCTGAACCTCCCACCCATAACCTTAAAGCCATGACCTCTCGTCTTGAGCATTGGTGCCCTGGGAAGGAGGCGCTGACTGTCTACTCTATCTATTCCTCTCAATATTTTATATACCTCTATCATGTCTCCTCTCATCCTCCTCCTTTCCAGTGAATAAAGCCCTAGCACCTTAAGCCTCTCCTCATATTCAATACTCTCCAGTCCAGGCAGCATCCTGGTAAATCTCCTCTGCACCCTATCCAATGCCTCCACATCCTTCCTATAATGAGGCGACCAGAACTGAACACAGTACTCTAAGTGTGGCCTAACTAGAGTTTTGCCTCCTGAGGAAGTAGAAGCGCTGGTGAGCTTTCTTGGCCATGGTGTCCACGTGGTTTGTCCAGGACAGGTTGTTGGTGATGTTCACTCCCAGGAACTTGAAGCTGTCAACCCTCTCGACCTCAGCACCATTGATGTAGACAGGTGTATGTACACTGCCCCCTTTCCTGAAGTCAATGACCAGCTCTTTAGTTTTGTTGACATTTGAGGGAAAGGTTGTTGTCATGACACCATTCCCCTAAGCTCTCTATCTCCTTCCTGTACTCAATGCACAATGTGCAGACATTGTGGGCCAAAGGGCCTGTTCCTGTGCAGTACTGTTCTGTGTTCTGTTAAATTCAAAAATTTGTATTTGTAGAACCTCTTTCAGTTTCTCAGGACTTTGTGCTGGTGCATTACATTTTGAAGTGTGTGCCGGCATCTGTGGAGAGGGAAGCAGAGTAAAGGTCACTAACCTGATGCACTAACTCAGTTTCTCTCTCCATAGATGCTGCCTGACTCCCTGAACTTCCGGAATTTTATTATTTTTATTCCAGATTTCCAATTCTGTGTTTTTTGTTTGCTTTTTCACTTTGAATTGTCGTCAGTGGGTGTGAATAGATGTGGCAGCCAGCTTTTACACAATCGAAATTAATCTGTTGTGTTCAGTGGGGACATGGCTTTACTTTAACATGTGAAAGACGACATGCATAGTAATTTGGAGAGAAACTGGGAAAGCTCATGGAATTATAACAAGCAAGTGGTGCCATAGGAGGTGTTTCTCCCACACAAGCTGTTCTCTCTCTACTTGTCACCACACGATAGGAGGGATGTGATTTTAAACGGAGAGGGTGCAGTAAAGATTCACGAGGATGTTGCCTGGAGTGGAGGGCTTGTGTTGTAAGGAGAGATTGACAGGCTGGGTCTGTTTTCCCTGGAGTGAAGGAGGCTGAGGGGTGACCTGATGGTGGTTTATAAATTTAAGAGGCATAGATAGGGAAGATAGTCAGAGTGGAGACACGAGAGAGACTGCGGATTCTGGAAATCTGGAGCAACACACAAAAAGCTGGAGGAACTCAGCAGGACAGGCAGCATCTGTGGAGGGAGATGGACAGTCGGCATTTCAGGTCAAGACCCTTCATCTGGACTGGAAAGGAAGAGGGCAGAAGCCAGAGTAAAAAGGTAGGGGAGGGGGGAGGAGCGCACGCAGGCAGGGGACAGGTGAGTCCGGGGGGAGGTAGGTGGGCGGGGGAGGGAGAATGAAAGGGAGTGATCTCAGAAGGTGAGAGGTGATAGGTGGAGGAGGCATAGGGCAGTAGGAGAGGACAGTGGACCATGGAATAAAGGGAAGGAGGTGGGGAATAGATGGGCAGGTCATGAGGGCGGGGGAGGGGAAAGAGGGGTGAGGGGGGCCACAGGAATGAGGGAAAACAAAGGGAGAGAGGGGAGGGGTTGCCAGAAGTTAGAGAAATCGATGTTGATGCCATCAGGTTGGAGACTCCCAAGGCGAAATATGAGCTGTTGTTCCTCCAACCTGCGTCTGGCCTCAACGTGGCAGTAGAGGAGGCCGTGGACAGCCGTGTCAGTGTGGGAGTGGGATGTGGAACGGAAGTGGGTGACCACCGGGAGGTCCTGGCTTTTACGGTGGACGGAGCAAAGGTGCTCGACGAAGCGGTCTCCCAGTCTGCGTGGGGTTACCGGTGAGCAGCCGGTGGAGGCAGGAACAGTAACAAGATTTAAGTGGCATCTGGACAGGAACAGAGGGATATAGAATTAATGCGGGCAAATGGGAGCGTAGAGGCAGCGGGTCAAAGGGCCTGTTTATTATGCTATGCAGTCTGATTCTACAGTGGGACATTGCTTAAGTAACCATTGTACATGCAGATATTATGTTTTGCTGTAAGTTCAGAGATTACATTTTCATCATCACCTCTCATTTTATTCGGGAAGTAGTTATTAAAGTTGTGAACTCTGGAGAAGGATTTGTAACTTTAGTGTTGTTGTTTATACCTTGTCAAGTTTCCCACAACCTATTTGTCCCACTGCCGTCTGGCCAGTGGTACCGGAGCATCTGGGCCAGAACTACTAGACTGTACAACAGTTATTTTCCCCCTGGTTGTCAGGCTCCTGAATACCCTGAAGGCAGTCTCAGACAAATGCCGCGTCAAAAGCCCTGGTTTGCACAACAGCGTATAAGAACTTTGGCTGCCGCTGAACATTTTATACAATTAGTGCTGTATTTTCTTCGTCCAACTTGGTTTTGCACTAACCCTGCACTAATTTTCTATTCTGTATATACCGTTTTTTGCACTATTTGTACTTGCACAATTTTTTTGTCTGCATTTATTATATGTCCTCTGTTCTATGTATGTCCTCTGTTCTATGTATGTCCTCTGTTGTGTGAGTCTGGGGGAAACGACATTTCGTTCCTCCATGTGTTTTTATAGCATATGGGTGAATAACAATAAAGTAACTTGAACTTGATCTGTAACCAGCAATCCATGACCCTCTTCATTTGCCAGAAGGATAGATCAAAGTTTAGTTACTGATTTACTTACTTAATTAAATATGGGATTGGCATCCCAGCACATGATTTATGCTCAGGTCTCAAAGTTCTTGCCAAGTTCTTGCTGTTCACCACCGTCCACAAGCGCCATGCGCTGGAGGAGTGGAAGGAGTTTGCGTTAACAACCCAGACTGTCTGCAGGTAACGGGGGAGCGGGTGGATGGGACAGGCAGAGTGGGGCTCGGGAGTCCCTGTTGGGAAGGGGGAACCTATACAGTGTGGGAAGGGGAAAGCTGTAAAGACGACAAAGGAGTCGGCATTTAGACCACACACCACACTCCACCTGAGGGGCAATTTTTTCACGCAGAGTGTGGTGAGTATATGGAACAAGCTGCCAGAGGAAGTGGGTGAGGCAGGTACAACAGTATCATTTAAGAAGCACTTGGATAGGTACATGGAGGGGCGGGGCTTGGAGGGATATGGGCCGAATGCAGGAAATTGGGACTAGCTGTGTGGGCACCGTGGTTGGCATGGACTGGTTTTGGGCCGAAGGGCCTGTATCTATGCTGTATTGCTCTATGACTAGAGCCTTTTGACTCGGACACTCAGCCATGACTGTATCCTAGAATATTACACAATTTGAATTCCCCACAACTATCTCTCCCTCTCTCCCAGCCTGCAGTACTTCATCCTGGGTGCTCCAGTCTAGCTCTGCACCCCCCCTCACCCGAACCGAAATTTGGCTGCTAATGTCTATAAGATGAGGGATGTGGATTTTTCGGAGGTTGGCTGTGATTCAGTGGGCAGCCTGCACTGAGTCAGAAGCAGAGGGTTGAGATTTGAGCACAACATCTGAGCTAAAGTGCCAATTCCCCATTTAATTAAATTTTATTACCTTTTCTGTATCTGTCATTCTGACTGAGGAAGCTGGTGGAGGACATCAGCAGACAAACTTTCAGCTGCAGCCTGCAATCCACAGAGACCTTCCTCGGTGGGAATGAAAGGTAAACAAAGTATGCCTGAAACCCCTTCTCCTCCCAGTGTAGGGGACGTTCATCAGCAAATGCTGCCGACTACCTTGTTCCAGGGCAGGAGTACGTGCTGAGGGATGCACTGAAGCTCAGTGCAGCCAACGCAAAGGCTTCATGGGGAAGGACTGCAGTCTAAGGTCCTGCTGCCACTGGACACTGAGGGATTGGGTCCTGTGTAACAGTTTCTCAAACACTTTGTGGGTACATTTGTGTCCCACAAGGCTGCATCCTCAGCCCCTACTCTACTTCCTATATACTCATGACTGTGTGGCCAGATTCTGCTCTAACTCCATCTACAAGTTTGCGGATGACACTACCGTAGTGGGCCATTTCTCAAATAATGATGAGTCAGAGTACAGGAAGGAAATAAAGAGCCTAGTGGCATGGTGTCACGACAACAGCCTTTCCCTCAGTGTCAGCAAAACAGAAGAGCTGGTCATTGACTTGAAGGGAGGCGGTGCACATGCTCCTGTCTACATCAGTGGTGCTGAGGTCAAGAGGGTTGAGAGCTTCATGTTCTCAGGAGTGGACATCACCAACAGCCTGTCCTGGTCCAACCACGTAGACACCACGGCCAAGAAAGCTCACCAGTGCCTCTACTTCCTTAGGAAGCCAAAGAAATTTGGCTCTGACACTCACCAATTTTTATCAATGCACCATAGAAAGCATCCTATCCAGATATATCACTGCTTGGTATGGCAACTGCTCTGTCCATGACTGCAAGAAACTGCAGAGTTGTGGACATAGCTCAGCGCATCACGGAAACCAGCCTTCCTTCCATGGACTCTGTCTACACTTCTCGCTGTCTCGGTAAAGCAGCCAACATAATCAAAGACCCCACCCACCTCGGACATTCTCTCTTCTCCCCCCTCCCATCAGGCAGAAGATACAAAAGCCTGAAAGCACGTACCACCAGGCTCAAGGACAGCTTCTATCCTGCTGTTATAAGACTATTGAACAGTCCCCTAGTACGATAAGATGTACTCTTGACCTCACAACCTACCTCGTTATGACCTTGCACCTTATTGTCTGCCTGCACTGCACTTTCTCTGTAGCTGTGACACTTTATTCTGCATTCTGTTATTGTCTTACCCTGTACTACCTCAATGCACTGTGTAATGAATTGACCTGTACGAATGGCATGCAAGATAAGTGTTTCACTGTACCTCGGTACAAGTGACAATAATAAACTAGTTCCAATTTTGTAATGAGAATCCTGCGTGGCATTGATGCATTGAAATAAAGTTTACAAACTCTACCACCTTGAAGGATAAGGGCTACGGGTATATCGGAATAATGTTACCTACAAATTCCTGTCCAAGACACAAGCCATCCTGACTTGGTCCTTCATCAGACTCCTGGAATTTCCTGCCCAGCAGCAGCTTGAACTGACCTAAACTTGAAGCATTTAATTAACTAGGAGTTTGCATCCAGGAGGAGGCCATTTGGCTCATTGTGCCTGTGCTGGCTCCCGAAAGGATTTTGCTGTCCAACCCTCCCCAGGAACAACCCTTTAAACTTGCCGTGTGTGAGAGTCTGTTGGTGGGAAAAGATGAGATTTCTTTATTAGTCACACGTACATCAAGACACACAGTGAAATGCACCTTTTGCGTAGAGTGTTCTGGGGGCAGCCCGCAAGTGTCGCCACGCTCCCGGCACCAACATAGCATGCCCACAACTTCCTAACCTGTACGTCTTTGCAATGTGGGAGGAAACCGGAGCACCCAGAGGAAACCCACGCAGACACGGGGAGAACGTACAAACTCCTTGGAAGAAAGCTTCCTTTAGTATTTCCTTCAGTCTTCAGGCTTAAGGCTTATTTGAAGTTGTGATGCAAGAAGGTTAAGGTGGAGTATCTTATGACATGATTGGTTTTGGGTTAACTGAGGCATTTAAATATTAGTAAGGTTGAAATGCTTGTAAAATAAGGCTCCATTCATGTGGTTATCAGAATGGGGGGAGAATGAGTAAGATGCCCTTGTTCACTGGAGTTTGGGGGAATGAGAGGCCATCTCATGGAAACGTGAGAGGGATTGACGTTAGTTCCTGTTTCCTTTGGTTGCAGAGCCTACGTTGTAAACAAAGGATGTGATCAGCTGTGTTGAGGGCAACTTCTTCACTCAGAGTGTTGTGAATACTTAGTGGTTGAGTACCTTAAGATTCTTGTACACTGGGGATTGGATGGTTAAGGTGCAGCATCAGTCGTGATCAATGGATTGGCACAACAGGCAGCAAACCTCTATGACCGACCCTTGCTGTTTGTTGTATTCTTGTCCGATGGATCTGGCAGAGAAACTGAGGAATTAGATGGGCAACCCTGTGTGAGGAACAGAAGGCCTTTGAACTGTTGCATTACAAGTGCAATTGAACTTAAGTCCTTAATTGATTGTAAAAGTGAAGCAAATTCTTGGCAATTTAAAGCATAGACTGTCGGAGGAAGAGTACAGAGAGGGAGATTATTTGGAGAAAAACCTCTAAAGAACCAGCATAGGCATGGGAGACAGCACGGCCTTCTCCTGGGATGCCTTCAACTATTAGGTGAACAAAATTGTTTTTCCTAAGTACTTCGTAGAAGTTTTAAATTGTGATCCTCTAGTCAGAATGATAGATTGCTGGCTGGCAGTGATGCAAACTGAATGGAGCTGTAGCAAACTAGTTAAATTAGTTCCAGCCCGATCTAGACTTTGACTCATTTCCTGTTTACTTTCGTGTGAATCTTGTGCCAACTTAAATGGACAGCAAAGGACTGTCAGGGGAAGAAAGATCATGTGAATTCTCTGGGAACATTTTGATTGAAGTGTTCGGTGTATCCACTTGAGTATTGTGTTCAGTTCTGGTCGCCTCATGAAAGGAAGGATGGGGAAGCTTTAGAGAGGGTGCAGAGGAGATTTACCACAATGCTGCCTGGATTGGAGAGCATGTCTTATGAGGATAGGTTGAGTGAGCTGGGGCTTTTCTCTTTGGAGTGACAGAGGATGAGAGGTGACTTGATAGAGGTGTACAAGATGATAAGAGTCATAGATCGAGTGGACAGTCAGAGACTCTTTCCCAGGGTGACAATGGCTAACACGAGGGGACATAATTTTAAGGTGATTGGGGAAAGGTAGAAGGGGGATGTCAGAAGTAAGTTTTTTTTACACAGAGAGTGGTGGGTGTGTGGAACGCACTGCCTGCAGAGGTTGTGGGGGCAGATACATTAGGGACGTTGAAGAGACTTTCAGATAGCCACATGAATGATAGAGAAATGGAGGGGTATGTGGGAGGAAAGGATAGATAGATCTTAGAGCAGGATAAAACATCAGCACAACATTGTGGGGCAAAGGGCCTGTACTGTGCTCTAATGTTCTATGTTCTACAGTGGAAGGTCTGTGATTAAAGTAGTGAAGCATTTTCCTGGTTGGGGCTTGTTTGCTTCAGTCACTTACTACACAGTATTACCTTCTGAGAATGAATGGAATGGATTGTGGCTGGTGCATTGGTGCAGACCCCTGGCTTAAAGAGAGCCTCCTCTTCCTCAAACAAAAACAGAAATGCTGGAAGAACTCAGCCAGTCGAGCAGCATCTGTGGAAAGAGAAAGAGTTAGCGACCCTTCCTCAGAACTGAACTTTCCTCCTCTTCCTGTCTGGATATTATTCTTGTTGCATGTTATAACACTATGGGGTGTTGATTGAACCTAGGATGTTGGAAACAAGCAGGCAGGCCGAAGCACGCTCTCTCACTTCCTAGTTTCACACATTTTGTTACACTACATGTTCCACAAGTGCACTTAATGTATGCTTATTTACTCATCTAAGCAATGTTGAGTCTATCTGGCCACTGCCTGACAAATCCAATCATCCTAGACATCTGGGCAGGCAAGGTAGTGTAGCAGTTAGCGTGACGCTATTACAGCGCCAGCGACCTGGGTTCAATTCCGGCCGCTGTCTGTGAGGAGTTTGTACGTTCTCCCCGTGTCTGCGTGGGTTTCCTCCGGGTGCTCTGGTTTCCTCCCACGTTCCAAAAATGTACGGGTTAGGAAGTTGTGGGCATGCTATGTTGGCACCGGAAGCGTGGCGACGCTTGTGGGCTGCCCCCAGAACACTCTACGTAAAAGATGCATCTCACTGTGTGTTTCGATGTACATGTGACTAATAAATCATCTCTCATCTCATTTGGTCAATAAGTGTGTCGGCTTTGTCTTCTCCCCAATACCGGTTTAGCTCCACTGACTCCTCAGGTGGTCATTAGTGACCATCCCTTGATGAGGCAATATATTGCACTTTTCTCAGTAACTAGGGTTTTAACAACTAATGCGAGTATCATATTAAATAATATTTACACACTAAATCACATACATGTATATGGACATGCTAAAGACTGCTACATTATGACAGTGTGATCTCCTGGTTTGGTTCCAGTTGATACTGCAAGTTCCTTAAATACCCAACAAAATGTGTATCATTCATCATTTTGATATTTTCAATTGGTCTCAGTATCTTTTGCATCTTGCAGGGGTGGGGAGGGGGTTGAAAGAAGGGAGGAGTTCCAGGTTTCCATTCCCCTTCGTGGACAGGCTTATTTTTTTTTCTCTGGAGCGTTGGTGGCTGAGGGGAGACCTGATAGAAGTTTGTATATGAGAGGCATAGACAGAGTAGATAGGGTCTTTTTCCCGGGAAGGCAATATCAAATATGAGAGGGCTTCAGTTTAAGGTGAGGGGGGAAGTTTTTTTTACACAGAGAGTGAAAGGTGCTGTCTGGCGAAGTGGTGGAAGCAGATTACAATAGGAACATTTAACAGGCAATGAGACACACATATGAAGGTACTTCATGAAGGTTAAACATAAAACAGAATTTTCATCGTCATTTATCCTTATAAATAATGAGGAAACAAGTCTAAAGAAACCGACAGGATAGAAAAACCATTTGGCCCATTCTTGGTCTGCTGGCACTTTGACAAGGCTCTCCAGTTGGAGTAGGAAAGTGAGACTTTCCCCACAAGAAAGGATATAGACCGTGTGCAGGCATCGTGGTCAGCACAGACATGGTGGGCAGAAGGGCCTTTTCCTGTGCTGTACTGTTCTGTGTCCTACATTCTTCATGTGAGATGTTTTCTGAATGTCCGGGCTCTGATTTGAAGGTGATATCCCCTAGTGGGTTCCATCACTGAAATTCATTGAAATCTTCTGTTTTGACAGGTTATCAAATGCAGAGCTGCTGTTGCCTGGGAAGCAGGAAAACCCCTTTCTATCGAGGAAGTGGAAGTGGCTCCCCCAAAAGCTCATGAAGTTCGAATTCAGGTATGGAATAAATCCTGACCACTGTGAGACTAAGGGAGCTGGGGCTTTACTCTTTGGAGAGGAGGAAGATGAGAGGAGATGTGATAGAGGTGTACAAAATATTAAGAGGAATAGATAGAGTGGACAGCCAGCGCCTCTTTCCCAGGGCACCAATGCTCAATACAAGAGGGCCTGGCTTTAAAGTAATGGGTGGGAAGTTCAAGGGAGATATCAGAGGAAGGTTTTTTACCCAGAGAGTGGTTGGGGCATGGAATGTGCTGCCTGGGGCGATGGTGGAGGCAGGTACATTGGTCAAATTCGAGAGATTACTGGATAAACATGTGGAGGAATTTAAAATAGAGGGATATGTGGGAGGAAGGGGGTTAGATAGTCTTAGGCGAGGTTTAAAGGTCGGCACAACATTGTGGACTGAAGGGCCTGTATTATGCTGTACTGTTCTATGTTCTAAACTTAATTTCAAATTCCCAGGAGTGTGCTTAAAGAATCTTTTGGGTAACTTTTAAGTTTCTAAGTTTCATTTCCAACTTTATAAAGTTAAAACCCTTTGCTTCCATGGAGTAACTGTATGTTGGAGATGTTCTGATCAATGCAGTTGTTTAGTTTAACTTGACAAGTTAGATACATAGTCCTACAGCATAGAAACAGGCCCTTTGGCCCATTGAGTCCATGCCAACCGTCAAGTGCCCATTTACACTAATCCCAGTTTATTCTGTCCACGTGCCCTCAACTGTCCTGAGATTCTCCCACCCATCAAGACAAGGGACGATTTACAATGGCAAATTAATCCACCAACCAGCACGTCCTTGGGATGTGGAGGAAAATCCACACAGTCACAGGGAGACCTTGCAAACTCCACACAGTCAGCACCCGAGGTTGGGATGGAACAGAGCTGTGAGGCAGCGGTTCTACTCAATGCACCACAAGGCTCTGGACTATGTTATCAAGAGGATTGAACAGCAACTTTAAGTGGGAATTGTACACATTTGAAAAAGGAAGTTTTTCCAGGACTGTGGGGAAAGTCTCACTTTCCTACTCCAACAGGAGAGCCTCTTCAAAGTGCCAGCAGACCAAGAAAGGGCCAAATGGTCTCCTTTCTATCCTGTCAGTTTCCTTATACTTGTGTCCTCATTATTTATGAATAACTGAAAATTCTATTGTGTGTTTAATCTTCATAAAGTAACTTCATGCAGTGGGCAAACAAATAGAACTGTTGTTTGTTCTGATGCTCTGGGCACCTGTGTGATGCCATGTGCCTGTGATGCTGCTGCAAGTAAGTTTTTCATTGTACCTGTGCACACATGTACTCGTGCAGATGACAATAAACTCGACCTTGACTGTTAGGTATTTTAACAGAGAACAGTACAGCACAAGAAGAGGTCCTTTGACCTACAATGCTAAACACAGTGCCGAATTAAACTCGTTCTCTTCTGATCCCTATCCCTCCATCCCCTGCATATTCATGTGTGTAACAGTATCACATCTGCTTCCGTCACTACCCATGGCAGCGTATTCCAGGTACTCACCACTCTCTAGGTGAGAAAAGTCCCCTTCAGATCCTCTCTAAATCCCTTACTCTAAATCTATGTTCTCTAGTTTTATTTACCTCTGATAAGGTAGACTGCAGGAAACTTTTCCCCCTATCTATACCTCTCGATCATGTCCCCTCTTAACCCCCTCCACTCCAGGGAGAACAGACCCAGCCTCTGCAGTCTCTTCTAACTTTATAGTTAGGAGAAATTACGTGCAATTCTGGTCACCTCGCTATAGGAAGGATGTTAAGGCTTTAGAGAGGGTGCAGAGGAGGTTTACCAGGATGCTGCTTGGATTAGAGGGCATGTGCCATCAGGAGAGGCTGGACAAACTTGGGCTCTTTTCTCTGACTGAGGGGTGATCTGTTGGAAGTGTATAAAATTATGAGTGGCATAGATAGGGTGGACATCAGTATCTTTTTCTCCATTGTTGAGCGATCCAATACCAGAGGGCATGCATTTAAGGTGAAGGGGGGTAGATTCAGAACAGATGTGAGGGGTACGTTTGTTTTACTGAGAGAGTGGTGGATGCCTGGAATGTATTACCTGATAGGGTGGTGGAGGCAAATTCATTGGGGGTTTCTAAGAGGGGCTTGGATGGGCACATGAATGAGAAGAAAATAGAGGGATATGGCCATTCTGTAGGTAGGAGGGAATAGCTATGTCGGCACAACATTGTGGGCTGAAGGGCCTGTTCTGTGCTGTGCTGTACTGTTCTATGAAATGCTCCATCCTGGTAAATCTCTGCATCCTCTCCAGTGCCATCTCATCTTTCCTATAGTGTGGTGACCAGAACAGCAAGCAGTACTCCAGCTGAGGTCTGACTGATGATTTATAAAGTTGGAGACTAACCTTTGGACTCCCAGCTTTTTCCTATAACCCTAAACAACTTGGCATTGACAGATTTTTTGGTAACCATGGATTTAGCATTAATAAATGACTTTGGGTCAACTGTTATTTGCAGGACAAAGTTTGAAACTTCTACCATGCCTTGTAACTTCACTGCATCTCATTTGTACACACTGCTCCCAGTTCTAGTTTCTCCACCTGGTGAAAATAATTTCCTGCGTTGGTCCATTTTGTCTTGGATGTGCTTGTAAAGTACTGATTGGGAGATATTATGAAAGGTTGAGATTGTTTCCTGCTTAATGAAGTTGTGACATTTGCCTGTCAGATTGTTGCCACCGGTGTCTGCCACACTGATTCCTACACCCTGAGTGGCTCTGATTCGGAGGGACGTTTCCCAGTTATTCTTGGCCATGAAGGAGCTGGCATTGTGGAGAGTGTTGGAGAGGGAGTGACCTCCTTCAAAGCAGGTAAAGAAGTAAAGAAAGCTTTAAAATCTTTCCCTGAAAGACGAAGAAATATGAGTTGCAAAAAGTTACGTTTCAGTCCATTGTTGGATTGGGTATGGCTGCACTGGAGAAGGTTGTGGCTTCAGGCTGCACTGGAGAAGGTTGTGGCTTCAGGCTGCACTGCTGAGGGAGTGTTGGGATGTTGGAAGTAATGTCTTTTGGATGAGATGTTAACATTGCTGTCTCGGGTGCATGTACAAAATCCAAAGGCAGTATTTCAGCGAAATGTGAGTTACATCAAGTGTCCTGTCCACTATTTTCTCTTGCTGAACACCTCCTCCCTCACCACCATCCAGGGCCCTAAACACCCCTTCCAGGCGAGGCAGTCAATCACATGTATCATGGACACCAGCCTCCCCTCCTTGGACTCTATCTTTACCTCTCGCTGTCTTGGTGAAGCAGCTGGCATAATCGAAGACCCTACCCACCTGGGTCATTCTCTCTTCTCTTCTCTCCTCTCCTCTTCCATCGGGTAGAAGATACAGGAGCCTGAAGGCACGTACCACCAGGCTTAAGGACAGCTTCTACCCCACTGTGATAAGACTATTGAACGGTTCCCTTATACAATGAGATGGACTCTGACCTCATGATCTACCTTGTTGTGACCTTGCACCTTATTGCACTGCACTTTCTCTGTAGCTGTGACACTTCTCTGTAGCTGTGACACTTTCTCTGTAGCTGTGACACTTTGTACTGTTACTGTTTTTACCTGTACTACCTCAATGCACTCTGTACTGACTCAATGTAACTGCACTGTGTAATGAATTGACCTGTACGCAGGTACACAAGACAAGTTTTTCGCTGTACCTCGGTACAAGTGACAATAATAAACCAATACCCTCCAGCCTTACTTACTGCATCCTGATGTGGCCTCCCCTACATCGGTGAGACCAGATGCAAACTGGGTGACCGGTTCGCCGAGCGCCTGTGCTTCGTCTGCTGTGACCATCTACATCTCCCGGTTGCCAGCCTTTTTAATTCTCTTCCCCGTTCCTCCTTTGCTGCCAGGGTGAGGCTAAGTGGAAGCGAGAGGAACAGCCCCTTGTATTCCGCCTGGCTACAACGCAGTGGCACCAGCATTGAATTCCCCAGCTTCTGGTAACTGCTCCCCCTCTGTCCCCATTTCTCTCTCCCTCCTCCTGATCTACCCAGTTCTCCCTATACTCCCCCCAGCCCCCATCACCCTGTTCTTTCCCCTCCTCCACCCCCTCCATCGGCCCAACACCCACACACCCCTCCCACTGGGTCCCCTCCCCACCTCTCCCTCCATCATCTGCAGTCTTTTGTTGCCTCCACCTATCGCCACCCGCTCCCGGCCTTATTCCCACTTTCCCCTTCCTCTACCACCCCTGTCACCTGGATCCACCTGTCACCTCCCGCTCCACCTCTTTATATTGGCCATCTCCCCTCTATCTTTCAGTCCAGATGAAGGGTCTTGACCTGAAACGTCAACTGTCCATTTCCCTCCATCGATGCTGCCTGACCTGAGTTCCTTTAGCTTTCTGTATATTACTGTGGACTAGTTTATCTGGGTCATTATCGTGTTGCTGTTTCCGGGAGCTTCCTACATGCAAGTTGGATACTGCATTTCCTACATTACAGTTCTTCGAGAGTACTTCAATGGCTGTGAAGTAGTCTGGGACATTCTGGAAGGTGTTACATAAAAACATTTTTTGTTGAATAATTAACAGTTACTGGGGTGAGACAGGATTGAATCGTATCTTGTGTTCATTTCAAAAGGTTTTTTCTAAACCATCCTTATTGGGTGGGGAGAAGATCAGTCAGCATTTTGATAAACATTGAAATTTTCCAGAGAGTATATCAAATTCTCTCTCAAGCCATTTCTCAAATTCTGAATTAAAATTCCTTCTTCAGGCTGAGCTGTGGTCTAATAGGAAGAGGGGTGAGACGGGATGATGTGGTATAGAACGGAAACAGTGCAGGACAAAGCCGTTTGGCCCATGCTGCCTCCACTGGCTATTTTAGAGCTTTCCGATTGTCCCATTCTTTACCCACAGCCCTGTAAACTTGCACGGATACAGGCCCTTTGGCCCAACCAGTCCATGCCGGCCACGTCCACCCAGCTAGTCCCAGTTTCCTATGTTCGGCCCATATCCCTCCCAAGTCCCACCCTATCCAAGTGCTTCTTAAATGATACTGTTGTACCTGCTTCACCCACTTCCTCTGGCAGCTCATTCCATACACTCACCACCCTCTGTGTGGAAAAGTTGCCCTTCAGGTCCCTGTTAGATCTTTCCCATCTCACCCTTAAACCTGTGCCTCCTTGTTTTGAACTCCCCTACCCCGGGGAAAAGACCCACGGTAACATCCACCTTATCTATGCCTCTCGTAATTTTAAACACTTCTATAAGGTCTATGTCTGTACAGACATCTGTATGTTTATCTTTCAAGTATTTCTCCAAATCCCTTTGCGAGATCTTATTGAATTTTCTTCCACTGTTCTTTCAAGCAGCATGCTGTAGATCACAACTCTCGCAAAATATGAAGATTTCCTTATTTCCTCTAGTTTCTCTTGTAAATTATTTTATTTCCCTGTCCTCCAGGTGGGACATGGTGCAGCCATAATCTAATTGAATGGCAGAATAGCTGCCTCCTGTTCTTGTTTCTGACACTCCTGGAATGTAATATAGAATAATAAGATAATAAATATCTTGTCCACCACTCTTGGATGGATGGAAGAACTGAATGCTTTGGTTTTGTCTGATGCAGTGTCCTCTTGTTTATAAGGTGATCGAGTGATTCCACTTTACATACCGCAGTGTGGGAAATGCAAGTTTTGCCTGAGTCCCAAGACCAATCTCTGCCAGAAGATCAGGTAGACCATCACTGCTTTTCATTGTTTTTGAAAGTCAAGGTTATTGTCATCTGCACAAGTCCATGTGTGCACAGGTGCAATGAAAAACTTACTTGCAGCAGCATCACAGGCACATAGCATCAGATAAGCAGCATTCACAAGTAAAACATAAACTAGACATAAACTATACACAATTTTTACAAGAAAGAACACAATTAAAATTTAAAAAAAGTCCATTTTAGTGCAAAGTGATCAAAGTGGTCACAGTGCTACTAAACTGTATCCATATGTAGTCTAGGTTTAACTTGGTGACTTTCAAATGTCTCTGCACTAGGAACACCATTTGAGTATTGGCACATACCTCTGAGGTTTCTCGTAACTATGGGCACACATCCTGGCTCTCCCAATGAGTGGTCAGCCCAAGGGACGATCAGCCAGTTTACAGCACAGAAACAGTCCATTGGCACAACTGGTCTGTTCAAGTGTTGATGCTCTAAACAAGCCTCCACTCTCTTTACATTACTGTATCATCTCTGTACAATAACAACTTTTAAAGGACAGTTGGACAGATAGATGGATAGGAAAGGCTTAGAGGGATACGGGCCAAACGCGGGCAAATGGGACTAGCTTAGATGGGCATCTTAGTCGGCATGGACCAGTTGGGCCGAAGGGCCTCTGTATGACATTATCCCATCCTATCAACAAATCCTTCTGTTCCTTTCTCCTCAAAGTATCACTTCATTAAGCATCTAACATGCCAGTTCTAGAGAAACCTAAATGCAAATTCTGGTGAATAAGGAGTGTTTCTCCAAGTGTACAAGAAACTTGTGAATGTATATTTATGAAAGTGGTTGGTGCTAGAGATAGTATTGACCTTCCTATCATTCTATAGGTTACTGGTGGTGGGATTATGGTTTAGAACATCAAACAGTACAGTACAGCACAGTACGGGCCCTTCGGCCCACAATGTTGTGCCGACCTATATAAACCTTATCCCCATTCAATCTATGGCCATCTCCCATAACCCTCTATTTTACTTTCATCCATGTGCGTATCTAAGAGTCTCTTAAATGACCCTATCGTATCGGCCCCTACCACCACCCCCGGCAGTGCGTTCCAGGCACCCACCACTCTCTGTGTAAAAAAAAAACCTACCTCTGATACCTCCCCTGAACTTGCCTCCATGAACCTTAAACTGTGATCTCTAGTATTGGCCATTGCCACCCTGGGGAAAAGATGCTGGCTGTCCACTCTGTCTATGCCTCTCATAATCTTATACAACTCTATCAAGTCTCCTCTCATCCTCCGTCGCTCCAAAGAGAAAAGCCCTAACTCACTCAACCTGTTCTTATAAGACATGCTCTCCAACCCAGGCAGCATCCTTGTAAATCTCCTCTGCACCCTCTCGAAAGCTTCCACATCCTTCCTATAATGTGGCGACCAGAACCGAACACAATATTCCAAGTGTGGTCTAACTAGAGTCTTATAGAACTGCAACGTTACCTTGATCTCCTGGCTAATGAAGGCCAGAACACCATATGTTTTCTTTACCGCCATATCAACTTGTGCAGCAGCTTTGAGCGATCTATATACTTAGAGCCCAAGATCTCACTGTTCCTCCACACTGTTAAGAATACTGCCATTAACCATGTGCTCTGCCTTCAAGTTCGTTCTTCCAAAGTGTATCACTTCACACTTCTCCAGACTGAACTCAGTCTGCCACTTCTCCACCCAGCTCTGCATCCTGTCTAAATCCCGTTGCAACCTACGACAACCTTCTTCACTATCTACTACACCACCGACCTTCGTGTCATCTGCAAACTTACCAACCCATCCTTCCACTTCCTCAACCAAATTATTTATAAAAATCACAAAGAGCAGGGGTCCCAGAACAGATCCCTGCAGAACACCACTGGTCACCGACCTCCAGGTCGAATACTCCCCTTCTACAACCACCCTCTGCCTTCTGTGGGCAAGCTAATTTCGAATCCACACAGCCAATTTCCCATGGATCCTATACCTCATGACTTTCTGAATGAGCCTACCATGGGGAACCTTGTCAAACACCATGCTAAAATCCATATATATCACATCCGCTGCACTACCTTCATCAATTTGTCTTACTTCCTCAAAAAACTCTTATTAGGCTTGTGAGGCATGACCTGCCCTTCACAAAGCCATGTTGACTATCCCTCGTAAGACTATGCTTCTCCAAATGCTCATAAATCCTGTCCCTAAGAATCCTCTCCAATAGCTTGCCCACCACTGATGTGAGACTCACTGGTCTATAATTCCCAGGATTATCCCTTTTACCTTTCTTGAACAAGGGAACAATATTTGCTGTCGTCCAATCCTCCGGTACCTCTCCTGTCGCTAGGGAGGACTCAAAGATCGTCATTAACACTCCAGCAATCTCTGCCCTCGCTTCCCATAGTAATTTTGGGTATATTCTGTCTGACCCCGGGAACTGATCTATCCTAATGCTTTTTAGTAGCTCCAACACTGCTTCTTTCTTAACCTTGACATGCTCCAACACAGTTGCCTGTTCTACACTGACCTCACATTCGTCTAAGCCCCTCTCCCCGGTGAACACTGAAGCAAAATATTCACTCAGGACCTCCCCTACCTCCTTTGCCTCCAGACACATTTTTCCCCCTTATCCCTGAGTGATCCTACCCTCATCTTAGAAATCCTCTTGCTCCTCACATACGTGTGGAATGCCTTAACCCCACTTGCCAAGGCCTTCTCATGTCGCCTTCTAGCTCTCCTAAATCCCTTCTTAAGCTCCTTCCTGGCTACCTTATAACTCTCAAGAGCCCTATCATATTTTTGCTCCTTAAACCTTAAATATACTTTCTTCTCCCTCTTGATTAAACCTTCCACCTCTCTTGTTAACCATGGTTCCTTCACCCTACCATCCTTTCCTTGTCTCAGTGGGACAAACCTATCTAGAACCCCATGTAAGTGGTCCCTAAACAACCTCCACGTTTCTGCAGTGCATTTACCAGAGAACATCTGTTCCCAGTTTATGCTCCTAAGTTCCTGCCTAATACCATCGTAATTCACCCCCCCCCCCCCCAAAAACTACTTTCCCATAAAGCCTGCTCCTATCTTTGTCCGTGGCTTTGCTAAAGTTGTGGTCACTATCCCCGAAATGCTCACCCACCGAGAGGTCTTTCACCTGACCAGGTTCATTGCCTAATACCAGATCCAGCATGGCCTCTCCTCTAGTCGGCCTGTCTACATATTGTGTCAGCAATCTTTCCTGTACACACCTAACAAATTCTGCCCCATCTAAACCTTTTGCACTAAGGAGGTGCCAATCAATATTAGGGAAGCTGAAGTCACCCATGAAAACAACATTGTTATTTTTGCACCTTTCCAAAATCTGCCTCCTGATCTGCTCCTCAGTGTCCTGATGGCTATTAGTGGAGCCTATAGAGTACTCCCAATAGAGTGATCACTCCTTTCCTGTTTCTGACGTCCACCCACACTGACTCAATTGACGATCCTTCTATGCCTTCCCTTCCTACTGCTGTGATACTATCCCTGATTAGCAATGCCACCTGCCACCCCTTCACCCCCTTCCCTATCCCTTTTGAAACATCTAAACCCCAGAACCTCAGGCAGCTGCTCCTGTCCTTGCGACAGCCAGGTCTCTGTAATGGCCACAACATCGTAATTCCATGTACTGACCCATGCTCTAAGCTCATAACCCTTCTCGTGTTAAGGTAAATGCATTTCAACCCATCTAACTGATTTGCATTTATGCCCCGTCCCCTGCCTATCCTTCCTCACTTTCTCTGTATACATTGCATCTACTCCTACACCATCTTCTAATCTAACACTCCGGTTCCCATCCCTCTGCCAACCTAGTTTAAACCCTCCCTGACAGCTCTAGCAAACCTGCTCACAAGGACATTGGTCCCTCTCCATTTCAGGTGTAACCCATCCCTTTTGTACAGGTCGTACCCACCCCATTTGATTGATGTATCTCTTCATTGGTGGAATGCTTATTGATCTGTATCTCATTAGGGTGACCCAGGGGCAGGGTCTGATGCCAGATAAGACCAGTAGATTCACCTGTAAAGGCCAGCAGCTTTACCACTACATGGGGACCAGTACCTTCTCCGAATACACAGTTGTTGCTGATATTTCTCTGGCAAAGATAGATGATGCAGCTCCTCTGGATAAAGTTTGTCTGCTGGGCTGTGGTATTTCCACTGGCTATGGAGCTGCTCTCAACACTGCCAAGGTACTTTTATATAAAGTTTTTAATCTTCCCTGTCTTCAAGCTTCTATTCTGGAGCACAGAAATGAGCCATTGCTGAGATTGTACAGAACTTGTTGCTGTATACTGTTTTGGTGTCCACAGCTAAAGAGGGATATACTCATAGTGTCAATGGAGTGTGTGTTCATTGGATGGATTCCTTTGGGATAAGGGGGTTGTTCTACGAGGAGTGAGTGAGTAGAATTGGCCAATACTGAGGGGACCTTTGAACGATGAGAGATGACCTAGACATTGAGAGGTTTTTTTCCTCAGGTTGGAAAGTCCAGAGCATGGGAACTTCCCCTCAGGATGAGAAAATTCTGAATGCATAGGGTTGTGAATCTTTGAAATTCTCCATCCAAGGGACCTATGGGTGTTTGTCATTGAGTATAGTCAAAACTGAAATCATTTGGATTTTGGACTAAGTACGTCATTACGGGCTCACAGACTTGCACAGCTACACATATGACACTCAAATTTCATTACTTTTGCTTCCAGTCTCCACCCTACTCTCAATTTCAAATGGTGCTTCTGACTCCTCCCTTCCTGTATCAGGGAAAGATTAGCAAGCAGTATCCATTACAACCCTACAGATTCCCAGGGTATCTCAACTATAACTCTCGCCACCCAGCCTCCTGTAAGGAATCCGTTCCATCCTCTCAGTTCCTCTGGCTCCCTCATATTTGCTCGGCTGGTGAGACCTTCACACAGGTGCCTTTGAGATGTCTCCCTGAATGGTGGCTTCCCTTGTAGTAAAGTTGGCAGAGCCGTTGACTATCCCTCATCTACTTCCCCCAAACTATGATCTCACCTCGCCCCCTGGACAGAGCGAATCCCTGGTCCTTGCTTTCCACCCCAGCAGCCTCCACATTCAACAGATTGTCCTTTGCAAGCTTTGCTGCCTTCAGTGAGATTCCAGCACCAGATACAGCTTCCCTTTTCATCATTCTGAAGGATCTGCTCTACTTGTGACTCTCTGGTCATCTCCACCAACCGCTCCCCTTCTCCCGGCACTTTCCCAGGCAGTTGTTGGACGTCTCTTCCCACCATCCAGGAAACCAGACGGCCTTTCAGGTGAAGCAGTGATTCACTTGCACAACTTGGTGTGTTGCATTCGGTTCTCACGGTGAAGTCTCCTCTACCTTGGGGAAATCAAACACATTGGGTGCTCTGTGGAGGATATCTGTTTGGTCTGCAGGGGCAATCCTGAATTTCCAGTTGCCTGTAATTCTCCATCCCACTCCCATTCTGACTTGTCTGTCTGTGACCTACTGCCCTGTTATTATGAGACCTGACGGAAGTTTGAGGACAGCACTTCATATTCATCTTCCTGAGGCATTTCATAACTTTGTATCTCAATTAAATCTCTCCTCAGCCTATCATCCAAATAACCTCAGCCTAGATAGTCTCTCCTCATAACCTACTAACGTCCTCCAACCTCTCCTCCACCTTCTGCAGGGCTCTTGTGTTGTTCCTGCAGTGTGGTGACCAGACCCATGTGCTCCAGCTGTGGTATAACCAACATTTTTACTGTTATACCAAGATCTTGCTCCTCTTGTATTCTATGACGTTTCAGACGTAATCTCATTGAAACGTAGGGCAGGCACGGTAGTGTAGCAGTTAGCGTAACGCTTTACAGCGCAAGCGACCCGGGTTCAATTCCGGCTGCTGTCTGTAAGGAGTTTGTATGTTCTCCCCGTGTCTATGTGGGTTTCCTCCGGGCACTTCAGTTTCTTCCCACATTCCAAAGATGTACGGATTAGGAAGTTGTGGACGTGCTATGTTGGCGCCGGAAGCATGGCGACACTTGCGGGCTGCCCCCAGAACACTCTACGCAAAAGATGCATTTCACTGTGTGTTTCGATGTACATGTGACTAATAAAGAGATCTTACCTTACGTACAAAATTCTGACTGTGGGGATGATGTTTATCCTGTCTAGATATTAGAACGAGGGCTCAGGACTGGTCAATGGAAACTGCTTCACCCAGTGAATCTTCGGAATTCTCTACCCAAGAGTGCGTGGAACTGAGTACAGGCAGTCCCCAGGCTAAGGAAGGGTTCCGCTCCTGAGAACTGTTCTCTCTAAATCAGAAATGTCCGTTTTCTATAGTAACCCATATCTTATTGCTCTACGTACGCTTGCTATGATTCTTTAATTTCATTAAATAATTCACCGCACTACCTGTAATTAAACTAATGGAATATATACTGCATCCAGTTATTAATGAACATTTTGAAACATTTTATCATTATTCACTTGAAAAACACTTTAAAAAATATATGGGAGGATTCGCGTAACGTCAGACTTCTAGAAGTCAGGGCATTCATAACTCAGGGAGCCCCCGTATAATTAATTTGGAGGTTGATAGTTTTGTTTTGGTCTACTTGGGGATTCAAGTGATAAGGGGTTTGCAGGAAAGTGATGCTGAGGTGAAAGATCAGCCATGAAGGGCCGAATAGCCTACACCTGATTCTGTTCCTTTTATGGTCTTATGATTACATTGAGGGAATGTCACTGGGAAGGGCTATTCTGTTCCAGAAATGTGTTGGAATCTTGGCTGAACACCATGCTCTGTCTGCCCAACTGACTTTGTTCCTGAATCCCAGGTCGAACCGGGCTCCACCTGTGCTGTGTTTGGACTGGGCGCAGTGGGACTCGCCACCGTTATGGGATGCAAGGCCGCAGGCGCCACCCGGATTATTGGTGTCGACATCAACAAGGACAAGCTTGCAAAGGCTAAGGAGTTTGGTGTGACAGAGTTTGTGAACCCTAAGGATCACAACAAACCGATTCAGGAAGTTTTGGTGGAACTAACAGATGGGGGAGTGGACTACTCTTTTGAGTGTATTGGCAATGTTATTACTATGGTGAGTGAGAGACTCTGTTCATTATCTCCCCTCGTCCAATTGTCATCGCTAAAGATAAGCGTGTGTTTTGTATCCAAGCAGAGCTGGTATAGTTTTATTAAATCCCTGGGTGAAAGAGTTTTGCAAAAAGAAAATATTCCTTTCTTAGGGAAAGCCAGTTATTCAACCCATCAAACCTATTCTGCTACTCTGTGAAATCACAGCTGATCTGTCTGTGAACTTCATTTACGCACTCTGGTTCTATAACCCTTAATCTCTTTGCTTAACTAAAAACTAAAGTTCCTGGGCGTCAACATCTCAGAGGATCTATTCTGGGCCCAACACATTGATGCAATCACGAAGAAGGCACGCCAGCGGCTCTACTTCATTAGGAGTTTGAGGAGATTTGGTATGTCACCAAAGACACTTGCAAATTGCTATACATGTACAGTGGAGAGCATTCTGACTGGTTGCATCACCGCCTGGTATTGAGGCTCCAATTCAGAGGATTGCAAGAGACTGCAGAGGGTTATAGACTTAGCCAGCTCCATCACGGGCACAACCCTCACCACCACTGAGGACATCTTCAAGAAGTGGTGCCTCAAGAAGGCGGCATCCATCACTAAGGTCCATCACCATCCGGGACATGCCCTCTTCTCATTACTACCATCAGGGAGGAGGTACAGGAGCCTGAAGACCCACACTCAGCGATTAGGAACAGCGTCTTCCTCTCCATCAGATTTCTGAACGGTCCATGAACCTCATTATTCCTTTTTTTTTCTTCACTTTTTGTTTATTTTGTGATTTATAGTAATTTCACATCTTTGCATTGTAATGCTGCCACAAAACAACAAATTTCACAACATACAAGTCAGTGATAATAAACCTGATCCTGAATCGATGAAACTTGGCTTTGGAAGTTTCAGCTGATCCAGGCTCTTGTAAAAATACAATGCTGCAGATACTGGAAATATGAGCTATAATGCTGGAAAGACTCAGCAGGTCAGGCAGTATTTTTGAAGAGAGGAAGAGAGTTAATGTTTTGGATCAGTGACCTTCCAAAATGGCTGTGACACTCTTCGAAAGTTGTTTACATTTAGATTTGGAAAGTTATGCCTCCTGTGATTTTTTTTTTAGCCATTATTTGATGTAATTCCATAAACTTAAATTGAAAAAGCCTCCAATCTCAACAGAGTTAAAAGGGTGCTTTATAAATTCAAGTTGATTTATAAATTGTCACAAGATATTTTGCAGCAGAGCTGGCAAGCAAACTTTGATGCTGAGCTTCCTCAGGAGATATTGGGGCCCATAGACCCAAACCTTTTCAAAGAGGTGGGTTTTACAGAGCATATGAAGGAGATGGGAGGGAAGCAGCCCAGTTTTGGGAGGGAATGGAATTGCAAAGCCTAGACTGTGACAGCTGAAGGTAAGGGTGCCAATAATGGCCTATGTTTGGAGATGACCGAGAGGGTGGAAGCGGCTGACAGCAGAGTGTTTGTAGCACTAGATTAGTTTGCAAGGAAGGGTGTAGGTGATCCCTGGAGAGATTCCAAAGGTCGGAGACTTGCAGCCATTAAAATAAATTATTATTACAGTCCATTCCAATGTCTTGCTCATCGACTGCTTTTCATTTGTGCTGCTTGTCTTTAAAAGCAGTTGTTTTGCATAAAAACAGAAGAAACGGAAGCAGGAGTTGATCAGTCAGACCCTTGAGCCTACTCCGCCTTTCAATGTAATCAAGACTGATCCAATCTTGGCCTCAACACCATTTCCCACTCTCTTTGTACACCCCTTGACTTTTCCTTGGTCCCCGACACAAACCCTTCTCTCTAACCATGCCCCCATCTTTCTGTCACTTTTCTCCCTTGCCCCAGGCCCATTTTCCATAGTCGCTCTCCGTGAAGCTGAACCAGACTGTTCCTGACCTTGGTGTCCTGATTGATCTGGACCTGAAGTTACAGCAGCACATCATCTATCATCAAGGTGACCCTGTATCCACTGTACATCATCCCATCTACACCCTTAACTCAACTCATCACCCTTTTGATCTCTGGTCCAATTTACCCATTAACTTTGTGCTTTCTGACTGACTGACTGTAAACTGTTCACATTTTTGAGTCCCTCTGTTGCCACAGTTCCCTTCATCACTGAAACCTCCTCAGTCCTACAACCTTCCCAGACCCTGCTTCCCTCCAACCCTGGCCTCTTGGGCATCCATGACTTTAACTATTTCATCACTGGCAGCTGCCAAGGCCCCAAGCTCTAGAATTCGCTCTGAAATCCCCTCCATCGATACACCACTGGCTCCTTCTTAAGATGTTCCTTAAAACCTACCCCTGTGACCAAACTTTTGACCACCTACCCCAGTTGACTCGGTGTGGAGTTGGGTTGGATTTGCTCCTGTGAAGCTCCTCGACCTGACAGAATGTTGAAGGTGCTATATAAATGGAAGTTGCTGTTGCTGTTGTTAAACTCTTGTCATTTACAACAAACTCTAACTTGTATTGTTTCCTGTTTTGTTTCTCTGCACCCACCCTCTTTGTCACCTTTAACGTGCTCCCCAAAATAATCTTGCAGAGGGCGGCCCTAGAAGCCTGCCACAAGGGCTGGGGAACCAGCGTCATCGTTGGGGTCGCGCCTGCAGGCCACGAAATCGCAACGCGTCCCTTCCAGCTGGTGACCGGTCGTGTCTGGAAAGGAACTGCATTCGGAGGTAACGCCCGTGCATTGGGACTCGAACTGTCCTTGATTACTGACTTACTGGACCTTGCTTTACTCCACTGTTTAACTTGGAAACTATTTTCCCATCCTGAAAGTGGGAGGCTCCTGTTTTAGGAATGCTCCAGTTTCAGAAGCCGTGTCCGTGCTGCAGGGGAGAATGAGGAATGGGGCTTGAAGTCCAAGACCCGACGACGATCATTTAAGTTTTTCTTTCTGATTGGTCACGTTTCTCCCACGATCGGCTCTTGGCCCCAATTCCTCACCACCTCGAGTAGTCCTCGAGTCAGAGTTACACAGCATGGAAACAGGCGCTTCGGCCCAACTCGTCCATGCCAACTGAGGTGCCTACCATACTAGTCCCATTTGCCTGCATTTGGCCCGTATCCCTCTGAACCTTTCCTATCCATATACCTGTTCAAGTGTCTTTTGAATGTTGTACCTGCCTCAGGTGACTCAATCTCTCCTCATAGGCTAACCCCCTCATCTCCAGAATCAACCTGGTGAACCACCTCTGCACTGCCTCCAAAATCAGTATATCTTCCCTCAAGTAAGGAGACCAGAACTGCACACAGTACTCCAGGTGTGGCCACAGCAAACCAACCTTTTGCGATTCATGCACAAACACTCCCGAGTCCCTCTGCACAACAGCATGTTGCAATCTTTCACCACTTAAATAATAATCTGATCTTCTATTTTTCCTTGCAAGGTGGATGACGTCGCATTTACCAACATTGTACTCCCATCTGCCAGACCCTTGCCCACTCACTTAACCTATCTATATCTCTCTGTAGATTCTCCGCATCCTCTGCTACATCTATTTCGTTTATTGCCTGTGCCACTGTAATATTATTTAGTGGCCTATAGACAACTCCTACCAGTTATTTTTTCCCTTTACTATTCCTAAGGGCAGGCACAGTAATGTAACGGTTAGTGTAACGCTATTACAGCGCCAGAGACCTCGGTTCAATTCCGGCTGCTGTCTGTAAGGAGTTTGTACGTTCTCCCCGTATCTGCGTGGGTTTCCTCCGGGTGCTCTGGTTTCCTCCCACATTCCAAAGACGTACGGGTTAGGAAGCTGTGGGCGTGCTATGTTGGTGCCTGAAGCGCGGTGACACTTGCGGGCTGCCCCCAGAACACTCTACGCAAAAGATGCATTTCTCTGTGTGTTTCGATGTACATGTGACTAATAAAGACGTCTTGTCTCTGGCAGCTCGTTCCATGTACGTACCACCCTCTGTGTGAAGAAGTTGCCCCTCAGGTCCCTTTTAAACCTTTCCCCTCTCACCTTAAACCTATGCCTTCTAGTTTTAAGTTCCCCTTCCCTGGGAAAAAGACAATGTGAATTCACCCTGTCAATGTCGCGTGATTCTGTAAGGTCACGCCTCAGTCTCCTACGCTCCAAGGAATAAAGTCCTAGCCTGCCCAACGTCTCCCTATAATTCGGGCCCTGAAGTCATGACAACGTCCTCGTAAATCCTATCTGCTTGAAGTTTTGTTAACCCGGCCACAGAATCCAGCAGAGTTTCTTGGTAAATATTAGCATCTTGTATGAGACCCTTTACAGTGAGCAACCTGAGTTTTTTAAGGGAAAGGACAAAATTCTATGCCAAACCATTCAGTGTTTGATCTTATTGGCCAGCTAACCGGGAACTAATGCAAACTAGAGGAACAGCACCTCGTATCCCGCCTGGGCAGACTCCAACCTCACGGCATGAACATTGAGTTTGCCAACTTCTGGTAACCCGCTCCCCCTCTGTCCCTTTTCTCTCTCCTCCTGACCTCCCCAGTCCCTCCCACACCCACTCCCACCCCCATCACCCTGTTCTTTCCCCTCCTCCACCCACTCTGTCTGCCCCTCACCCACACACCCCTCCCACTGGGTCCCCTCCCTCCCACTGTTCCCATCTGCCCTCCCCACCTCCCTTATCTGGTTCCATGTTCCACCTTCCTCTCCTATCAGATCCCACCATCTGCAGCCCTCTGTCACCTCCACCCGTCACCTCCCGGCCTCTGTCGCTGTTCCCACCCTCCCCTCCTCCATCTGCCCGTCACCCCTCCTCACCTGGATCCATCTACCACCTGCCACCCCTTCCCTCCACCCTTTTATACCGTCATCTCCCCTCTATCCTTCAGTCCAGATGTCTTGATCCAAAACATTGACTGTCCATTCCCCTCCACAGATGCTGCCCGACTCGCTGAGTTCCTCCAGCATCTTGTGTGTTGCTCCAGATTCCAGCATCTGCCGTCTCCGGTGTCTCCAGTAACTAATTATAACCGTGTGAAATGTGTCCATTCCCATGAGTGCAGTTGGTCGAACCTTCCCAAATTAGGGCAGGATCTTGCACTTCCCATCTGGCTGGGACTGACAGCTGCCACATTGAGACAAACTGGCAGAAATGATCCAACATCGATATGAATGAATAGATGGTTAGGGTGATAATGTTTAAAATTTCCCCACACTTTTGTGTTGCTCTCATGGTATCTCACAGAAACCCCCCCCCCCCCATTTACTTTAGATAACCTTTGTATATAAAAGGCATCTTTAGCTTGCTCCTCTATGCCTTTTATATACAAAAGTTATCTAAAATAAGGGAGTTTTTTGAGATAATGTAAGAAAGGAGGAGGCTATCTGGCCCGTCAAGCCTGCTCCGCCATTCAATAAGATCATGGCTGATCTGGCTGTGGACTCAGATCTACCTACCTGCCTTTTTCCCCATAACCCTTAATTCCCCTACTATGCAAAATCTATCTAACTGTGTCTAAAATATACTTAATGAGGTAGCCTCTACTGCTTCCCTGGGCAGAGAATTCCACAGATTCACTACTCTCTGGGAAAAGCAGTTCCTCATCACCTCCATCCTAAATCTATTCCCCTGAATCTTGAGGCTATGTCCCCTAGTTCCAGTCTCACCTACCAGTGGAAACAACCTTCCTGCCTCTATTTTATCTATCCCTTTCATAATTTTATGTTTCTGTAAGGTCCCCTCTCATTCTTCTGAATTCCAGAGCAACATAGTTGTACCAACCAGGTTCTCTGCAGTTACAGTGATCAGTTCCTTTCTCTAAATTATATTTTCACACTTTGTATAACAGTTTGGTTGTTTTTACTCTGTAGGTAATCAATAACCTGTTACAGCTCTGCATGTTATTGCATGTCGTATAGTCATTGGGCACAGAAACAGGCCCTTTGGCCCATTGGGTTTGTGCCAACCAATTTTTTTAAAGATATTTATTTAGTAGTCACATATACATCGAAACACAGTGAAATACGTCTTTTTGCGTTGCTAAGAATGTGCTGGGGGCAGCCCACAAGTGTCGCCACTTTTCCGGCGCCAACATAGCATGCCCACTGCTCCTAACCTGTACGTCTTTGGAATGTGGGAGGAAACCAGAGCACCCGGAGGAAACCCATCAAGCATCCATTTACACCAATCCTACACATTTCCATTTCATTCTCATCAGATTCAACCGCTCACCTACACACTAGGGGCAATTTACGATGGCCGATTAACCTACCAACCCACACATCTTTGGGATTTGGGTCACGGGGAGATTGTTCAGACCTCCACACAGACAGCACTGGATGTCAGGATCAAACCCAGGTCTCCTGAGCTACAAGGCAGCAGCTCTACTCGCTGTGCCAACGTGCTGCATTGTCGTGCTGAACTTCATCTCTCTTCTGTTGCTTTGATCATTGGTCATTTCTTCCGTAATGTGTGGTTAATATGTGGAATCACCATAAACTGCTGAGTACAAGCTTGAGGGAAGAGAGATGAGATTTTCCCTGGGCAATATTTTTCCTATTATTCTTTGCAGGAATTATCCAAATGGTCCCAGTTCCCTGCTCTTCCCCACAGCCCTGCAGTTTTTTCCCTTTTTTTTCCAGATTTATCCATTTCTCATTTGGAAGTGTAGCTTCATCTGCTTCCACAGCCCTTGTCGGGGTGCATTTTCCCATCCCGAGCAGCTGTGCTGATGTTGATCCATTTGTCCTTGTGTTGCACAGGATGGAAGAGTGTGGAGAGTATTCCCAAGCTGGTGAAAGAATACCTGGATAAAAAGTTAAAGGTGGATGAGTTTGTGAATTTCACACTGCCGTTTGACCAGATCAATGAGAGCTTTGAACTGATGCATTCTGGCAAGAGGTAAGTCTGTGTTTTCTTACTTTTTACTGATATAATTGGTGTGGCTCAGTGCGAAGCTGGCTTCTGATCAGATGGTCAGAGATCTTGAGAATTCAGCTCAAAAATTGATCAGAGGAAGGTATAAGGGGGATGTCAGAGATAAGTTTCTTTACACAGAGAGTGGTGGGTGCGTGGAACGCACTGCTGGCAGAGGTTGTGGGGGCAGATACATTAGGGACATTTAAGAGACTCTTTAGATAGCCACATGAATGATAGAGAAATGGAGGGCTATGTGGGAGGGGAGGGTTAGATAGAAATTAGAGCAGGATAAAATGTTGGCACAACGTTGTGGGCCAAAGGGCCTGTACTGTGCTGTAATGTTCTATGTTCTAAAATCTTGCCTTCCTGAGAGAGCTGCTGTGTCAGTTATGTAGTCTCTACATCAAAGACCCACCTCCACACTTGGGCGGATGTAGATCCATGGAACTGTGAAGAAAAGCCGGGAAGTTGTCTTTGGGAACCATATTTATCCCTCTTTTGCTAAGGCAGGTGGTCTGGTTACTGATTTTGGAAGCATAATATGGGCAGATTGACTGCCCAGTTTCCTACTTTGTTGGTGACCACACTTCAAAAATATTTTAAAGACTCTAAAACATCTTGCAACATTTTGAAAGGGACATGAAATGCAAGCCTTGTTTCTAAACCAACTGCAAAGAGTTTTGTTCCAACTTTACCAGAATAACCAATGATGGAACATTAAACACCCAGCAAGTTGGGCAGCATCTGTGGAGAGAGAAACACCGTTAAAGTTTCAGTTTGAAGATCCTGAACTGGGGGTAAAAAGTGAAAAAAAACATTAGTTTTAAGTTGCAGTGAGGGTGGGGAGGGGTGAACAGGTCAAATGGAATGGGTGAGGCCAGGGTTACCCGGGGTGATTCCAATGTTTACAGAGATGTCTGCTTAACACGTGAATGAGCAGAAACAACAGGGCTCATCGCTCGGCACAGATGTGGTGGGCGAAGGGCCTGTCCCTGTGCTGTACTGTTCTGTGTTCTAGTCAAAGCTGTGAAATGTGGGTCAGAGCAGTTGCTGAAAACCAAAAGCAGAATGCTGGAAATATCCAGCAGACCGGGCAGCATCTGTGGAGAGAGGGGAAAAAACTGGGTTAATATTACAGACGAATAATTTTGCAGCTGAATTGGCAAGTTGTGGACAAACAGGAAAAGCGTGTTATCTGAAACGTAGAATTTGATCATTTGTCCCAGAGGCTGCAGTGTCTGGGCAGATGATGTGCTGTTCCAGAGGTCAGAGTGAGACTATAGATGAAAATGACAGGCAGTGGAAGCTCAGGGTCACCCTGCAGAGTGACTACAGGTTCTACAAAGCAGTCACCCAATGTGCATTTGGTTTCTCTGAATGTGGTGCAGCTATGACTTGCTGGCAGGTTTTATGATAGTGGGGCTGGTCCAGCCTCACAAGTTCAGATGGGGGTAAATTGGAGTAAGTGAGGAGCATGGAACACATCGGTACCGGCAGTTTCGCGTTGGCAGATCTAAAGAGGGAAGGAGACAACCAGTGAAGTGCTTGGTTTTTAATCTTGAACCAGAATACCAAGGGGTAACGTTAAGTGAACTCCTGATTCCATAGAATATGCCCTTTGGTTCATGATGTCTGTGCTGACCAACGATTCCAAATTAAATGAATCCTATCTGGCTGTAAGATCTGGTTAAGATCACTCTATCTCCTGCCTGTTCATGTGCCTCTTAAACCTTGCTTCAACTGCCTGACTTGGATTCTCTGCTTCCCCAGACTTCTGGTGTACCTCTTCATCCCAACTCAAGGTTGTCAGGGTTGCTATCTTTGGAACAGCAGGGGCTGAGGGGACATCTAACTGAGGTGTATAAAATGGGAGGCTTGGATAGGTCCTTGCTGCTTCCCCTAACAGAGGGGTCAATAACTAGGGATGATACATTTAAAGCACAGCAAAAACTTTGTTAAATCTGACGTGCTGTAGTGACTGTCGTTTCAGAGGGAATGGAGGGGTGCCAAGGGAGGGGTCAGTTGAGGGAACACAGGGTAAGAGCCACTGGAGGGGTGGTGTCAGACCTGCTATTGATTAACCAGTGCATTTAATTTCCAGGCTCCTGTCAAGTTGTGCACACGCTGGAGGGAGCTTTTAGGATTAGAAGGGAGTTGAGGACAGTAATTCTCACCCAAGTTATGGCCAGAGTCCAGAACTACTTGTTTGTCAGGGTGGTTGGCTGCACAAGTCCTGATCACATCGAAGTACTTGTATCAGCACCTGGGAACGATGACCCATCAGGCCAAGGACCAGGAGGTGGGAAATGGGCCACCACCTGTGCTGTAAGATATCTGATCCTGAGGCTTGAATTTATCAAGAGGGGAAGAGAACATGTTTCAAAAGCAGGGATTGGAAGAATGGTAATCACGCTCTCTTGAGTCACTCTTATAGAGAGCTACGTGTGCATAGTTAGAGATATTCCCAACTTTTCCACTAAATATATTGACCTGACAGTTTGTATTGTTGTAAATTATTCTAATCAGCCATTGGGGAGCTCCCTCTAAATCAATCTTTTCCCCTCTATACTTCTCCAAAGAAGAAACCAGCATTGTGTGATGTTGTGAAACCATTATATAACTATCAGTGAAGCACTAACCGTGGCCACTATTGTAATGTAGGGATTTGGCGGCCAGTTTGAACAGCAAGTTCCTTCAGATAGCAACTGTGACAATGACCAGATGTTGTGGATTGGTTGAGGGAGACTATTGCCCAGGGCACTGGGTGATTTCCTATACTCTTTGAATAATGCAGTGAGCTCTCTAGCATCCACCCAAAAAACCAACAAGACCACACCGCCTGGTAGTGCAGCATGCTATCAACGATGTGTCAGTCAAGATTTCATGCACGTCTCTGGAGTAGGACTTGAACTTGGGTGAGAACTTAGTGTTATTAATTTGTTGGCAGAATGTGGAGCACTTCATTTATTATTAATTTCTAATTATTCCCTAGATCATTTCAGAGGGGAGTCATATTACTAAACTCATATTAAGAATGAAGCACAACAATCTAATAAATTAGTAGTGAGCTTGCTTTTATACAACTAAAAATGGCTAGAGACAGAGTTTCATTTCCTTTGAGAAACTTAGTTTGCATCCAACTGTAGATGTGGCTCAGTTTGTTGAAAACAAATTGAAAAGTGCTTTTTGGGGGATGAATTTGGTCTGGTACCCATGGACCAAAACTACTACTTTAACAAAGTAATTTTGGAATTATCAGCAGGTCAGGCAGCATCAGTGGGGAGAGACAGACAGACAGACAGACAGACAGACACAAAGTTTGATGATTCTAGTTAAAGAAACTTTGTCAGACCTATGACTGAAATGGAAAAAGGGTGATACAGCAAAATCTCACATTAGGTCAATCCAAAAAAAGTGTATGAAAAACAAAAAACTGGCCCACAAGTTTTATTCTGTTAGGCAAATCTTGATGTACAATGAAAAATGGATGCAGTCTAAGTGTGTCATAATATAGCAGTCCATGGCTCAACCCACTTAACTGCAGGGTATTTGCAGGGCAATAAATAACCTTAACGTTTTGAACTTGAGATTGTACTTAAACTAATCCTTTGTTTTCTCTGTGTCTGTTTTTAAAGCATTCGAAGTGTCCTTGTATTTTAAAGCTGGGCCAGGACCAGTTTCTCACTTGTCCAGTGCAGACTAAATCGGTGTGGAAAGAAGTACTTTGAAAATTGCCTTAAACTACTTTTGATACACTTCAGCATATTTTAATAATGCTATGTCATCTGTTTCAGTGTGTCTGTATTGTTAACTGTTTAAAGTGTCAGGGACACTTTTCCAAATTAAAGCAACTTGAAGATAAACTGCGTTTGTTACTTTTGTTCTGTGAGTTTTGAGTATCTCAACTGCAACAGAGGTTCCTGCCTAATGGCAACATTTTGAGTGCTTCTTATAATAAATTGGATCAATTTTACTGGGAGGATTATATATTGTTCTGTGGGGTTTAATTTGTTGCCCTCCCCCTTACCACCCCCCTGCACTTCTGCATGTCATTTTAAGGCTTAAACTCAGTTTTTCCCCACTGAAAATTCTTGGTGAGACCAGCCTCAAATGCAGAGCAGCTGTACCCTAGGAAGAATGCCTTGAAGGCAGTGGAGCTAAAGTTCACTAGATTAGGCAATTTCTCATTCCCAGGAATCAATGAGGTTGAACACTGGGTTAAAACCAGAAACCTAGCCCTCTGCAAACATTAGCTAAAACTAACAGCAGCAGCAGAGACTACAGAACTTGATTACCATATCAACTTGGGGCTTGTGTTAATGTGACCATCCACACAGGAAAAGGCTTTTGAATTAGTCTATGGCTGCACCTGTGTTCAGCTACCATCCAAGTCCATATCCTTCAATATCCTGGTCTATTTTTTTCCTAAATCCACATTAAAACTTCTGATGACCATCTAACAGGATTTATATACATGGTCAGTTTCCAATATTGAATTCTCAGATGAGCCATGAAAAATGATACAAGTGTGTGACTCATTTATTATGTGCACATTATATAGAACTCAACATGGCTTATTTCAGTGGCAATTTACTCACACTGTTCCAATCTAGTTTCAGTATACTAATACATAAACTCATTGCCCTTGAACTCAGAAAAGACAACCACATGTCAGATATTGGCACCAAGAGTTAAATGCATAGAAATTACAGATCAATTCCATTATTGAGGGATTGGTAATGGAGATGCTGAGGAACAACAGGCTGAACAAAATAGCCTAAATGCACTTTAAATTGTTGACTTAATGTAAATCTTCCAATGCATTTGGGGTGAAGATTAAATGGTCACTTTCCTTAGTTAACTGTTACTTTTATGCATTGATGAAAATAGCCCAGACATTGTAAATGATACTTTAAAATAACAAATTCCATTAACTTTTGTACATACAAAACTCAAATTCATTCTGTAAATCAAAGCATCATGTAGAGAGTTAATGCATCAACTCAATACTATCGTGTCAACTCTGAAGGAAAATGTCTTGGTCAAGAATTCATCACTAACTAAACCAAAAAGACAGACGTGACTAAATCAGTCAAGGTTCAGTAAACCTTCATTCCTTTTTGGAAAATTCCCTTCAGCATATCTGTCAACAATTATATACAGTACATTTGTTAGTTTATGGCTTGAAGGCAATTTTGCACCCTCAACTAATTTTTAAAGGTAGAAAATAGACACAGGCTCTGGCTCCACGTTAGAAAAGGATCATTCACTGTGACCCTGGCTCAACTCCAGGAAGCTGTTTGCATTTCCTATCCTTGTCAATCCTATCTTCGGTGGAACTAAAAAGCTTAAAGGCCAGAGAAACAAGGACTGCAGATGCTGGAACCTAGATGAAAAACACAATGATACTGATGGAACTCAGCAGGCCTGGTGGTTGACGTTTTGAGTCAGGACCTGAAGAAGGGTCCTGATCCGAAACATTGACCGCCTGCTTTTCTCCATGGATGCTGTCTGGCCTGCTGAGTTCCTCCAGCATCATAAAGGCCAGAGACACTCTCATGTCCAGAGATCAATGTTGAGCTAGTTCCAATACAAGGTTACCAGAGGTCCTAGACTCAAGCAAAAACTGACTGAACTCAGGATACTGAAAAAGGCCAATGGAAAAAGAAACAATTGCCAGGATTGGGTAATGGGCAACAGAAAATCTAAACTGAATACCAAAGTAAATCACAAGTACAGGAAAGCACAATAGATTTATCTCTGTTAATTTACAAAGAGCATCACATCAACAGGAACTCAAGACAGAGGGATGTTTCCAATTATTTGGGATTAGTCCAGCCAGTTATTCATATGTTGTTCAACCATCCATACTGTAGTCCACAGTCCAGGGTAAGGTTTGTCTCCACAGACGTGGCATATTTTCATCATTTTGTTTCTATTTCAGGATTTCAGCACCTGCAGTGTTTTGTTTTTGCAACACATATGATTGATGGGAGCAAGTGAAGCAACACCACACCGGGTCCAGTGTAGATAAGGCACTTTCTATTCACGTTGCACAGTGACGGGAGGCAGAGGTGTAAATCTGTCAAGGACAAAGCCTCCTCTCAAGGACCAACAAATCTGTGACATTATCTACTCCAAACAATGCAGAAGGCTCTTTTCCTCTTAGAATTATGTACAAGTTACATTAAACACCTCTGGACACACATTATTTGACATTTACCCTACCTATTGAGCTGCATCTCTTGACAGTTGGTATTAGCCAGGACTTTCCTCATTTTGGGGGGTCCTTTGTGTCAACATACCAACATTTAAGCAATAATAATCTTCTACTTTCCCTTCACACCATACCTGAAGACGAGTGACAGCAAACTACAATTCTCACACATAATTCTTTGATAAAAGCTTTCTAAACAAAAGCCATTTTATCACAATCCTCAGTGAAACCAATTAGGATGTGGTTGACTTAACGAGCTAATTCAATTCAGACATCAGCCCCAAGAACAAAAGCTTCAGCAGGCTGCACAGAGGGGTACCGATCAAGAGGTTCAGAACCAAAAGGGAATGGAAGTCTGTAGCAAACCCCATGGATCAGTAGAAGTTGCCAGACTCAGGACAGGGGCAATCCTAGAGAAATTTACAATGCTGTTCCTCTACATACAAAACTAGTTTTTTTTTCCTTTTCTGTCTGTCTGCCCCCATCCATCATTCACCTGCCACTGTCTCCCAACTCCACCCCCACTCACCTCCCCTACCTGCCTGTCATCTTACATCCCTCCTCAGTCCACCAATCACCTCGGGGTCCTGACTCACCACTCCCCTTCTCTGTATACCGGCCATCTCCCCTCACCACTCTCAGTCCTGATGTGGGATCTGAGCTGAAATGTCGACAATTCTTTTCCCTCCCAGATGCTGCTCGACCCGCCAAGTTCCTCCAGCAGATGGTTTGTAGCTCCAGATTCCAGCATCTGTCGTCTCTTGCGTCTCCTAGTTGCCAATCTTCTAACTTTGGTAGGAAGGGTTGCAAGAGATTTCACGAAGTTCAGTGCAATGCGTGGAACAGGGGGCTATCCCATCAACTGTTGCTTAAGAGTAAGTAGCATTTCACACTAATTCACCAATCTCCAAGATGGTAGTTCATAAACAACCAAGTTGCCAGTTTTTAATTGGTAAAGTTGGCCAGCTGCCATAAGGTACAGAGGGGCATATTTCTGCTTTAATCATACTTTGGCCCCAGCAAACAAAACATTTGCAGGTTAGGGAGACAATTCTTTTCTAACACTCCTTCAATTCAAAACACCACATGCTGCAAGGATGCCACTATGTAACCAGAACAGTGTTAAATCTCTTTAATAGTGTTTAAAATTCTGTTGCATTACAAGGGACAGTTTTTAGCCTGTGATGGAAGGGCAATGTAACCAGCTATCTATACATCATATGATATGATGTTTGAATTTAACAATAAGGTCACATTCAAAGTTTAAAAGGGACAAAATCTTACTCTGCCCCATTCCAAATTTAAATTTCCTAACAGCAATGCACCAACAATATGACCAGCATTTAACTATCAGAGAAAAATTACTAATTTAAATTAAAACTTATGGCTTGTCTAATCAAGACAAAGTTAATAACTTTTTCCGTCTGGGCAAAAATAGTTACAAGTGTGTTGATACGAATAAAGTCCAAGCATTCAGGATTTAAAAATGTATGTCTAATTAGAAAACATTGTCTGGTTGGCAAGATTACAATTCGTTCCTCTGGAGTCACAGCTTTTGCTATCATTTTCACAGATGCACGTTCACAGAAAGAATTATTGGAGGAAGTTTACCAGCTAATCTTCCAGAAGCTGGTAACAACTTCAATTTCTTTTTAAACAATAGCCCACAATCTACGGATGTAGCCACAAATTTTATTCCATTAAGAAACATTTAAGATACAGGCAGTAAGAACTGATATTAGGACCAGAGGCACTCTGGAAGGGAGGATGAGGAAAAAAGATATGTTGCAAACAGGCTGTTTGGGCATCCAGTGCTTTGCAGCATCTAAAGCCCCCCAAACAACAAATAAAAATAACAAACGAATCAGTGCCTTAAGGCATTGGCCAAACTTGAGGTGAAGACATTGAGGGGCTGCCGCTGTGACCAGCAGCGAAGGTACCAGGCTACAACTGTGATGCAAAATAAGGGCGACCATTGTCCTCCAAGCGCCGTGTTAAGATCTCACAGCCAGTCTCTGTGACCAGAAGCGTGTGCTCAAACTGCGCCGAGCGCTTGCCGTCCTTGGTTACTGCAGTCCAGCTGTCAGGCCACGTTTCATCATGCCAAGCCCCTACAATGCAAGAAATACATCACAGGGTCACTGTCAAAAACTACTTAGAGGTGCAGTAAATCATGGAAACCCATAGCAAAGAAAGCCATTTGGCCCATCACATTTGAAGAGCAATCCTACGATCCGATAACCACCAGCTTCAGGCTGCAAGCCTTCTCCCTACCTTATTTTCTGAAGTTCAAATTTCATTGTGAAAGTTTCTATTGAATCCATTTACACAGACCTTTCATGCAGCACATTCTACATCATAACTCGCTGGATAAAAATATATAAAATTATGAGAGGCAGAGATAGGGTAGATAGTCTTTTTTCCAGGGTGGAAATGTCAAATCCTAGAGGCTTTTAGGTGAGAGGGGGAAAATTTAAAGGAGATGTGCAAGGCCCCAGAGATCCCTATCGGAATTGTAAAGAACTCTCACCAGGTTACACCTCAGCCTTTTCTATTCCAGGGACAGTGTCCCAACCTGCTCGATCTTTCCAGATAGTTTAAACCTTGTCAGTCCTTTTTTATTTGCGCCCTCTGCTGTGCCCCCATACCCTCTTCGTAATATGGCAACGAGTCCTATGCACAGTAGGCTGAATATGACCTAATTAAGATTTTTTTTTAAGGTTTTAATTCCCATCCTATAGAAATAAAGGTTGTATTGTCTTTTTTTTGCCAAATGGTCTTACTTAAAATGATTTGGAGCACGTTAAAGAATGCAACAGCAATAAAACCCGGTTTTTGCCAACAGATTTCAGAATTACTCACAGAGAAAGGCAGAGAGAGACACTTTCAAGTCAGTTTGCAGACTTCACCCAACTTTCTGTAGATTTCTAATGGGTAGTGTAAAAATTAATCAACAGCTCACACAACTTACCGTCACAAATCATAGGCTCAATAGTAAACACATGACCAGGTTTCATCACTCCGACAGCTTTATTTTCTACAAAGACGAAGGCATAATTAAAGTTTTTTTAATCTCAGTATTAAATATGTTCTTATAGTATATTCTACAGTAACTAACACAGATGTATCACCAGGCTCAAGGACAGCTTCTATCCTGCTGTTATCAGACCTCTCATATGCTAAAAGATGAACTTTTGATCTCCCAATCTACCTCGTCGTGGCCCTTGCACTTTACTGGTCTACCTGCACTGTGCTTTCTCTGTAGCTGCAACACTATATTCTGCATTCTGCTTTTCTTTTCACTACCTTGATGTGCTTATGTATGGCATGATCTGTTGGGATGGCACGCAAACAGAAGTTTTTTGCTGTATCTTGGTACATGTGACAATAATAAACCAATACTAATGTAGATATTAAAGACCTACCCCACTGTACATTCATTACATACGACCATTGCAGCAAGTAATGAACATATCGGCTGGTATTGCTATGGGTTTAGAATTTCTGAAAATAGTTAAGTATTGTTATAACTGTACAGGCTGTTGGTGAGGCCACACCCAGAGTATTGTGTACAGTTTTTGGTCCTGTTATTTAAGAATGGGAGTGGAGATGGTCCAGAGGAGTCACTAGGATGAAAAGGTTGTTCTACACCAAGACCCGTATTCTTTAGAGTTCAGAAGGACAAAGGATGATCTTATTGAAACAAAAGATCATAAGGGGGCATGAAGTTGAGATTTTTCCACTAGTGGGATAGTCTCAAACGAGTAATTGTAATTGGTTTATTATTGTCACATGTACCAAGAAACAGTGAAAAGCTTTTGATAGCCAGCCATCCAGACAAATCATTGCAAACAGCAAGGTAGTACAAAGTGAAAAAGCAATAACAGAATGAAGAATATAGTGTTACAGTTACAGAGAAAGTGCAGTGCAGGTAGACACAAAGTGCAAAGTCCACGACAAGGTAGAGTGGGAGATCAAGAGTTCATCCTTATCATACGAGGCCCATTCAAGAGTCTTATAACAGTGGGATAGAAGCTGTCCTTAAGCCTGGTGGTATATGTTCTCAAGCTTTTGTGTCTTCTGCATGATAGAAAGGGGGAGAAGGGAGATGACTGGGGTCTGAGGAATCTTTGATTATGTTGGCTGCTTTCCTGAGGCAGCGGGAAGTGTAGTTAGCGTCAACGGAGGGGAGGCTGGTTTGCGTGATTGACTGAGCTGATATAGGGGCAGTCACTTAAGGCGAAGGTGCATAGGGATTTCTCCTCACAGAGGGCAGTGAATCTCTGTTATTCTCTACCCTGGAGGATCATGGAAGCGAGATCAATAAAAACATTTAAAGAGGTAGATAAACTTTTGAACGATTGGGGAACTGGGGGCTATGTGGAATGGGTACAGAACAGGAGTTGAAGCATGGGGTAGATCAGCCACGATCACACTGAATGGCAGGGCAGGCTTGAGGGGCTGAGTGGCCTACTCCTGCTTCTATCTTCTTGCGTTCAAGGTTCCCCTAGTGGTTTTCTTCACCATCCCCGTGACGTCTGGCTAGGTTTCCAAAGGGTTCTGGTCGATGAGAAATGGAAGTGAGGGCAGAAGAGCGAGAATAAGGCTAACTGGGTTGAAAAGGGAGCTACAATTCAAATCACAGCAGAATGATGAATCAGCAGCCCATTCCTGGGTGTTGGTTTTGTACATTCTATTACAAGGTGATACCATTAATTCATTCAAATTTATTCCCTCAACTGTATACACGACCAACTTTGTGTACTTATACTCGAGGAACAACAGCAGAAAAATGTCACCTGTTGGACCGTTACCTTAAAGTAACATGGACTTCAAGTAATAAGATTACACAAATGAAAAAAACACTGCTTATTGATCTTGTCAATATTTCAAATTATTCCATATTTCCTTGCTCTGAGGCCATTTTGCCTATCAGAAGGATTAACAGTACTGTCTTGTTACGATAGAATGTACAAAATAATGTATGGGAATGGGCTGCTGATTCATCAGTCTTCTGTGATTCAGAATCATTATCACTGACTTATATGACGTGAAAGTTGTTTTGCAGCAGCAGTACAGTGCAAAGACGTAAAATTACTATAAATTATGAAACAAATAGTGCAAAAATTCCAATTATGGCTCCCTTTGCAACCCAGTTAGCCATTCCCCCACTTGTTTCTCAGGAACCTATTTTCAGTCACCCACCTACATGAGGGGCAATCAACAGCGACCAATTAATCTCCCATCTGCACATGTTTGGGACATGAGAGAAAACCAGAGCACTCAGGAGAAACCACAGGGAGAATGCTCTAACTCTACACAGGGAGAGCCCGAGGTCAGGATTGAACCCAGGTTGCTGGAGCTGAGAGGCAGCAGCACTACCTACTTCACCACTGTGCTATCCACTGGTGAGTGAGAAGGGTCCAGGGCATATCGTGTGTTCAACCCCGCATTGGAACAGGAGGGAAATCGTTCCCCGAGTCTGGGACATTCACTTGAAATCTTCAGTCTGATGATGAATCAAAGGAGTTGTAAATTAGGCTGGTGACATAGAAACAGCTACAGAAATATTTGCTTGGTTTCTTTGGATTTAACATCGTCATGAGGGGTAAGTGATTCCCAGGTAACGACCCATTAAAAAGCTATCTCGGAATCGTTAACTATAAGTGTTTTACAGTCTGGGTATCTGGGACTGCCCTCTTGGGCACCATCTATTACTTTTAAGATTTTTTTTTCTGGACAGTTAAGTTTATGTAGTTTTAATTTTGTTTGTTTCATGGATTAATACTTTTTATTGCGGTGTTTTGGAACAGCAAATCACCAAATCAAATCTCTAGACATGGTTATGCGCAATAAATGGAGTTTCACCCCTATGAGACTTAAGCTGCAACTTACTAGCGTAATGCGGCACGTTGGGTGCTGTGTGGAAAAGTCGGTGGATCCCGTGTCCACAATAACTTCGAACTACTGAGAAGCCATTTGCGTGTGCGTGCTTCTGTATGATATTGCCCAACTCCCTGTACCGAACACCTGGTTTTACTGCAAGGAAAATTGAAGAATGATTATTCCAATGGAGTCATTTAAAAAAAAAATAGATCAAGCCAGAGTCGTAGAGTACGGAAACAGGTCCTTCGGCCCAACTGGTCATTGCCAGCCAAGGTGCCTCATCCAAGCTAGTCCCATTTACCAGCATTTGGCCCAAGTTCTTCTAAACTTTTCCAATCCATGTACCTGTCCAACTGTCTTGTAAAAGTTGTTATTGTACCTGCCTCAACCACTTCCTCTGGCAGCTCGTTCCACATAGATACCAGCCTTTGTGTAAAAAAAAAGTTGCCCCTTAAGCTCCTATTAAACCTTTCCCCTCTCACAAACCTATGCCCTCTGGTTCTTGATTCCTCAACTCTGGGAAAAAGACCAGTGCATTCACCCTATCTCTGCCCCTCATGATTTTATGCACCTCTATAAGATCACCTCTCAGTCTCCTACGCTCTAAGTCGTAGCCTGTCCAACGTCTCCCTATAACTCGGTCCCTCAAGTCCTGGCAGCATTCTTGTAAATCTTTTCTGCTCTCTTTCCAGTTTAGTAACATCTTTCCTTAAGCAGGGCGACCAAAGCTGAACACAATACTCCAAGTGTGGTCTCACCATCATCCTGTACAACCGCACCATGACCTCCCAATTTTTATATTCAGTGCCCTGACTGATGAAGGCCAGCGAGCCAAAAGTCTTCTTCACCACCCTGTCCACCTGTGGCTCCACTTTCAGTGAACCATGTACTTGTACTTCAAGGTCCCTCTGTTCCACAACATTGCCCAGGGGCCTGCCGTTCACTGTGAAAGTCCTACCTGGATTCGACCTTCTAAAATGCAATACCTCGCACTTATCCAAATTAAACTCCGTTTGTCATTCCTCGGCCCACTTACTCAGCTGATCAACATCCCCCTGTAATTTTTGATAACCTTCTTCACCGTCCACTACACCACCTATTTTAGTGCCATCTGCAAACTTACTGACCGTGCCTTGTACATTCCTATCCAAATCATTGATATAGATGACAAACATTAAAAGAAACCAACCAACATTTAACAGACTGAAATTCTTACACAGTCACAGATTTTGAAATGCCAGACGTGGTGTACGAAACATAAAGCAACACATGCCACTGCTCTACATGTTACGTGCTTTGAATAAGTATAAAGAACACGGTGATGACTCTGCTGAACAGACTGCAGTGGAAGCACACCTTTCAGGGAAAAAAAAATGAACAGTGTGGTCTTGGAGGAGAAAGCTAATGAATTCTTCATTGTTCCCAGGTTATAGAAAAATAAATCAAATATCAATGTCAGACAAACAGGCCACAGTATCTGTGGTAGTGTGGAGATCTTCTAAGCTGCCCGTAGGCTTCCTCTGGACCAGGATTCAATGGCCTCCTCCTGTACTGCAACTCAGTGATTCTGCATGAACTAGGGTCGCATTAGGAGCTCGGCAGTTGTTCAGTAGGCATTTTTTTTTGAGGAAAAAGTACAGGATCGATCCCATGGCAGTCCAGGGTTTGTGAAGAAGGCTTGATCCCTCAGTGGAGGGCTCAATAAGGAATCCACTTGGTATGTCATAATCCTTCCAAGCATTACACTCTTGCTGGAAGGATGAGAGATTTCAGCAAGAATCCATGATGGCCTTCTAGATTTGAGAGGATAAGATATCTTCATTAGTCACATGTACATCGAAACACACAGTGAAATGCATCTTTTGTGTAGAGTGTTCTGAGGGAAGCCTGCAAGTGTCGCCACGCTTCCGGCGCCAACATAGCATGCCCACAACTTCCTAACCCGTACGTCTTTGGAATGTGGGAGGAAACCGGATCACCCGGAGGAAATCTAGTGGCTAGTTAACTAAGTCAGCCTGCTTTTGATGCTATGTTCTTGTGAGATAATATATTCACAGTGTGGCTAATGCTTGCAGGCACCTGCTGATGCTGGTAAAAAGAGTCCCAGTGATAATTCTCAAATGACAGCAAAGCTGGATACTGTCAGAGTTGACAAGCAGCATTGTTGCATGAAGGGTTTGACTGCCAGCTCCCCACATCTCAGCTAGTTTCAGCTTTGGGTCACTGCTATTCTACTTTCTCACAGGATTCTGCAGACATCCGTATGTCCTGGTGTGATCCAGCACAATTCCTTCTTAAGATTTTTGGCTTGGCTTAGAGGCTTTTAGAGGTCACTTTGCTGGATGAGTAATGTGGTGAAATGTTGAAGCAACAGCCCTCTCTGGATTTGGCTGAAGTTACCACCATTGGCACATCCAACCCCAACAACTGTCTCGGTGAGGTCGTATTTATTGTCATGTGCACAAGTACAGTGAGGTACAGGTAGAATGAAAAGCTTGCTTGCAGCAGCATCACAGGCACGTAGGTTTAGACAACACACGGATTATACATAAATTATACAAGACAGTAAAGAGGAAACAAAAGAATGTGCAAAAACAAAACATTGGTGCAAAGGAAGACACATCCGTCCAGATGAAGGGTCTCGACACGAAATGCTGACTGCCCATTTCCCTCCATAGATGCTGCCTGACCTGCTGAGTTCCTCCAGCACCTTTGTGCGTTGCTACGATCGTAGACAAGCCCATGGTAGTGCAAGAGGTGGCCGGTAGTATTCTGTTGCTGAGATAGGGTTGGGGTTGTGCAGGTTGGTTCAAGGACCTGATGGTTGTAGGAGAGTAGCAGTTCCTGAACCTGGTGGTGTGGGACTTCAGGCTTCTGTACCTCCTGCCCAATGGTAGCAGCAAGAAGGTGGCATGACCTGGATGTGGGGATCCTTGATGATAGATGCCACCTTCTTAAGGCAGCTTCACATTCTCTATGGCCAAGCTAACATCATTAGTGGTCACGAACTTCAAGGCTCCATTTTGGGCAGATCAGAGTAGGCACGAAGTAATTAAAAAGTCAAGAACAGAACCTCCTGAGAGTCTTTTGCTCAGAGTTCTTTACCTGCCAAATGTCGGTTTAAATTGAGGAAAGTGGATTTTCCTCTTAAGATATAACAGTAAACAACTTGAGGTGCAGTGTTTCCATATTGCGTCATCCTTCCCTGAACAGTCCAAGAGTATCAACCAGGTGTTGGAGCTGGCTGCTTGGTACTATCACTGGGTACAGAAGTTATGACTGCTCCAGATAGCCTCTAACTCCCAAGGGTTGGTTGGCTCAATAATGGGTGATGGTCAAATGGAGGAGCAGCCTCTCCAGGATTTGCCAGGTGAAAAAATAAGGTCAATTAGCAACAGGCAAACCACCCACAGGGATTCCTGCTCTGCTTTGGGTGGGGGTAATTCCCTCAAAAGAAATGTAAATTTTAACCAGTAGCCAGTACATCAGAAAAAAAAAGCAACTGTATTAAGTTTAGGTTCAAGGGCTTCTGAATATTCTGCATAAATATTGTCCAGCCCCACAACACAGCTAGATTTCATAGTGAACATTGCAGGGTGCCGGGGTGGGGGAGAACCTGATGGTGGTCTTTAAGATTGTGGAAGTTTGTAGTGGAAGAACAGAAAGCGAAAGAAAATTGGAATGGGAAAACAGGAGGAGAGAGTGTTAGTCTGGCAGGAAATAACAAAACCTTTTATTGCCAGCATCAACTGTCAAAGGGAATTCAAGAGAAACCACTTTACCTAGAGAGATGTTATACTGCAGGGCACATTAAATATGGAATAATCATAACAGACTATAGAGAATTATGCTCATAACTTGGAAAAGAGGATACAGATTAAGTGCAGCATAAACATCTGCATAGGGTAGATGGCCCAAAAGGCCCATTTTGATGCATTGTGTTCTAATTCTGGGCTACGGAGTAAAAGCAGATGTATGTTTTTAAGGATACTATAATTAAGAAACATGCCTTGATATATTCCACTTCTGCATTGCACCTGTTATTGTTTGACGATGGGACTGTTCTGTACCATTTCCTCACCTGCATCTATAGCTTGCATTAGGCACTCGTATGTTGTCTGCACCAATTTCTTAGATCCTTCATCAACTTCGCCCACAAAAAATGTCTCATTTAAATCACCATGGAAACCATTGCGGTAGACTGTAATGTCAACTGTAAAAGAAAAATATTCAGCTGCAAGATATTTAAATTCTCAACAGAGTTATCATTGGGTAAATTTACAGCAAATCATAACTTTATATAATGATAGTGAAGACCAATGACTGTGAATCCAACATTTCAATATGTAGTTCCTTTGGGATCTGGCCATATCTTACCAATGCAGGGCAAGGCTGAATCCTCCACTATTGATGCAGAGTTCTTGGGTAATGAGCCACAGTAAGTATATATTAGGGTAGGTGAGCAAATACTTGTAGGCTTTTAGGAGCATCTTTGATGAGGAAAGGCACAGAGTTTGGGGATAGGGGGTAAATTCCAGAGTTAAGCAACTAGGGACACAGTCACCAATGGTGAAGCAAGTGCAGATGACAAGATGTTACAGAGTTCGCAGGATGCAAAGATCTCATTAATGAAGCAGAGAGGTGGTACAAGTTTCACAGTAGGAGCATTGCTTGTCAGGAATTAACTACAGCACAGATGAAGGTTTAGCAGCAGATGGACTGAGGCAGTGGTGATACTGTGAAGATGCAAAGAGTTGTGCTGTGTGATGGAAAGGTTTTGGGAAAGAAGGCTCAGCCAACAGTTCAATAGGACAGATACTAAGGGGAATTTCTTGTCTGAAAATGTTTTAAAACTGCTATTTCTTCTCCATTGGACTGTGGATGCTCAGTCATCAAGGCCATTCAAGAAAGAGAATGGTAGTTTTGGGGCAAACAGTATTTGGAGATCAGATGAAAAAAAATGGGCGAGATAGAGGATCTGCTAAGATCTTACTGAATGGCAGACTTTGCGCTCCAGCTACCATCTGGCCTACTCCTGCTCCTATTTTTCCCAGTCTTAAGAAGAGGTTGCACTTAAGAATATTACCAAGGAACGCAACGAGGCACTATGTAAATCTGAGCTCACCTGTCATGATCCCACAATTATTTGCTGCACCAATACTCACTGTTAACAATATCACCATCCTGTAATGGTCGTGCATCTGGAATTCCATGGCAGATCACCTCATTTACTGAAGTACAGCAAGATTTTGGAAAATTGTAATAATTGAGTGGTGATGGATAACAATTTCTTGCTAAGCAGGCCTAAATAAATCAAAGTGGCCAGTGGTTAGCTCTTCTCACTCAAAGCTTGATCGTGCTGCTGATATACAATTTAAATGCCAGACTTCACACAACAATTAAGGATAGTTATTTTCGGCTTCAAACAGTTTCTATGATCATAATTAAGACATTTCATGTCATGGATATCACGAACTGTAAAGCAAAAAACTGCAGATGCTGGAAATCAGAAATAAAAGCAGCAAGTACAGTAAATGTTCAATAGAGCTGGCTGCAGCCATGGACAGGGAAACAGTGTTAACCTTTCAATTCTGATGAAGGATCATTGACCTGAAATGTTAACTGTCTCTCTCTCCACAGATACTGCCTGACCTGCTGAGTATTTCCTACCCTTTTGTATTGCCTTGGTTGACATGGATTGGATTAATCTCTCAACCCTTTTGATGCCAAGGACCACCTGGCTATCTTCCTAAACTCCTCCTTTAAGGTCTCAGCCAGATTTGTTGACTTTTTTTTAAACTGCTAGATTTGTGTACGCAGGTCTGAAATGTGAAAATTACATCCCAGTGTGTTGAATAATCTGAAATTCACCCTTCTTTTTAATTATCATTTTTCTCCTTGTTGAATTGTAAAGAAACCATTGACAGCCAGTGAGCGCGATCACGTCTTTTAAAATGTGGACCCTCTCTCTCTGGTAGAGCTGAGGGAGTACTTTAATATTTACCCATATTCAACGCCCAAAGTGAACTGGAGATACCAGTACAATTTTAGTTTTACGAAAACACAAAGGCATAAAAATAAGATCAAGCTCTTGCTCTCTTGGGCACAAGTACAAGCATGGCTTGGTAGAGGAACCCTTGCCCACTGCTTCCCTCATTGCTCCTCTTCCCCTCAATGTACCCTCCCACCCATGGTGGTTATGCACTGATCTCCTGCTCCCAATACCGGCGCCACACCAAGCTCACTTTCCTGACCCTCAGCTCCAGCTGCACACCTACCCACGTCCCTGACCCCCAACCCAGCCAGATCTCCTTTCAAGTTGCGCAGACTTCAAACTCAGCTCAAAACATTTCCTGTAATTTATACTTAAAGACAACATGATTGATCACTTATATCAAGCCAACTATTTTTTTGAAACAAAGAAACAAACTCAGGTAGTTAGAATGTTGAGGGATGTACTTTATGTGGAAGGCAGTATTAAGGATCCAAATGAAGGACTGTTAGCTAAAATTCAAGCTCAGGGAGATACAGGAAGGATGATGGGTATTCATTCAGTCTGTGATGGGGTTTCAGCAATTCCTCATATTTGCCAACATCGTCCAAATCTGCCAACAGGATAAAGACTGGTGACACATCATGTAGACAGCAGCAAAGAATTTTAAGAGGCACTATGCTCAATTAATTTTTTTTTTTAAAAACATTAAACTATAATTTTGCTGGACAAGGATATATAAAAAGGAGCCAAAGGTGAATGGAGCTAGGTTACAGATCAACCATCAGCTCATTGAATTGAGTTCAATGGTCTGCTCCTCTGCCATTACAAAACCATTACAAGCAGTCCTAATTTTGCAGTTCCCTTCTGAGGGACCCTCTCCAGTACCCCTGCATCAGATGATTAATTTGCAAATACATCAATCAATGCACGTGTTGTAAGGCTGTCTCATTCCAAATTATCAAAAAATAAAATCACCATTTTAGAATTATTTGCAGCTTTACACCACAGTGTCAATGTGGGTGTTTTAAGAATAACACTACTATTAAAGATTAAAGCTGACATTATATTTCCCGGAGGTTCAAGTGGGAGTTCACGTGAACGAAATTTGCCCACTATGCAGGATGACTGGTACAACGTGGGTAGCACCACGCCAGCAATTCATAAGAACGTTCCTTATGCATAGCTCTATTGTACCACAGCCTGTTTACAGAGAGTAGTTCCACAACCAGAGGGGTTCAAGAAGGTTTGTACACAAAAGATTAAGTACAACATTAATAAGGTGTTATTTACATATCTTTGTGTTTGCATGTGGCGCATCTTAACCAGTGAGGAAATACAAGTACGTCTTTCCAAAATGAGTGGAACACTGAAGATGCAATTATTGATGATGTTTTACCTTCAACAGATATTAATCATTAGCCACATACAATGCTTTGGATAAGAGAAACAATAAAATTGTTTGAAGTGTGGGCATTTAAGTAGCAGGAAACCATAGTAGCAGGAAACCATACTACAATGTGAAGAGGTTAGTGGTTTAATGATGGCAAATTCCATCAATGTATTTGTCAGCATTATTCTGTCCACACCCTGAAAGTGCTTCACAATATCATTAGAAATATTCTTTGGGTTTGGGTTGAACATGATAGTGCAAGGTGAAAGTTATAAAGAACCAGATTTTCACCAAAAATATATTATTCTATCCTGCAGATCAGCACAAAATGAAAGCGACACTCAGCAAGTCAGGCTGCTTCTGTGATGAGGGAAACGTTACACATTTCAAGTTAATGCCTGACAGAAGATTATCAACCTGAAACGTTAACTGTGCCTCTCGCTCTCCTTGGCCCTTGGAGCATTTCCTACTTCCTTTGCTTTGATTTCAGATTTGCAGCATCTACAATATTTTGCTTTTAGATCAGAACAAAGTTTGGCCTCCAAGTGCTAACTCAATGGTAAGGTGAAAAAGCCAAGGGTGAAACTAATAGGTGAAGAGTTTGGGCCAAAGTTAACTCAATTTTGGCCACTTTCTATTGTTCCCACCACCCCCCCCCCCCCAACATATAAAAGTTCCATACCATATGAACAGCATGATCAATCTCTTCAGTTGTGACTCCTGGCCGAACCATCATTGAAGCAACATCTAGAACCTCCCGGGCTAGCTGCAACACAGGTGAAATTAATAAGCACAAAAGCTCCGTGAAACATCTTTGATGCTTAACTGCTTTAAGGCAATATATGATGTAGCATGTAGAACTAGCCCACCTGATTCTTGCATAATGTCATATGTTAGCTATTATTCATTTTAATGGAAAAAAATTCGTCGACTAATTGGTCAAACCTGTGCTCATAATCCTGATATGCCAACAAACATGGCATATTATCCGATTTCTCCTTGGCAAGGTGGAAACCAGTGTTTAATTTGTTTTTGATGCAACAGCATGAAAAAAATTCACATGATTTCTAGTAATGGTTTACTTGTGAATTTCCAGCAGCAACAACTTTCAAATAGATAAATGTGTGTAGTAGGGAGTCCTGTTTGTAATTAACAAGCACCAACACAAGGACTGTATTATGATTTGGTAACAAAATCAACACACAATTTTTGGACACAAATGCCTCTTGGAAGGGGGTGACCTGCACTTTAAGTGTCTGCATCTGGCTGCCATCGTGAAACAAGGTTTCAAACACTGGCTCAATCCCCTGTGAAGCTTTCAAGTCGCTCCCTAAAGCTCTTTAACTCTCTACTTCTTTCTCCTCCTTAAAACCTACTACTTTGACCCAGCTTTTCAACACCAAACAGCTTCTTATGTGATTTAGTGTCAAGTTTTGTTTAATAACATTCCTGGTAATTGCCTTGGGACCTATTAGAATGTTAAAACTGCCAAAAAAAACGAAAATTATTAGAGAGGATATAATGAAGTTCATCAGAGTCCAAGTCTCTCCTACTCTAGTTAAAGAACTTCATAACCCTTCACGGTGGGATTTCAGGAATGGCAGCATAGCATTATACAGTTAACTCATTTTGAGGATTCCACAAAATAGTGACCATATGTGAATCTATATTCTGATTTAGGATTGCAAGACCGAAAGGGACGGTACAGTATTCTCATTCCGGCATCTTAAAAGACAAAATGAAGTTTCACAACTCACTCGACATACTGCCCGCATTGCTTCTATATCCTCTGGAGGCAAAATTTTGATTTGAGATGTTCCCTTTAAGGACTGTTCAGATTCAGAAACACCTTGAAAGACAGAGGGAAAACAAATTAACGTACGATTCCAATAGACTCGATTTCATACTGCACACTAGCCTAAATAGTGTTCAAGGTTAGGCTGGGTGAAAAGCAGCAAGAAAGATAAGGCAAACTATTTTCAAACCCACTGCCAAGGCCACTTAAAAAATGCAAACAAGCCACTAGTTTAATTTCCAGAGCATTAAGATTGGAAAATATAAAGAATCTTTGTATGTACCACAGTTGGAGAACTACACACAGTCCAGGTTGCTATATTATGAAAAGGACGTAGAGGCACTGAAGTGGATATAATGAAGATTTACAACTATCAGAGGTTACAACTGTTAATAAAGACTGAAAAGAAAACAAAGCATATTCTCTAAACAGCAAAAGTACACAGAGCTCTGGGATGCTGATATGGTCAGGTGTCTTTTTGTATAATTTGCAAAAGGCTGGTCCCCAGGTACAGAAGAAATGAGGAAAGTTAACAGAATATTTCTGGTTATCGCTAGAGGAACTACACACAATAGTATGAAGAAAAAACAAAATGCTGGAAAACTCAGGTCAGGCAGCTTCTGCGGTAAGAGAAATAGGGTTAACATTTCAGGTCAAAGACCTTTCTTCAGAACTCTGAAATAACTGGAATGGGAAGGTTTTTTTTAAAATGAAGAAAGGGTGGACAGGCTAGGTTTATATCCATTGAAATTTGGAAGGTTGGGGGTTCTTGGATTGAAACACAAAACCCTGAGGGCTCTTAAAAGGTTAGATGTGGAGAGAAGCTTCCTCTTGTGGGAGAACCTAAAACTAGGGGTCACCATTTGAAAAATAAAGGATCACTCATTTAAGACAGAGATGAGGTTATCCACTTTGGAAGGAAAACTAGAAGATCAGATTATTATTTAAATGGTTAAAGATTGCAGCATGCTGTTGTGCAGAAGGACTTGGAACTGCTTGTGCATGAATCGCAAAATGTTAGTTTGCAGCTGCAACAGGTTATCAAGAAGGCAAATGGAATGTTGGCCTTCATTGCTAGAGGGATTGAATTTAAGAGCAGGGAGGTTATGCTGCAACTGTACAGGGTACTGGTGAGGCCGCACCTGGAGTACTGCGTGCAGTTCTGGTCTCCTTACTTGAGGAAAAATAGACTGGTTCTGGAGGTGGTGCAGAGGAGGTTCACCAGGTTGATTCTGGAGATGAGGGGGTTAGCCTATGAGGAGAGACTGAGTCGCCTGGGATTATACTCGCTGGAATTCAGAAGAATGAGAGGGGATCTTATAGAAACATGTAAAATTATGAAAGGGATAGATAAGATAGAGCAAGGAAAGTTGTTTCCACTGGTAGGTGAGACTAGAACTAGGGGACCTAGCCTCAAGATTCAGGGGAACAGATTGAGGATGGAGATGAGGAGAAACGGCTTTTCCCAGAGAGTAGTGAATCTGTGGAATTCTTTGCTCAGGAAAGCAGTAGAGGCTACTTTATTAAATATATTCAAGACAGTTAGATTTTTACATAGTAGGGGAACTAAGAGTCATGAGGAAAAGGCTGTTAGCTGGATCTGAGTCCACGGCCAGATCAGCCATGATCTTATTGAATGGCGGAGCAGGCTCGACGGGCCAGATGGCCGACTCTTGCTCCTATTTCTTATGCTCTCATGAGGCAATTTTCTTTCTCTCAGGAGTTAGGTATAGAGTCAGAGGCAAAGAAAACGGAAACAAGCTGCCAAATTTGTGTCGACCATCATGCATCCACTTAGACAGTCCTACACTAATCCCATTTTATTCTCCCCACATTCCCATCAACTTCCCCCCACAATCTACAACTCAATTACACACTGGGGACAATTTACTGAGGCCAATTAACCTACCAACCAGCACAAATCTGGGACGCGGGAGAAAATCCACACATCCACTAGGAAAATGTGCAAACCTCACACACACGGGTCTGGAGGTCAGGAATCAACCGAGTTCACTGGAGCTGAGACAGCAGCTCTACCAGCTGCTCTGCTGTGCGGCTCCTCTATAGTAAGAGGGGTCCATGGCAGAGCCTTTGGTACTTTCTTCCTCAAAGGCCAGTGCAGGCAAAGTCTTTGAGTAGTTTTAAGGCAGAAGCAGATAGACAAAGGAGCAAAAGGTTACCAGAGGTTGAAAGGAACGTGCAGTTGAGGTTATAGTCAGAGGGAGTATGGTAGAGCAGGCTTGAAAGCTGAATGGCCTACTTCTACTCCTTATTTATATGCTACAGGCAAGGACAGCTTACTGCAGAAAATTGCTGAGGGATGGCCTAAGGGAGGTTGTTAAAAATTATGAAGAGGTTCAAGGGGTTGGACATTGAAATGTTTCAATATCTGGAGAAAACCAGAACAGAGGACCACAAGTATTAGAATGACAACACTTCATTTTTACAGGGAATTAAGGAAGCCTTTACCCAAAGAGCAGGAAGAACGTAGGACTCACTTTGAGGCAAATAGTAAGATGCATTTGAGAAGCTTGATGAGGTACATGAAGGGAAAGGAATAAAAGATTATGCTACTCGGTGAGATGATGTAGGGTAGAAGAATCTCATGTTTAAAGATGAGCACAGACCAGCTGGGTTCTCACCCAACACATACTGCTTCACTACAATATTCAGCAAAAAAACAAACTGCTGGAGGAACTCAGGGGGTCTGGCAGCATCTGTGGAGGCAAAGGAATGGTAGACATTTCAGGTCAAGACTCTGCATCAGAAACGTCAACCATCCCTTTACCTCCACAGATGCTGCCTGACGCCGAGTTCCTCCAGCAGTTTGTTTTAAAGCTCCACATTCCAGCACCTGGTCTCTTGTGCCTGCACTACAATATTCACCCTTGCCTCTTCACCATCTGAAGAAACACCGCAAGTGAGATAGATCGACTGGTTGAGTAGTGTTGCTGATGTTGAATGCGAGGTTGTGTTGCAAGACCAAGGAGTTGATTATGGACTTCAGGAAGGGGAAGACAGGAGAACACACGAGTCCTCATTGAGGGTTCAGTGGTGGAAAGGGTGAACAGCTTCAAGTTCCTGGGTGTAAACGTCTCGGAGAATCTATCCTGGGCCCAACACATTGGTGCAATCACAAAGAAGGCACGCCAGGTGCTCTACTTCATTAGGTGTTTGAGGAGATTTGGTATGTCACCAAAGGCTCTTACAAATTTTGATAGATGTACAGTGGAGGGCATTCTGCCTGGCTGCATCACTGCCTGGCGTGGAGGCTCCAATGCACTGGATCACAAGAGGCTGCACAGGGTTGCAGACTCAGCCAGCTCCATCATGGACACAACACTCCCCACCATCGAGGACATCTTCAAGAGGCAGGGCTTCAAGGCGGCGGCATCCATCACTAAGGACCTTCACTATCTGGGACATGCCCTCTTCTCATTACTACCATCAGGGAGGAGGTACAGGAGCCTGCAGACCTACACTCAACGATTCAGGAACAGCTTCTTCCCCTCCGCCATCAGATTTCTGAATGGTCCATGAACACTATCTCATTATTCCTTTTTTATGCACTATTTATTTTTGTAATGCATAATAATTTTTATGCCTTTGCACTGTTCTGCTGCCACAAAACAACAAATTTCACATCATACAAGTCAGTGATAATAAACCAGATTCTGATTTATTGTTGTTACTGAGCCATTATACACAAAACCTGAGGCTAGTGATAACCTTCAACATTTAAAGTGACAAAATCTCTAACCTTAATTAGAAGCAAAGGACCTCCAAACAACTGTGAATAACAGACTGTAGGTTTCAGTCAAATCAAGGTCTCATGTAATACAAATATTCATTGATGATCGTTGCAAGTGAATGTCACAATACCTAATGGATGATTGGCATAATCAGGCCCCTGGATGTAACTTGGAACAGATCTCATGGAAGTCTATGAAAAACAAAATAAAAAACATTAGCAGTTCTTACAATTTCCAAAAACTTTACAATAATTCTATGTTATTGAAATATTTCCTTTACTGTCAAGAATGGAAAAGTCCGGAACAAAGGAATATAACAAAATTACACGATCGGCTGGAGTGGTGTACAAAGCGCTTCTTCACACAACAGCTGGAGGAAATCGGGAATTTTCTCTCCCAACAAACTGAATGCACATCAAGTTGAGAGCAAGAGATTTTTTTTACTAGGACAGGAGTATTAACTATTGCTGAATTTTGAGACAAAAGTACGATATCCACGACGTAACAAAGTGGGGAATAGACGCGAGTGCTGAATGCCCTGATCCTGCTCCTCACAGCCTTACTGAGTTTATTTTGTGTTCTTTTCCTGTGGTTTACACAAAAGGGCTACATTTCCTTTCCCTCCTCTCTTTGAAGACTCAACATTAAAAAGAGAGGGTATGCATGGACAAATTCTTCCACACAAGTGAGGCATATACATCTATCAGGGGCTCAGACAGACTAGATAGCAAGGCCTATTTTCCTGGCAAAGGGATCAAAAGCCAGGGACATAGATTTAACATAACTGACAGAAAGATTAGAAGAGGGGACAAGCAATTTTACCACCTCCCCCACACCCCCCCCCCCCCACCAGAAGAGGCAGTGGCCTGGAAATTGGTGTCTCAAAGGATGATAGATGCGAAAATCCTTATCACATTTAAGAAGTTGAATATCTATGTAGGCTGTGAACAAGACTACAGACCAATCTTGGCAGATGGCATTGTGCTTGGTTGTTCATTTTCCATCTGGGGATAACACAACAGGCCAAATGACTTCCTTCAGAGTCAAAACTTTCTGTAAAATTGGTTTATTTTTGTCACATGTACCGAGGTACACTGAAAAACTTGCTTTGCATGCCATCCATACAGATCCTTTCATCACATCAGTACAGCAAGGTAGTACAAGGGAAAACAATAGCAGAATGCAAAATAAAGTGTATCAGGCAGCATCTACACAGGGAAATGGACAGTTGACATTTTGGGTCGAGACCCTTCTTCGGGACTTGCAGTCCACTGTCCATTTCTCTCCATAGGTGCTGCCTGACACGCTGAGTTCCTCCAGCATTTTGTGTGTTGCTCCAGATTTCCAGCATCTGTAGTCCTTCTTGCATCTGCAGAATAAAGTGTTACAGTTATAGAGAAAGTGTAGTGTAGGCAGACAATAAGTATTATAATTCTATAATACTAGATGGGGAAGTCATTCTAAAAACAATCACTGAATGCTTGCATTGTGCTTGATCCAAACAGAGTGAGTGTTAGCTGTAGAAAGAAGCAACTGTAGAAACTGCACGGACAATCCCTGCAATCTTTCAATCCCTTATTCAGTACAGTACTGGCTAAAGACTGGAGGATTGTTAATAAGATAAGATCTTTATTAGTCACATGTACATCAAAACACACAGTGAAATGCATCTTTTGTATAGAGTGCTCTGGGGGCAGCCTGCAAGTGTTGCCACGCTTCTGGTGCCAACGTAGCATGCCCATAGTTTCCTAACTTGTGCGTCTTTGGAAAGTGGAAGGAAACCGGAGCACCCGGAGGAAACCTACGCAGACACAGGGAGAACGTACAAACTCCATACAGACAGTGGCCGAAATTGAAACCGGGTCGCTGGCGCTGTAAAGCATTACGCTAATCACTACACTACTGTGCTGTACTATTATTATAGTATAATATTATTCCACTGTTCAGGAAAGAGTACAGGGATTCATCCAAGTCAGGCAAACATTGATGGTGAAGAAGCTGTTACACTCTTATCAGGGAAACAAAAAAATACTTTAATTTGGAAAGATATGGTTTATTAAAGGACAGCCTGGTTGGATTTATTAAAATCTGTAACCGAAACACTTGATTGAATTGTTCAAGTCATTAGGAAGCTTGAAGGTTAAGCAGTAGACATTAAATATACAGACTTTCAGAAGCTACATCAAGAAAGTCACAGACAGGAGGCATTGTAATAAGATAGAAGTTAATGGAAATAAAAGGAAAATTGCTGGTATGGAAATGAAATTGATTCAGATGAAGAAGAAGGTTCGAGTGGACTTTTTTTTTGTACTGGAAACTGGCTTGCTATGGTGTTCCAAGATTCAGATTTGGGCTCCTCCGCTTTGCAATCTGTATAAAGGGAAGCAGGCAATGGGGATTGGTAGATGAAGTAAAAAAAAGTCAATACCTAGGAGGAGCACAGCAATTTGCATGTTGACATTAATAATCTTGAAGAATGGGATTATAATTAGCAAACCTATTTTAACATGGGTGAAAGAGTATTACATCCTTGCAAGGAAAATAAGATTATGTGAAAAGTGGAATCTAAACAAGGTTGAGAAATGAGGTGCAGAGTACAAATATATGTATAAATCACTAACAGTGGTACTAAAGATTCACAAACACCTTTGCAGAAATGCATGAGGTTAGGCCCACCTTGGACATTCTCACTTCTCCCCCCTTCCATCGGGCAGAAGATACAAAAGCTTGAAAACATGCACCACTAGGCTCAACGACAGCTTCTATCTCACTGTTACAAGACTATTGAATGGACCTCTTGTACGTTACAGATGAACTCTTGACCTCACAGATGAACTCTTGACCTCACAATCTACTTCGTCATGGCCTTGCACCTTATTGTCTATCTGCACTGCACTTTCTCTGTAACTGTAATGCTATATTCTGCATTCTGTAACGTTGCTTTTCCCGTACTACCTTGATGTACTTACGCTTTGAAACAATCTCTATGGATGGCATGCAAAACTAAGTTTTTGACTGTTTCTCAGTGCATGTGACAATAATAAACCAATTCCAATGCATGGTTATCAGTAAAGAATAAGCTAACTTTTTGTTTCTTGCTTGAAAGTAAATGCTGAGAAGTGACCGACTAGGTCTAAGATTCTGCAAGGCTTTGATAAGGGAATAGACAAATGTCTCCTATTGTGGGGGAAGAGCAAAACCACAATCATTTTAAAAGGTAGCCAAACAGGATATTCAGAAGTAGCTTCTTTACCTGAAGAGTGGCAAGAATGTGGAAGATGTTACAACAATAAAGCTTAGATATGCATTTGAAGGAGAGGGGGACCGAGGGTGAACTGAGAGAAAGTGGGAGAAAGACTGGAACATAAATGCCAGAATAAACCAAATGGGCAGAGTGGCCTGTTACAGAGCTACAGATTTCTGCAGTTTTCAGTGGAATGGTACACTTGGAAGGATTCCATAAATAATTTTAAAAGGGAGTTGGACAGATACATGAGTATGAGGGAATGGTAAATTGAGCATAGCTGTTCTTTCTTGCATCCAGCAAATGCACCAAATGCTCTCCTTCCATGTTCCTCCAGTGCTCAAATCCCACAAGTTCATCATCCACTTTAACTTGAGGAGCCAATTATCCAACAAACGTCCCTTTCAGCTCGTTTTATAGAACGAAAGAAGCCAGTAATAGACATACCAATGGGTAGTGCGGCCTCAGTTTCCCTGTGTATCGATATCCAGGCCAGGGATCTGTATTAACTTCACCTTTCTCAGACTTAGAAGATTCTTCTTTAGACTTTTCATTTTCTAAAGTGAAAAACAGGTTACAATTTAGTGACTGACCTGCTGCAATTCCTGCAACACAGTATTTGAGAATAATTTTCTATGTTAATTTTCTTCGTTAGTTAATTAAAGTAGTAATTTCAACTGCAAGATTACTTTTTTTTAAAAAGAAACAAGTATCAGCCATTACACTTTTCCCATAACTTCTAAAGGCACTGATGCTTAATCTGGCACTGTTGCTAAGATAAGGAAAAGAAAGCTTGCTTTTGTTGCTCACTAAATATCTGCATCATAAATTAGAGTAGCAAACAAATGCTGCACATGCTAAGTTTGGTTCTATGACAGAAGGGACAACTAATTGGAATGAAAGGAGGCGATCCTGCTGATAAGATCACAAGCTTTGAGAAAATGGAATGTAGTTGAGAAAAATAAATTTAAATCTGCTGAGGAAATGGAACACTTTCCATTTCAGGAAGAGCTGGAAGCATAGAAAATAAAGAAACTTCAAACACATCTCCCAAAAATGTACCTCAGGCCCAACCACACTACACTTGGAAACACAAAAGACTGCAGATGCTGGAATCTGGAGCAAAAAATAAACTGCTGGAAGAACCTAGCAGGTCAAGCAGCATTTGTGGAGGCAAAGGGATTGTTGACTTTTTGGTCAAGACCCTGCATTACACTTGGTCCTTGTTACCCACTGATTTGCCCTCTGTGTTCTTGCAAGGTCTGCCCCAGGTCCCATTTCAATTTTTTATGAATAAACACATCTATATACATATATATATGTTGAGGAACCAATCGGTCTGTACAAATACGAATGATCCGTTTCCAGACCACTTGTGTCAAGTGGCTCTTTGCTGTGTGTTCTTCTAATAGAGAGGGTCTTTGTTTACACAGTTACACCGTGTAATTTTAAAACCCAGTACTGCTTGCAAGTATCAATGCATTAAATGGAAGGAGTTTATTACCTAATAACATTCCCTTTTATGTATTTAAATATTTTTATGTGCTTATTAATGCATGATAATGTCTTTAGAACATTATAAAGGATATTTATTTTTTAGATGGGGGTATTGGATACAAAGGAGAGTGTTTAGTGGCAAATGTGTTTTCTGTTATCCGTGGGAAGTCTGTGCCCCTATCCCATGAACATAACAAAGACTTAGTGTGTTGCATTTTCAATTGCACCACCGTGACAATTTTCCTATTTGCCACATCAATCATCCACAGACCCTTCTGTGTGTCATTAACGGTGAATTAGAAGCGTATACCTCCAACACAACTGCCTATTAAGAAGTAGACTGACGCTACCCAGACAGGTTTCAAAGAAAGGGTGCCTATCAATGAGCAAGAGGATTACCGAGTTTCTAAAATGCCCAATTGGAATAATTACAACTTTCCTACTGCGTGCCAAACAACAACCTGAATGTTAGATAAAACATACAGTGAAAATTTCTGTTATGTTTCAGCTCTAGCTCAGGGTGTTGCACTTTTACTTTGAAAACAAAAAAGTTGTGGGAAAGCAAAAATCTACAGATGCAGGAAGCCTGAAGTAAAAATAGAAAATGCTGAGAAAGCATGCCAATCCAGCATTGATGAAGAGTGAAAGAGACAGACAGAATTAAACATTCAGTCATTGATCTGGAAATTTACTCTCTCTCTCTCTCATTTTCTCTTCATGGATGCTGTCAAAAAGTTGTGGGTTCACCCGAATCTTGAACACAAAAACTACTCTGCAACAGAGTGCAGAAAAGATTTACGAGGATGTTGAGTTATAGGGAGAGGTTGGCCAGGCTGGGTCTTGACCCCTTGGAGGGTAGGAGAATGAGGGGTGATCTTATCGAAGTGTTTAAAATTATGAAAGGCATTAATAAAGTGGATGGTAACAGTCTTTTCCCCAGGGAAGGGGAGTCCAAAATAAGGGGGGCATAGATTTAGGGTGAGAGGGGAAAGATTTAAAAGGAAGCTAAGGGGCAACTTTTTCACGCAGAGGCTGGCGAGTATATGGAACAAGCTGCCACAAGAAGTGGGTGAGGCAGGTACAATAGTGTCAGTTAAGAAGCACTTGGGCAGGTACATGGAGGGGCGGGGCTTAAAGGGATATGGGCCGAACGCAGGAAATTGGGACTAAATGAGTGGGCACCGTGGTCGGCATGGACTGGTTGGGCCGAAGGGCCTGTATCCATGCTGTAGTGCTCAATGACTCTACAATAACAGAGTGCTGCACTGTTAGGTGCTAGACTTCAGGTATGACGTTAAACAGAGCCCCTGCCCACTGAATCAGCATTTTTAAGTTGGGGAAATCTGCCTTGGACTAATATTTAGTTTTACAACCAGTATCAGTTAAAATTGTTATGCATCTCATTCCTAGTTTGTTTCCTGTATTATAACCACTAGCTGAACTTCCAGAATTGTTTGACTGACTGGCTTGGCATATCCAAAAATCACTTGCTATGCTTTTTTCACGCAACCCCCCCCCCCCCCCAACATCTTTGTTTTTTTTCATTGAAGGCTCATCTACCTCTTTTGCACTCATTTCATTGGTATTCCACAATTATTCAGCTGCAACTTGAGACAAATGGAACCATGCAGATGAAAAAAAGGATAAAAAACTGATATTAAAAGTACAATCGTCAAAGCTTACATGATCTGTGACAGACGTGTTTTCAATTTGACACTGGCACAACAGTCAGACTTGGGCGGCATTATCATCTTACCACGTGTTAGTCGCGGGCGGTCCCTACAAAGTACTTACTGGCTTTCTTATGAAGCAGCTTATGAGTTGACCAACTTCCTTTGAAGCACTCCTGAAAAATTTGACAAATAAAGTCTAATTTAACATAAAGCAGAAGAGGAAAAAATATACAGTCGCAATTTGAAATACAGTGTAAATGTGGTGTTGTCCAGACTAGCAGCTCCTGAGTTTATTACTCACCCTTGACCATTCAGGCAATCAACTTTACAAAGCAAACCTCCAAACATCCAAGTTGATTTTAAACTGGTAAAAGCTGTTTCGGCCATACATTGCCAAACACAAACAATTCCAGGTTAAAATTTTCAAATTTGATGCGAATTTCCACTTAAAATACAGTTCAAATGGCAGTCACATTTGGAAACTATCACCCCTTAATATATACTGGTTGATTTAATCTAATAATTTCTGTTTGGGTTTGTAATCAACATTCTTCAGATAAGAAGGCAGTTTTGCACAGAATTACAGATTATTCTGAGCAAGGTAACTGCTCATTTTTGACATCAATTAATCTTAACAACTGATCACCAAAGAAACATCAGATCAAAGGGGCTATTCATATTTACAAAAATATACTGTGGAAACTGAGCTGCATAAAGTTCTCAAAACTATAACATTTTTAATTGAAATGCTGCTTTAATAAAAGTTAACTTCACTTGACAGCTTTACTACACGAGCAGTAAAGCCTTTAACAGCATCATTAGTTTTGCAAATTAAGCACCTTTTCCTTCCCTGCATGGGGGCACTTAGTTCAAATGTCATCACTGGTATTTCCATGATGTAGTGAACAGGTGCCTTCCATAAATCACTGGGACAGCCACTGCTGAAATCACATCATGCCATAAGATTTTGCAACATTGTACAGTTTATTCACTGATCCCTTGACGAACCAATTACCCCACCAGCATTACCACAATTTACTTGACCCTTGTTTATGCAAGGACTGTGGAGTCATTAATGCTTAGATTTATTAGTATGGGGTGAGGAATTTTGGAAATGAACTTCATTTATTAAGCAGTGGAGATTGATGTCAACAAATGCTTTAATAAACTGCTCAAGAGCTGATCACATTTCCTACAATATTAGCACTGGCAATTGCTCGTCAGATTTATGGTGGCACTGCTAAGTGCTAAATTGCAATATGTGATACTAAAATGGATTCTCAACCTTTGCATAGGGTAAAAAGTGCTTATTTCAGGGGAAGTAATGCTAGGTACAAAGTTCTAAATAGGATGGCATGATGTTTATGCACAATTCTGTCAAAATATTAATTTACAATATTGCACTTATAATTGTTAAGTTGTATTTTGGTTAAAAATAGACTGTGTTTTATTGATCAACCATACATTTCGAAAAACAATTCAGTTCTTGAGAGAATAATTTAGAGGGGACCTCCAATTAACTTTAGCAAACACCGACTCCAAGAAAGTGCAAATTCTACTCTCAGTGTCAGCTGTGGCTCAGTGGCAGCATTCTTGACAGTGAGCCAGAAGGTTGTGGATTCAAGTCTCACTCCTGAAACCAAAGCACAAAAACCAAAGCTAACACTCCAAGTGCTAAGGGCATATTGCACCATCAGAAGTGCTGTATTCAGATAAAACATTTAACTGTGGCCAATATGCTCTCTCAAGTGGACTCCTTGCTAATATTTTGAAGCTGTCTCTGGTCTTGGCCAATATTTATCATATAGTCATACAGCACGGAAACAGTCCCTTCTGCCCAACTTGTCCATGCCGACCAAGATGCCCATCTAAGCTAGTCCCATTTGCCCACGTTTGGCCCATATCCCTATCCATGTCCAAATGTTGTCATTAACCTGCCTCAACCACTTCGTTCCATACACCCACCACCCTCTGCATGAATAGGCTGCCCCTCAGGTCCCTTTTAAATCTTTCCCCTCTCACCGTAAACCTATGCCCCCTAGTTTTTGATTCACTTTCCCTGGGAAAAAGACTGTGCATTCACCTTATCTATGCACCTCATGATTTTATAAACCGCTATAGCCCCTCAGTCTCCTACCCTCCAAGGAATAAAGTCCTAGTCTGCCCAACCTCTCCCTTTAACTCAGGCCTCAAGTCCTGAACATTCTTGTAAATCTTCTTTGCATTCTTTCCAGCTTAATGACATCTTTCCTATAACAGGGTGACCAAATCTGTACACAATACTCCAAGGGCGGCCTCACCAACATCTTGTACAACTGCAACATAACATCCCGATTCCTATACTGGATACCCTGACTGATGAAGGCCGGCGTGCCAAGTGCCTTCTTCACCACCCTACCTGTGACGCCACTTTCAGGGAACTCTAGGTCCCTCTGTTCTACAACACTCCCTCATCAAAATTGAACAAAATAGATTATCTGGTCAATACACAGAACACCTTGTGAGACCTTGCTGTGCACAAAGATGTTGCCCTTTTCTCTAAATTACAACAGTGACTTCAAAGCATTTTGTTGGTTGCAAACTACCTCAAGATGCCACAGGATAATGTGTAAATAAAAGTTCTCTCCAGGTCTTCAAGGTTCTGAGAGCTTTTGAAATAGAGAAAAGCTATTTTCTCTAATAAGTAGTTAATGATTCACAATCTTTGACCAAAGATCCAGAAGGGAATGTTTGTCATTCAGAAAGTTGTCAGGATCACAAACACTTTAGCTTAAAAAGCAGTGGAGTCCGATTCCATCAATAATTTTAAATGAGTGGCAGTTGGCCAGCTACTGTAAAGTACGGGTTACGGACAAAAGGCAATGGTGTGGAACAAAACACAGATGTCCTTTCAAAGAACAACACGTGCCTGACCAATCACCTTGCTTGGTGTGGTGATTTGTGTATGATTTCACCAACATCTCCACAACTGAAGTGAACTGCAATCACAAGCAGGAAGGCAGACTGATGTTCATAACCTTTCACAACCTCAGTATGTACCTTACTGCTTTACAGACAATTAAGTATCAAATAGGAAATGCAGCAGTCAATATTCTCACAGCAAGTTCTTAAAAACAGCAATCCAATAAGGATCAGATGTACTGTTCTAGTAATTCTGAATGAGGGGAAAATATTGTTCAAAATAGCAGGAATAAGCCCTCTGCATGGTCCAGAGGGGCAACAATGGCCTTGGATTAATGCTTCATCCAAAACACAGCACTTTCAAATTTATACTGCTGCATCAGTCTACAATTTTAAGCTCAGATTTACAGATGGAATCTAACACATAACTTCAGTTAGAGGTAACAGTAATATCACTCAATAAGCTGATATTATTTTAATGGAATCCAGACCAGGTATCAGATTTAGAATTGTCCCTCGCCTGAATGACTAGTCCCATTGTTAGTCATTATAGGTAGGCACCCCCACTTTGCCTCCTAAAGGTCAATTAAATGAATAGTACATGCTAAGAATATTCTAATGATCCACTCCCCGTCCTTTTCACTGCATAAATCTGTTTGCCTGATTTACATTCAGCATGGGTGCAAGGTCTGCCATTATCTGAAGTTCTTCCTTACTTTCGTCCTTATATGTGATATCTCTGTATTCAATGGTGCATTATCCTCAAATTGTAAAATTCATTTCAGCATAGCCAAAACAACAACGCACTAACTAACTGGTCTGGCAAGACCTCCAGTACATCAAGAAGTTCAATTTCACAGATCTTGTCTAATCTATATATTCTTACCATTTCTCCCAGAAACCATCTCAAAAATGTCACTTATCAAGTATATTTTAAGAAATATATTATGGGCAACATGGTATGAACATTTTTATTGCTCATCCAGATACTAATGAACAGTACTAATTCAGTTTACTTAATACTGCTTCTGTTGTCTATCAACTCTTTGATTCATACATTACTTACTCTTCCAATGTTAGACTTCAAATCTGTTAATGCTGGGCAATCATTGGCTCCAACGAGAGAATCTAACTATCTTTCCTTGATAATCAAAGGCATTAGCAAAATTGAATCCCACAAGTTTAATATCTAGGGGGAGGAGAACAGTCTCCATTCCCCTAAACCTTTCCAGCATCTACCAGACACAAGCTAGGAGTGTAATGAAATGCTTGCCATTTGTTTCACAAGTGCTTCTCCACCAAAACTCAACACCATCTTGGATAAAACAACACACCTGAATGACATCTGTCTTGAATTTATACTCCCTCTACCACAAGCACATTGTGGCTGCAGTGTGTGCCATCAACAAAATGCAGTGAAACAACATATTTCTCATCAACATCTTCCTACCCCATACTCCACCATGCAGATGTATAGGGAAACAATACAACTTGCAAGTTTCCCACAAAGAAACATATCATTCTGACTTGGAAGTACATCATTGTTCCTTCAGTATCACTGGTTCAAAATCTTGGAATGTCCTACCAAACAACCCACTGAGTGTACCAATGTCATAAAGACTGTAGCAGTTCAAAAAGTTGGTTCACCATCAACCTTTCAAGTACAGCAAGGATAGACTTAAAACGCTGACCATGTCAACAAAGACCACAACCCACAAGAGAAAAAAAATGGTAACCTAAATCTTCCAAAGTCCTAAAATTTATAATAAATGACCAATAATTATTCTTTATGCAAATATCTGCCTAAACCTCAAATTTCATAACCGGTTTGGTTAACAATTATTGCTTGTCAATTAGAAATTTACATCTTTGTAAATAGCACAAAAATAAAAATGTACAGAAAATGGGAGATAAAAGGCAACAACTAGATTCCACATACCACTTACAGCCAAATCTGCCACGTATAATTGGGGCCTTGTGTTAATGAGATAAAATGATCAGTGACAAAATAAAATAAGATGGTAGACAATTCTGACAACTAAAAACTAGCTTACATGTTGAGAATGTTATTGAATGTTCAGCAGTTAAGCAACACCCCAATAAACTACTCCAGTACTGTAAGCTCCCTCGGTGTCTGGCCTCATCACCCTCACATCTAATCAGCACAAGCAGGAGTATTCACATTCTGGATTTCCCTCCTCGAGTCTCTTTGCCTTGCTTTCCTCCTTGAAGGTGATCCTGAAAACTTACCTCTTTGCCCAAGCTCTTCTGCCACAGTCCCAATCTCTGCCTAAGTGACATTAACAAATGGGAAGGACATGGAAGATAGTGAGATCAGAGAGTAGTATGTTGATATTCTAGGGCTTGTTGATATTGAGGAGTCTTTTGAAGAACATTAAGGTGGATATGTCCCTAGAGCCTAATGGGATCTATCCCAGGTTGCTGAGAGAAGCAATAGAGGAAATGGTTGGGACCTTGACTGAAATCTTTGTATCATCTTTAGCCATAGGCGAGGTCCCAGAGGACTGCAGGATAATGTTTTTCCTTTGATTAAGGACAGCAATAGGGAAAAAAAAACAGATAGTTGGGAAATTATTGGAGAAGATTCTTGGGGATAGGATCTACTCTGGAAAAGCATAGACATGTTAGAGATAGTCAGCATGTTAGAGATAGTCTGGAAAAGCATAGACATGTTAGAGATAGTCAGCATGGAATTTTGCTGGGGAGGTATTGCCTTACAAACTTGATTGATTTTTTTTTGAGGAGGTGACAATGATGATTATTGAGGGTATGGCAGTGGAAATTCTTTGAATGGACTTTAGTAAAGCATTCATCAAGGTCGCCCATGGTATGTTGATCTGGAAGATTAAGGCCCATGAGATCCATGAAAACTTGGCAGATTGGATTTAAAATTGGCTTGACCATACAAGACAGAAGGCCGTGGTGGAGGAGCATGATTCTGACTGGAGGTCTGTGACCAATGGTGTTGCGCAGGAATTAGGAACGAAACTGTAGGTGGACTAATTAGTAAGTTTGTAGGCAATACAAAAATTGGCAGAGTTCTGGATAATGAGGAAGGGTGTCATAAAACACAGGATAGAGATCAGTTGGAAATATGGGTGGAGAAATGGCAGATTGAGCTTCATCCGACCAAATGTGAGGTGTTGCACCTTGAAAGGTCAAATGCAAGAGGAATGTTGGCAGTGAATGGCCAGACGCTTAGCAGCATTGATGTACAGAAGGATCTTGGGGTTCAAGTGCAAGGCCCATGAAAGTGGCAACAGAAGTAGATAGAATGGTAAAGGTGGTGTATGGCATACTTGTCAGTCAGGGCATTGAGTATAAAAGTTTGGAAGTCATATTACAGCTATGTAAAACTTTGGTGAGAACACATTTGGCGTACTGTGTGCAGTTCTGGATGCCACATTACAGGAAGGATGTAGAGGCTTTGGAAAGGGTGCAGAAGAGGTTCACTGGAATGTTGCCTGGATTAGACAGTGTTAGTTACAAGAACAAGTTGGACAAACTTGGATTGTTTTCACTGGAGCATCAGAAGCTGAGGGGCCACCTGATAGAAGTATATAAAATTATGAGGGGCATAGATCGGGTAAACAATCAGTCTTTTTCCAGGATGGAAATGTCAAATACTAGAGGGCATAACTTTAATGTGAGAGGGGAAAGTTTAAAGGAGATTCACAAGGTGAGTTTTTTTTAAAACAGAAAGTGGTATGTCCCTGGAACTCACTGCCAGGGGACGAGGTGGAAGCAGATTTAAGAGGCAACGTTTAAGAGGCATTTAGACAGGCCCATGAACAGGGAGGGAATGGAGGGATATCGACCATGAGCAGGGATTAGTTTGGATTGGCATCATGATTGGCAGACATGGTGGGCTGAAGGGCATGTTCCTGTGCTGTACTGTTCTATATTCTTAAATTGGTTTAATAATATTCTTGTGAACTACTTGGTTACTTTCAATTGCATTAAAAATTCAACATAATTGTAAGTACAGAGTTGACTATCCTACATCATTAAAAAGGTCTGATCTTCACCACACCCCCAAAGAAAAGCTCTAGAGTATTAGAAACAATTTTGTTCATGAGGCAAAGAGGGGACACAAATACAAGTAGCCAATAATAAATAAGGGACACAACAAAGACCAAAGTACATATTTGTGGAAGGGAATCAAGATGTAGCCACATGGATTCATACCACATTTAATGTAGTTAGATGTCCCAAGATGCTTCATGGGGTTGTTGGCAAACAAAATATGATACCAAGCCACAAGTCAAGTGACTAAAAGCTTTGTTAATGAAAAGCAGAGTTCAGTGCAGGCAATTCCATGATACAATTTGCACAGGAAATCTGCAACTGAGGATACTCTACATAAACAACAGTGAACAGGGACATTGATATCTTAGCAAATAAAGAGGGAAAATTGTTACTTGTGACCAAAAGGGGCAATAATAAGGACTTTTTTTAAACGGAAATATTTAGTTACAAACAGTGATGTGAAAATAACGTTCAAGTCAATTGCCTCAAGACAAGGTTTTGGCACCTAGGAGTGCAGCCTCTAGGAAATTAATACATTTAAATATTCCAGAAGTAGATCAAGGACAACTAAAAGGAAAGGAAGAAAATACAAGCAATTCCCAAAAGGTAAATGACTTGTATGGCAATCCCTCAGTGGCGAGAATTTGTCAGCACAAAGCAAATGAGAAGGACACTCTTCCAATAGACAGGTGGAGATGATTATTGAGGGAAATGAGACAAGGGTGATTGTGGATTGTGCAGAGGAATGGGAATAAATATTGAGGGGAAAGAGCGGACAGTATATCCCCCAAATCTTTTTTTGAAATATCCTCCTAATACTGTGCCCCAAACAGTCAAAAAAAACAAAGCTAGTATAATAAATGAACAGAACCCACACACTTGTGCTATAAATGTAATCTCTTACCAAGATGATAGCTTATTCCCTGTCAATGTAAAATGAATAATGCACACATCTATTTTTTCACACTTGCAAGTTATTAAATAGCAAAGTTACTCAAACATTTCCCTGTAATCCATTATTAAAGAGAAATGTTTCTTTACTTCGATATCAAACAACATGCATACTCTACATACCTCAATTCCTACACATTACTCACCCACATTACAACACCTCCATCAAGTTCACTGGGGTAACTAAAAATTCAAACTTTTTGAAACAGGAATCAGAAGACAGCACAAGTGTTTGACAATCTGTTCAAGGCAGCACTTTAGTCTGAGAGCTTTGCTGATGTGGGTATAATGCAATTAGAATTTGTAAACAGCTTAAAGTCTGTGTTGTATTATTGATGAGCCAGGCAGCACTGCAACTGACCTTGGTGACTCATTGATGAAATAAATGTCGTTCCGAATTCCTGCTCTTTCTCAGTAAATATCTAATATTATGCAAAGGTTAAGCTAAAGCTCACCAATGAGGAGGCCAGTCAGTTTGGAGGCTGTTCTATCATTCAAACAGATCACAGCATCTGCCAGTATCAGACCTTTTACCTGTCATGGTTCCAAATTCCTAATCCCCTTCTTTAACACAAATCAACCTCAATGTTGAGAGTTTTAATTGACCCATATGCTTACGAGCTATGTAGGGTCAGGAATGATTGGGGAGGCAAGGGGGAGAGTTGATGACAGAGGAAAATATATGAGCAGGGTGGATGTGTGGAGCAGAGTGGAAATGATTGTTGAAGGGGCTGATTGTGACAGCTAGGGAGTTGGAATGAATGTTGAAGAGGAAGCGGGAATTATTTTTACATGCTGGAAAGGTGCATTGAAAATCAAGACCTGGCACAAAATTCACGATACACCAGGCAGCAGAGTTTCTATGCTCTCTTTTACGCTTCCAAGATCTGGACTACCTACATGTCAAAGCACTGTAAAATACCACCAACACTGTCTTCATAAAATCCTCCATATTCACTGGAAGGTGAAGCAATCCAACAACAATGTCCAATCCCTGAAATATTGCCATTATTAAGGCAATAGCTACACTCATTTGCCATCACTTACAAACCCAACGTCAGACTTCCAAAACAGGCACACCATTCCAATTTGTCACAGGATGAAATTACAAGGTGGACAGAGGAAAAGATTCAAAGGTGTGTTCAAAGCCTCCTTGGAAATAAAATGAGCATCCTCACCGACTCTTGAGGGATTCCTGGCCCATGACTCCTCAAAGTGGAGGAGAAGCATTCAGGACGGCACCTACAACCTCTAGTCCAAAATTCTGGAGCACATGAAATCCCTCCATGAATGGCAGAAGGAAGCCCCTCACATCACCAGCCAGCTGCCCCATCTGTGGAAGAGTCTGCAGTTTCCACACTGGCTTCACCAGTCAACTCATAAACCAGTATGGAAGAAGGTCAACCTTGATAATGGGCTACCAGATAAAACTGACTGTGAGGAAGGGGATACATGTGGGATGGAATAGGCAAAATGGGTGGAGGGAGCAGGCAGGAGTGGGTTGGTGTATGGAGGGCAGGCAGAGGATGTACGTAAGTAGATTGGTGAACGACATGGAGTGAGGCTGTAGAGGTAGGCATCTAGGTAGAGTTGCGAGATGGGGTAAAGCTGATCGAAAGAGTTGGCTGAATGTACGAGTCAGGGCAGAAGGTGGCGACAGGTGCGTGAGAGCAGATGCCAGGGTATGGAAAGTTTGGGGAAAGGGAATGTAGGTGCAAGGGTAGGGTATGGAGCAGTGGTGCGGGCAGAGCCGTGTGCCAGGTGAAATTCGGAGGTTTGAGGGTAGGATCCAGATTTCTGAGCAGGGACCAGTGTCTGGGGTCCGGTCCAGGGTCTGAAGGCTGGGTCTGGGGTCTGAGGGTCCCAGGTCCAGTGTCCAGTCTGAGGGCGAAGGTCCCGGGCGGGGGGGCGGGATCCAGGGTCCGGGGCCCCGGGTCGGGGATCCAGGGTCCGGGGCCCCGGGTCGGGGATCCAGGGTCCGGGGCCCCGGGTCGGGGGGGGAGGGGGCGGGATCCAGGGTCCGGGGCCCCGGGTCGGGGGGGGAGGGGGCGGGATCCAGGGTCCGGGGCCCCGGGTCGGGGGGGGAGGGGGCGGGATCCAGGGTCCGGGGCCCCGGGTCGGGGGGGGGAGGGGGCGGGATCCAGGGTCCGGGGCCCCGGGTCGGGGGGGGAGGGGGCGGGATCCAGGGTCCGGGGCCCCGGGTCGGGGGCGGGATCCAGGGTCCGGGGCCCCGGGTCGGGGGGGGAGGGGGCGGGATCCAGGGTCCGGGGCCCCGGGTCGGGGGGGGAGGGGGCGGGATCCAGGGTCCGGGGCCCCGGGTCGGGGGGGGAGGGGGCGGGATCCAGGGTCCGGGGCCCCGGGTCGGGGGGGAGGGGGCGGGATCCAGGGTCCGGGGCCCCGGGTCGGGGGGGAGGGGGCGGGATCCAGGGTCCGGGGCCCCGGGTCGGGGGGGGGAGGGGGCGGGATCCAGGGTCCGGGGCCCCGGGTCGGGGGGGGAGGGGGCGGGATCCAGGGTCCGGGGCCCCGGGTCGGGGGGGAGGGGGCGGGATCCAGGGTCCGGGGCCCCGGGTCGGGGGGGAGGGGGCGGGATCCAGGGTCCGGGGCCCCGGGTCGGGGGGTCGGGGGCGGGATCCAGGGTCCGGGGCCCCGGGTCGGGGGGGGAGGGGGCGGGATCCAGGGTCCGGGGCCCCGGGTCGGGGGGTCGGGGGCGGGATCCAGGGTCCGGGGCCCCGGGTCGGGGGGGAGGGGGCGGGATCCAGGGGCCGGGGCCCCGGGTCGGGGGGGGGGGGGGGCGGGATCCAGGGTCCGGGGCCCCGGGTCGGGGGGGGAGGGGGCGGGATCCAGGGTCCGGGGCCCCGGGTCGGGGGGGAGGGGGCGGGATCCAGGGTCCGGGGCCCCGGGTCGGGGGCGGGATCCAGGGTCCGGGGCCCCGGGTCGGGGGCGGGATCCAGGGTCCGGGGCCCCGGGTCGGGGGAGGGGGCGGGATCCAGGGTCCGGGGCCTCGGGTCGGGGGAGGGGGCGGGATCCAGGGTCCGGGGCCCCGGGTCGGGATCCAGGGTCCGGGGCCCCGGGTGAGGGCGGGGTCTCTGGAGCCCAGTCACCGCCTTCAATGACCATCCCATTCAAAGCTCCCGCACCGAACCCCCAAGCCCCGGCCCCCCTCGGCAGCCGGCGTGGGCCCGGCGGGTTACCTGCGAGCAGAAGAAGGAGCCGTGGATGCCGAGCTTGATGCAGGTGGGACACTGCAGCCGCGCCTCCCGCTCGCAGCGCTCCGTCTCACACACGCGCCTCACAACCTCCCCGTCCGACGCCATGACACCGTCCGAGAGGACGGCGGGAAGGCGGAGGAGCCGGCCTTGGGAGGACCGCCGGGGGGCAGCTGCAAATGCGCCTGCGCACACTCCTGGCCGCCGGCACCACTGGGCGGTGGGTGTGTGTGAGGGGTGGGAAGGGTGTTGGTGTTGGTTTATTATTGTCACTTGTACCGAGGTCCAGTGAAAAACTTGTCTTTCAAACCGATCGTACAGATCAATTCATTACACAGTGCAGTTACATTGAGTTAGTACAGAGTGCATTGAGGTAGTACAGGTAAAACAATAACAGTACAGAGTAAAGTGTCACAGCTACAGAGAAAGTGCAGTGCAATAAGGTGCAAGGTCACAACAAGGTAGATCGTGAGGTCTAGAGTCCATCTCATCGTATAAGGGAACCGTTCAATAGTCTTATCGCAGTGGGGTAGAAGCTGTCCTTAAGTCTGGTGGTACGTGCCCTCAGGCTCCTGTATCTTCTACCCAATGGAAGAGGAGAGAAGAGAGAATGTCCCGGGTGGGTGGGGTCTTTGATCATGCCGGCTGCTTCACCAAGACAGCAAAAGGTAAAGATAGCGTCTAAGGAGGGGAGGCTGGTGTCTGTGATGTGCTGGGCTGCGTCCACAACTCTCTGCAGTGAAAGTAAGTGCATGTTAAGCGTGGTCCGATACAAATTTCCGAGAAAATACAGGGGGATTTTTCAAAATTGAGTTAAAGTAACAGGTGCACAGATACCATTGGCTGAGGGTTGCTCAGCCTCAAGGTAACTCAGGTTAATCTTCAGGGCACTGCGCTGGATAAAAGTCACTGAAGTTTTAAAAGGACCTTGAATTGTTTTATTTCTGTTGCTCTATTCCTACTAATGGCTTTTTAAAACAAAAACTGTGGTGGAGTTGGGGCAAGAGCCATGTTGATCTGAGGTCCTGTGTGAGTTCGAGTTGCTATGTAGGCAGTGGGGCAAATTTGTTTGAGAGCTTCGGGCAAAGTGGGCACATCAGTTTGCGAGGTTGTGTTGGCTTGGTCGTCAGAATCAATTTCTGGCACATTGACAATGTAATGCACTATTAGCTTATCAGTTGGGGCGAGAGCGATGTTGATCAGTGCTGAAGGACAGCATTGGATTATGAGACACATTATGTAACTGTTCCACCAAGGTATGTTGCAGCCCTGGGGGCTCAATACTGAATTTAGCAATTTCAAATAACCAGCATCTCCTGCTTGTGTTAGAACTGGACAAGTCTGGTGTAATAATATAAAACCTATAATATTAACAGTTTTTTTCTCTTCCTGATCTGCTGAGTATTTCTAGCACTATATTTTATTTAAGTTTTCCAGCAATTGCTGTGTGCTGCATCTCACAGTTCAAACACTTTTTCTCTTGACTGCCTTCACTTCCTCTCCTTACACTCCGCCAGCTCTGATCAACAAGCATTCACTACCCCTTCCCCCTTTATTAGACAGAACCAACAGCATTTCTGTCACTTGGTCAATCTTGCTCTCCACCCTACCACAGACATTCCCTTTAAGGAAAATCCCAAAGCATCTTATAAATATGAAGAATTGGAATTGGTTTATTATTGTCACGTACCGAGGTACAGTGAAAAATCTGCCTTGCATATTGTCCACACAGATCATTTCATTACAACAGTGCATTAAGGTAGTACAAGGTAAAACAATAACAATGCAGAATAAAATGGTACAGTTACAGAGAAAGTGCAGTGCAGGATCTAAAACACTGCTTCTGTTTCTCTCTCTACAGATGCTGCCTGACTGCTGTGTTTCTACATCATTTTCCATTTTTGTTTTGGCAAGTCTCTTGAGATGCACTCAAAATTGACAACCCAACTTGGTAAATGTTTTTCCAGCAAAACAGTGCCACAAAAGCAAATTATCTGTTCACGCATTTTCTTGCTCTTAATGAAAATTGCTTTTCAGAGGCAGTACCTCTGACAGTAGAGCACTTCCTCACTACCTCACTGGAATGTCAACACGTTCAGGTCTCCAGAGCAGGACTGAAACTCATAAACTTATGACAGAGAAGAGAGTGCTACAAACACAGCCACAGCTGTTACACAAGAGCAATGGGACACCTGTAATCCCTCAATGCCAAGGGAGTGACAGAACAGAGAAGAGCAGCAATAATAAACATTCTAAATGTGTTGTACCGTTTATATCCCTGCCCTTACTGTTCATTTTCTTCAAATCATTTTGGTCGTTTTGTGCATCTTTCTAAATAACTAGTTCTATTCAAAGAGCCACAGAAACCGTTGATGAGATTTTGTTGATGAGATTGATTTTATTGTATCTGGTCAGCTAAATATCCGAAAAACGAATAAGATATAAAGAATCAAATGCAAACAGAAAGACAGCCGTCAAAAGGAAAAGATGCAGAACAATATATTCTGCTGGGTTTCTAGACGGCCTTCCACTGTACTTCCTCTTAAACTTGAACTCAACCAAAACTTGTCGTGCCCCAAGTTTTGCTCACCTGTAAGTCCCATGTTCTGATCTGCACTAACTCGTGAAGCAACAACCTTAGAGTCATAGATCGTAGAGAATAGAAACATGTCCTTTGCCCACCATGTTCATCCAACCATCAAGTACCCATCTATACTAATTCCATTTACCATTGCTTGATCTATAACCTTCTGTGACTTGGCAATTCAAGTGCTCATCTAGATACCTATTAATTGTTGTGAAAGTCTCTGCATCCACCATTCCCTCAGGCAATGTGTTCCAGATTCCAACCACCTTCTGGGTGAAAAAAAGTTCTTCCTCTGATCCCTTCTAAACCTACCTCTTACCCTAAACATATGGCCTCAAGTTTTAGATGTATCTGCTGTGGGGAAAAGATTCCAACTATCTTCTGTATCTATGCCCTTCATAGTTTTGTATACCTCTTTAGATCCAGAATCAGGTCTGACTTGTATGTCGTGAAATGTGTTGTTTTGCGGCAGCAGTACACTGCAAAGACATGAAATTATTATAAGTTACAAAATAAATAAATAGTGCCCAAAAAAAAAGGAATAATGAGGTAGTGTTCATGGACCATTCAGAAATCTGATGGTGGAGGGGAAGAAGCTGTTCCTAAATCATTGAGTATGGCCCTTCAGGCTCTTGTACCTCCTCCCCGATTGTAGTAACGAGAAGAGGGCACGTCCTGGATGGTACCCAATAGGTATCTGCTCAGCATCTTCCACTCCAAGGAAAACAACCACGACTTAAACAGTCTCTACTTATAATTGAAACACTTTATCCTAGGCAGCAGTGTGGTGAATCTCCTCTTCATTTCACATCCTTGTTTTTAAATTCCTCTATGGCCTTACCCCTGTTTACCCTTGTATCCTTTTTCAGCCTTAAAACCTTGTGAAAACTCTTCATTCATCCAATTCCAGTCTCTGACACTGCCCACATTACCTTCACTTTACTTTTGGCAGCCATGCCTTCAGCTCCTGAGACCATAAACTCTGTATTTCCTTACTTAAGAATTAAAAAAGCAGAAAATGCTGGAAACACTCAGCAGACCCAGCAGCATCTACAGAAAGAGAAACAGAGTTTGCATTTCATGTTGAAGTCCCTGAATCAGACCTGAAATGTCAACTCCGTTTCTCTTTCCATAGATGCTGCTTAAACTGCTGAGTGTTTTCAGCATTTTCTGTTTTTACTTCAGGTGTCCTGCATCTGCAGATTTTTAAAAAATTTTTCACCTTTCTCCCGTTTTAAGATAGTTGTTGAAACCTGTATCTTTAATCGGGTGTTTGATTACCTGTACTAATATGTGACTGTGTTACATTATGTCAGATCCTGCTATTGTGAAAAGCTTTGGGATATGTTACCACATTAAAAATGGTATATAAATGAAAGCTGTTACGGAAGTCGTGTCCTAAATTGATATTCATCAGCTCTGAATACTTAAAAAGTCTTTTCCTCAGATAGCACTTGTGTTTCTTTATTCAATGTGCTTAGAAAGGCTTTTGTTTTTCAGTAAGAATGAAGAGCTGCATTGTTAAACCTAGAAAATGCCACTTTCACAGGTCTATTGTCTCTCTCTCTACCACATGAGCACAATAAGACATGTTCTCTGTTCAAAACTGTTGTTGCTCTGTTCCCTCCAACGATGAATAACCTAGTAAATGCTTTGTTACCAGTCGCACTGTCATGAATGAACTGGTGCCTCACAGTAGCAGATTAACATTTGTATAAAAACAAATTACTCTGGACGATAACGTACAAATTGTTAATAATTTCAGGATGTGTTGTGCTTAAAGAAACATCTTCGGAAAAATGGACAAATGTAAATAGTTTTTTAATAGTTAGTGACAGAAGGAGTTGAAATATGTGCATGTGAATTAGGAGCAGCATGCAACTGAAATTCTTAAGCCTATTCTGCTATTTATTAAGAACGTGACCAATCAGACTGTGACCAAAATTCTGCATTCTCTTTAGACCATGGTAGCTTTTCGCCCCATTACATATCTATCTCTGTCTTAAACATATTCATAAGCTCAACTTCTACCACCCTTTCAAAGAAGGGAATTCCAAACACTCACACCCCTCCAAGAGAAAAAAAAATTACCTCATTTCCATCTTATGGAGTAACACCTCTGCCACGGTTATTCTCAACACTGGTGCCCCACAACACTGCGTCCTCAACCTTCTGCTCCCTATACACTCCGACTGCGTGGCCAGATTCTGCTCTAACTCCATCTACAAGTTTGCAGACGGTAACACCATAGTGGGCCATATCTCAAGTAGTGATGAGTCAGAGTACAGGAAGGAGACAGAGAGCTTAGTGACATGGTGTCATGACAGCAATCTCTCCTGCAATGTCAGCAAAACAAAAGAGCTGGTCATTGACTTTAGGAAGGGGGGTAATGCACATGCTTCTGTCTACATCAATGGTGCTGAGGTCGAGAGGGTTGAGAGCTTCAAGTTCCTGGGTGTGAACATCACCAATAGCCTGTCCTGGTCCAACCACGTAGATGCCACGGCCAAGAAAGTCTGCCAGCGCCTCTACTTTCTCAGGAGGCTAAAGAAATTTGGCATCTCCCCTTTGACACTCATCAACCTTTATCGATGCACCATAGAAAGCATCCTATCCGGATGCATCACAGCTTGGTATGGCAACTGCTCTGCCTATGACCATAAGAAACTACAGAGAGTTGTGGACACAGCCCAGTACATCACAGAAACCAGCCTCCCATCCATGGACTCTGTCTACACTTCTTGCTGCCTCGGTAAAGCAGCCAACATAATCAAAGACCCCACCCACCCAGGACGTTCTCTCTTCTCCCCTCTCCCATCGGGCAGAAGATACAAAAGCCTGAAAGCACATACCATCAGGCTCAAGGACAGCTTCTATCCTACTGTAAGAAGACTATTGAACAGTTCCCTAGTACGATAAGATGGACTCTTGACATCACAATCTACCTTGTTACAACTGTACACCTTATTGTCTGCCTGCACTGCACTTTCTCTGTAACTGTAACACTTCATTCTGCATTCTGTTATTGTTTTACCTTGTACTACCGCAATGCACTGTCGTAATGAAATGATCTGCATGGACGGTATGCAAGACAAGTTTTTCACTGTACCTCGATACATGTGACAATAATAAATCAATATACCAATTTAAATGGGTGACTCCTTATTTTCCAGCAGTGACTCCTGACTACTTCTCCTTGGCATTACCAGTGATACTCCTATCATCAAATTACCTAACATCAACATTCCAATGGCTACTATTGACCAGAATCTTAACTAGATCGGCCATGTAAAATACCAATACCTTGCCTAGTACTACCCTGTGGAGTGCTGATTTGTTATAACACTCTTGGTCCTCACCCTCTGTAAGTTAGAAAAGCCTTCTGCTTGAGATGGATGCTGCAATGGGAACTTGGTGTGAATCCCTGCTTGAGATGGATGCTGCAATGGTATTGGTTTATTATTGTCACTTGTACCGAGGTACAGTGAAAATATTATCTTACAAACTGATCGACAAGGTCAATTCATTACACAGTGCAGTTACATTGAGTTAGTACAGAGTGCATTGAGGTAGTACAGGTAAAAACAATAACAGTACAGAGTAAAGTGTCACAACTACAGAGAAAGTGCAGTGCAATAAGGTGCAAGGTCACAAGAACGTAGATCGTGAGATCATAGTGAGATCAATGGGAACTTGGTGTGAATCCCTGCTCGAGATGGATGCTGCAATGGGGATTTGGCGTGAATCCCTGCCCTTACTATGTAAAGTCCCTGCTGTGTAAAATCCTTGTCCTCTGCTGGCACTCTCCCAGCAATGAATCACTCATGACTTGGTGTGAAGAGGCTGCCTGTGTAGGCTGGTGTTGGGCAGGCCTGAGAGAGTGATGCGGCCACTCAGCATTGAAACGTGGGGCTCAGGGCTGCACCCTGGCTGGCATATTGGGTGCGGACATTGTTGGAGACTGGCAGTACCTGTTCCATGTGTTCATAGACCGTGATGATCCTCCTGTCTCCCTCATCACCTGGAGTCACGCAGCACAGAAAGTGGCTCTTCAATCCATGCCAACCATGGTACTTATTTTATACTACAACCGCATTTAGTCCATAGCCTTCTATGCCTTCCTGTTCAATATGATGGAAGCTACTGTCCCTCCTCTCTTTGTTTGGCTGCGCAACTCTCCCCACAGATTTTTCTATGGAAGCAAGTTCAAAGAGTAGAGCAGAGACTCATGCTATGTTCCCAGCACGGCACTGCTGTCAGCAATAGGGAGAGCAAAGTTTTCATGCTAAAATGCCCTCCCATGAACCCGTCCTGAGCACTAAGCAAGCAGCGTCTGCCGCAATGCAGAATACAGGACCCTAGTGAGACTGCACCTGGAATATTATGTACTGGTCTACCCTTTCTACCCATGGAAGGACATGCTTGTGATGGAAGGAGTGTATTGAAGGATAACTGGATTCATCCCATAGGATAGAGGGTTGCCATTTGACGAGGGATAACTAATATTAGGCCTAAATATTTTAGAGTTTAGAAGAATGAGATCTGATATCATAGAAACGTGTAAAATCCTCAGGTAGATACAGGGATGATGTTTTCACTAGTCTAGAATTGGGATAACAGTTTCAAAATAAGGGCATAGATAAGGTGAATGCACTCTGTCTTTTTCCCAATTTGGGGAATCAAGACCTCGAGGGCATAGGTTTAAGCTCAGAGGGGAGAGAGGAGCTTGCAGGGTGACTTTTTTATGCAGAGGGTGGTGTGTATGTGGAATGAGCTGCCAGAGGAAGTGGTTGAGGCAGGTACAATAACAACTTTTAAAAGACAGTTGGACCGGTACGTGGATAGAAAGTTTATGGGCCAAATGCTGGCAAATGGGACTAGCTTGGATGGGGCATCTTGGTCAGCATGGACCAGATGGGTGGAAGTGCCTGTGTCCGTGCTGTATGACTCTAAAATTAGAGGTCTTTGGAATTCTCTCCCTCAGAAAGTTGTAGAGACTTAGTTCCTGAGTTCGTCTCAGATCGTAGAGTGTTGGATATTAAGGGAATCAAGGGATATGGGGTTAGTGCAGGAAAATGAGATTGAGTTAAAGGATCAACCATGATTAGGTGTGAGGAGCCAAATGGCCCACTCCTGGTTCTAGTTCTTAGTTCTTATTTTCTAACTGCCAACCATTACAAAGGACACTGCTAGATCAGCAACCCGTCTACCATGTTAAACATTCACTCCTTGCACCATTGGTACACCACGGCTGCCGCACCATGTGCAAAATGCACAACAGCATATCCCATCGCTTCTTCAGCAGTTCCTCCCCTATATCACCTTCACTGTAGTTCTGGAATACGCTAACCAAAAGCAGTTTGAAAATATCTTCACTACACAGATCACAACAGTTCAAAGAAAGCGGTCACCTTCTCCAGGCCAGTTAGGGATGGCTAATGAATTGTGGTTTTATTAATAATAGCCATATCATGTACACAATTAGAAAAATAGATAACTTTAATGCAACCTGTTAGGAACTTTGAAAAAGGAACAGACACCTCTAACCTATACCATCATTCTATTACATCATGCCTGATATGTTTCTTACCTTGAATCTGTAATCCTCAATATCTTTGTCAAACACAAATTTACCAAACTTAATTGAAACTTGTAATTGGCCTTTCCCTACCGATCTCACCTAAATTACAACAGGACCATGCTCTTCTTGACTATCAGTTAAATCAGAATCAGATTTATTATCACTGATGTATGACGTGAAATTTGTGGTTTTGCGACAGCAGTACAGTGCAAAGACATAAAAATCTATAAATTACAAAAATTAATAAATAGTGCAAAGAAAGAAATAATGAGGTAGTGTTCATTGACCGTTCAGAAATCTGATGGTAGAGGGGAAGAAGCTGTTCCTGAATCGTTGAGTGTGGGTCTTCGGGCTCCTGTAACTCCTCCCTAATGGAAGTAGCCTGAAGGGGGCACGTCACGGAAGGTAGACATAAACATGAAAAATAGGAGCAGGAGGAGGCCATCTGGCCCATCGAGCCTGCTCCGCCATTCAATAAGATCATGGCTGATCTGGCCGTGGACTCAGATCCACCTACCTGCCTTTTCCCCATAACCCTTAATTCCCCTACTGTGCAAAAATCTATCTCACTGTGTCTTAAATACATTTAAATGAGGTAGTCTCGACTGCTTCCCTGGGCAGAGAATTCCACAGATTCACTACTCTCTGGGAAAAACAGATCCTCTTCATCTCCATCCTAAATCTACTCCCATGAATCTTGAGGTTATATCCCCTAGTTCTCGTCTCACCTACCAGTGGAAACAACCTTCCTGCCTCTATATTATCTATCCCTTTCATAATTTTATGTTTCTATAAGATCCCCTCTCATTCTTCTGAATTCCAGCGAGTATCATCCCAGGCGACTCAATTTCTCCTCACAGGCTAACTCCCTTATCTCCGGAATCAACCTGGTGAACCTCCTCTGCACCGCCTCCAAAGCCAGTACATCTTTCCTCAAGTAAGGAGACCAGAACTGCACGCAGTACTCCAGGTGTGGCCTCACCAGTACCCTGTACAGTTGCAGCATAACCTTCCTGTTCTTAAATTCAATCCCTCTGGCAATGAAGGCCAACATTCCAATTGCCTATTTGATAACCTGTTTGCACGTGCAAACCAACATTTTGTGATTTATGCACAAGCGCTCCCAAGTCCCTCTGCACAATAGCATGCTGCAATCTTTCACCATTTAAATAATAACCTGATCTTCTATTTTTCCTTCCAAAGTGGATGACCTTGCATTTATTAACATTGTACTCCATCTGCCAGACCCTTGCTCACTCACTCAACCTATCTGCATCTCTCTGCAGACTCTCTGCGTCCTCTGCACAATTTGCTTTTCCACTCAATTTAATGTCATCAGCAAACTTAGATACGTTACACTCGGTCCCCCTTCCAAATTGTTAATGTATATTGTCAACAGTTGCAGGTCCAGCACTGACCCCTGCAGCACCCCACTCACCACTGATTGCCAACCAGAGAAACACCATTTATCCCAACTCTGCCTTCTATTGGTATTGGTATTGGTACTGGTTTAGTATTGTCACTTGTACTGAGGTACAGTGAAAAACTTGTCTTGCATACCGATCGTACAGGTCAATTCATTACACAGTGCAGTTACATTGGGTTAGTACAGAGTGCATTGATGTAGTACAGGTAAAAACAATAACAGTACAGAGTAAAGTGTCACAGCTACAGAGAAAGTGCAGTGCAATAAGGTGCAAGGTCACAACAAGGTAGATCCTGAGATCATAGTCCATCTCATCGTTTAAGGGAACCGTTCAATAGTCTTATCACAGAGGGGTTGAAGCTGTCCTTAGGTCTGGTGGTATATGCCCTCAGGCTCCTGTATCTTCTACCTGATGAAGAGGAGAGAAGAGAGAATGACCCGGGTGGGTGGGGTCTTTGATTATGCTGGCTGCTTCACCAAGACAATGAAAGGGTAAAGACAAGAGTCCAAGGAGGAGAGGCTGGTCCGTGATGGACTGGGCTGTGTCCACAACTCTCTGCAGTTTCTTGCGGTCCTACAGAGCAGTTGCCGTACCAAGCCGTGATACATCCAGATACGATGCTTTCTATGGTGCATCGATAAATGTTGGTGAGTGTCAAAGGGGAACCAAACTTCTATCCATGCTAACACATTACCCCCACCTCCATGCATCCTTATCTTATGGATGTCTTTTATGCGGCACCTTATTGAATGCCTTATGGAAATCCAAGTATACAACATCCACCTGTTCCCTCTATCCACTGCACTCATTGAAGAGGATTCTTAGGGACAGGATTTACGAGGATTTGGAGAAGCATAGTCTTATTAGGGATAGTCAGCATGGCTTTGTGAGGGGTAGATCGTGCCTCATAAGCCTAATTGAGTTTTTCAAGGAGGTACAAAACAAATAGATGAAGGTAGAGTGGTGGATGTGGTGAAAATGGACATTAGCAAGGCATTTGACAAGGTTTCCCATAGTAGGCTCATCCAGAAAGTCATGAGGCATGGGATCCATTGGTATTGGTTTATTATTGTCACTTGTACCAAGGTACAGTGAAAAGTTTGTCTTACAAACCGATCGTACAGGTCAATTCATTACACAGTGCAGTTACATTGAGTTAGTACAAAGTGCGTTGATGTAGTACAGGTAAAAACAATAACAGTACAGAGTAAAGTGTCACAGCTACAGAGAAAGTGCAGTGCAATAAGGTGCAAGGTCACAACAAGGTAGATTGTGAGGTCTAGAGTCCATCTCATAGTATAAGGGAACCGTTCAATAGTCTTATCACAGTGGGGCAGAAGCTGTCCTTAAGTCTGGCGGTACGTGCCCTCAGGAACCTGTATCTTCTACCCAATGGAAGAGGAGAGAAGAAAGGATGTCCCGGGTGGGTGGGGTCTTTGATTATGTTGGCTGCTACACTGAGGCAACGAGAGGTAAAGACAGAGTCTAAGGAGGGGAGGCTGGTGTCCGTGATGCGCTGGGCTGTGTCCACAACTCTCTGCAGCTTCTTGCGGTCCTGGGCAGAGCAGTTGCCGTACCAAGCCGTGATACATCCAGATAGGATGCTTTCTATGGTGCATCGATAAATGTTGGTGAGAGTCAAAGGGGACAAACCAAATTTCTTTAGCCTCCTGAGGATGTAGAGGCACTGGTGAGCTTTCTTGGCCGGATCCATGGAGACTTGGCTGTGTGGATTTGGAATTGGTTTGCCCATAGAAGACAGAGGGTGGTAGTAGATGGAGAATATTTTGCCTGGAGGTTGGTGACCAGTGGTGTTCCACAGGGATCTGTTCTGCGACCCCTGCTCTTTGTGATTTTTATAAATGACTTGGATGAGGAAGTGGGGGGATGGGTTAGTAAGTTTGCAGATGGCACGAAGGTTGGAGGGGTTGGGGATAGTGTAGAAGGTTGTTGTAGGTTACAACAGGATATAGACAGGGTGTAGAGTTGCCCAGAGAACTGGCAGATGGAGTTCAATCTAGGAAAGTGTGAAGTGATACACTTTGGAAGAATAAATATGAAGGCAGAGTACAAGGTTAATGGCAGGATTCTGAGCAGTGTGGAGGATCAGGGGGATCTTGGGGTCCAGGTCCATAGATCCCTCAAAGTTGCCGTGCAAGTTGATAGGGTGGTTAAGAAGGCGTATGGTGTGCTTTCCTTCATTAGTTGGGGGATTGAGTTCAGGAGCCACAAAGTAATGTTGCAGCTCTATAAAAATCTGGTTGGATGACACTTAAAGTATTGTGTTCAGTTCTGGTCACCTCATTATAGGAAGGATATGGAAGCTTCAGAGAGGGTGCAGAGGAGATTTACCAGGATGCTGCCTGGATTAGAGAACATGTCTTATGAGGAAAGGTTGAGTGAGCTAGGGCTTTTCTCTTTGGAGCGATGCAGGATGAGAGGCGATTTGATAGAAGTGTGTAAAATTATGAGGGGCATTGACAGAGTGGACAGCCAGCACCTTTTCCCCAGAGTGGCAATGGCCAATACCAGAGGACATCCGTTTAAGGTCAGAGCAGGAAAGTTCAGGGGAGACGTCAGAGGTAGGTGCTTTACACAGACAGCGGTGGTTGCCTGGAACGCACTGCCAGGGGTGGTGGTAAAGTCTGATACAATAGGGACATTTATGAGACTCTTAGATTGGCACATGGAAGTAAGAAAAGTGGAGGGTTATGGGCTGTGCAGGAGGGAAGGGTTAGATTGATCATGGAGGAGGTGTTCGTATAGTCTGGCACAACAGCGTGGGCCGAATGGCCCGTACTGTTCTATGTTCTATACACAATTTTTACAAGAAAACACAATTGGAACAAAAAATAACAAAACAACACAGTTCATTTTCGTGGAAAGCATTTTCTGTTTTTATGTCAGATTTCCAGCTTCTGCAGTTTTTTTTATTTTCATTAACCTACTGAACTTTCTCTGCATTGCCTCCAATGTAAATATATCCTTCTTTAAATATGGAGACCAAAGCATGCAGTCTTAGCAGTAATCTGTGAACTTGCATCAAAAGGGATAGCCAAACAAAGAAAACGATCCCATTGCCGCCCAGGAGCAGACAAAAATGGACCACCTCAACTTGCAGACCTCCTGTTGTAATTGAGTGTTTTGAAACCAGGAAAAATTTTATTTCAGGTAACCCTCACCTCTGCTGTGTCACTCCCCACCCCTCCTTCCGGTCCTCCTATGGCCCTCTTATTTTTATCCCTTCTTCCATACCCCCTCCAGCCTCCATCACCCATTTTGATCTCCCTCCCCTTCCCAGTTCCATCAATTCAGTACCCACACCCTTTACTCACTGGCTCTCCCCCCGCCCTTCCCCAATCTGGTTTCATCTGCCTTTCACCTCTACCCTAATGGTTCCCATTATCAACTTCCTTACTTATCACATTCCAACATTGGAAGCCTTTGTGTTCCTGCTTATCACCTTCCTGCCCTTCCCCCAGCTCCATCTTCCTTTTTCTTTTTTTGTCTGACTCCATCTATCATCCACCCACCTCTGTCTTCCAACTCCATTCCACCATCTCCTGTGTTCGTCACCCTTCATCCCCCCTTCCTCCGTCCAACAATCACTTCTGGCCATTGTCTCATCAGTCCTCCTCTTCTCTTTATCCTGGCCATCTCGATCCTCCACTCTCAGTCCTGATGCAGGGTTTCAACCCGAAACGTCGACATGCTGAGACCTTGCAGCAGCTTGCTTGTTGCTCGACTTACAGTTCACTAGCCGGACTGAGATAAGGAACATTGGTACTAGAGTGTTCTCTGAAATTGAGTAAAATAAGCAAATAGAGTAAGAGTAAGCCATTTTGGAGACACAAGAGATTCTGCAGATGCTGGAATCTGGAGCAACACACACAAAATGCTGGAGGAACTCAGCAGGTCAGGCAGCACCTATGGAGGGAAATGTTTCAATGTTTCAGGTTGAGAGCCTTCATCACGACTGGAAAGGAAGAGTGCGGAAGCCAGAATGAAAAGGCGGGGGGGAGGAGCATAAACTGGCAGGTGATCGGTGAGTCCAGGTGAGAGGGGGAAGGTAGGTGGGTGGGAGAGGGGGATGAAAGGGAGTGATGTTTGAAGCTGAGAGGTGATAGGCAGAAGAGGCAAAGGGCTGAAGAAGAAGGAATCCATTAGGAGAAGACCATGGAGTAAGCCACTTAGCCTCTTTAACATGTTTCAGGTTGATGACCCTTAAATAAAACTGAGCATTTCCAGCCTGTTTTGCTTTATTTTGGTGGAAACATTTTCTTTATTCCCCAAATTATGAAATCCCCCAACTTCTGACCACACTTTCACCAACTCCTGGAGTGCGAATGAAGGGCAAGGATCAAGATGCGGGAGGGGCGTGGCTTCGAGGAGAGGGCGGGGCACGCCGCAAAGGGGCGGGGCTTCCCGCGGAAGAGCGGCGGGGGGCGGGGCTTGTCGGCGGAGGGGCGGGGCCTGAAGTTGGCGGGGCCTGGAGTATGACGTCACGGAGGGGGCGCGGCCTGGAATCGGCGGGCCGAAGGGACAGGCGAAAAGGGGCGGGGCCTCGGCCCGCCTCGCCGTTGGAGCCTTGGTTTTTTTTCAAAAGGCCGTGACGTCCGGCCGGCGGAGCCGAGTGGGCATGCGCGCGGCCGGGGCGTCTGGCCGGCCGGCACCACGTGACCCGGGCTGCTTCAATCGGCGGTGCGCTCGAGGGCTGGACTCAGACACACAAGATGGCGGCCGTGGAGTCGGTGAGTGACATTACCTCACGGCACTGGGGGGTGCCGAGCTCCCGCACGCCGCCCCGCCCCGCCCCAGGGGCACGGTGAACGGCCGCAGCCCGTCCCCGGACAGCCGGCCCGGTGGGGAAGGGGAGGCTGGGATCGAGCCTTTCGCAGCAGTTGGCGTGTGTCCTCCACACGGCCCGGCGGGCGGCAGAGGCAGCGTGGCTGTGGCTTCAGTCAGGCCCCGAGCGCCGAAAGGGACCCGGGGTCGTTCGACCTCCTTCCTACCTGCTCCCCCGAGCAGTGGCGAGGGTGTTCATCCCCCTCCCCTCCTTCACCCCCTACGGTTGCGGTACCTGTCCACCGGCCGCCTGAGGGTGGGGGTGGGGGAGCCCATCATCTCCACCCCCACCGCTCGCTGACCACGGCGAAATGCCCCTAAATGTGCCTTCACGCCTCCTCTTCACCCCTTTTTCTCCTAGAGGGGGAAAAAACACAAAGTAACGAAAAGCGAGCGTCACCGTGCAGACCCTCAGACGTTCGCAATTCGACCCTTGTTTATCATTGTTTTCTTTTAAAATGTGTCAGTTTTTTTAGCTCAATCATCACCCCTGTCGCTTACAGGATTACTTGTTCAGCGCTCTTCTAATTAGTAAATAGTGAATGAATTTAACATTTTAAGTCAATGATTATGATGTAATATGTGACTTTAAAAAAATCTGAATTTTGTTAAGCTTTTCCTAAAACCGGCTGTTTCATTTCTGCACCTATTCGCATTCTTTCCCGCTGCCCCTTGTGTTGATTGTTCAAGCCAGTCACTTGTTGCTGAAATAGGTAATGAGTACTTTCTCATGATTGGGGTTTCTCCTTAGCCCTCCTATCTGTCTATCTCCTAACAGGCAGTTACAGTAGAATATTGACACCTAATGAGGCGACAGTCCAGATTTAACAGATGGTTGAATGATCTCTGCCTCTAGGATTATTAACCTTTCCCTTACTTTGATTATGGTATATGTTCATCTGGCTTCCCTTCCACATAAGCCATACATGATTTTTGATCCTGCATCAGGTTTTCAAATGTTCTGAGTGTTTCCCCTGGTCTGAAAAACATGGGATTCAATAATTGACCTTGATTCTTTATGAAAGCAAATGATTTTATGAATGATCTAGTCATAACATTTAATACTGATTTTTCAGTGGTAGCTGATGGGTGTGCTGTGTATAATAAGGCAAAAGAAAGGGCAATCAAGTTATGTGAGTATGAAAATGTTAACTTGGGAGCAAAGCTTTATTTCAGGCTTTCAACTACTTAGCAACTTCCCTGAAACAAATTTTCCATTTTGTTTGTATCAGTGCAAGCAGTGAAGTTTCATTGCAGCTTTTAAGCGGAAGATCTATTGCTGAAAGAATGTGCAATGTCTGTGCAAAATATTCCCTTATTCATTAATGCAATTGTTTGTTAGTTTTAACCCCAATCCTCACCTTAATCACTGTGTCATACTCAGTGTCCTGACCATTTGAATTCCTTTCCTAAACCTTCCTCTAGAGTGCTCCTCAAAGTCTAACTCTTAGGCCAAACCTTTGATCATCTGCCTGATGGATCAGTTTGTGTCAAGGTTAAAGTTGTTAAGTAAATACAAGTTGATGGAGGTATTTGGCAGTTTGAATCCAGGGTGGTGAGGAACATGCAATAATTGTGACTAAGGTCTTTTGCTGGGGTGAAAAAAAATGAACTAATTTGTCCACTTGATGGATATCAAGTAACTGCATGTGTTTTCATAGCAAATCATCCTCTACTCCAAGTGACTGCTTAAGAAAATATAGGGCAAAGGCAGAAAAAGCTCAAATTTGTAATGTTGGACCTGTACAATTAAATGATCTGCTAGTACTTGGCTATTGGGCTTGCTTATGACGAAAGGTTATTTGGCTGAGATATTCATGGTATTTGAAACTGTATCTCAGCATGAATCATCACCTTCAGGGAAGAGATGAGGCAGGGGGTTAGGGGGGAAGATTGATTTGGAAATTATGTAATTAAGTATAGGAACAACCACAAAGTAAACAGAACCATTTCAGTTCTGAGAACCTTTTCATTCAGCTGTGAGCCATACAATAAATGCACTTACCACGTACAATGTCTCTTTTCCCCCATCCCAACTCAACTCAACATTCAGTAGTTTCTTAATGATTAATGTATTGTCTCAGTGTACTTGTGTATAATTGAGCTGATTTAGTTTGTTGCAGTTTATCAAGTTTAAGTGTGAAAGAACTTCCAGGTTTTTTTTTGGTTTTGACTTGAAGGCCACTGCATTATTGAAGAAAACCTATTTTGTTCCAGCATCAGTGAGGGTGAACAAATGTGAATATTTGGTGAGGATGAGCTGGGGGATTAGAGATGAAAAACAATAAAGTTGGTATTGTGCTAACTGCAGCCATTATTGTGTTAACATTTATACATGAAAAAGGGTAAGAAATGACCAGCCTGTTCATCAAGCCTGCCCATACAGAAATGGTTTGGTGCCAAGTTGTGCTGTGTGGTCAAACAGATTCCCAGAAGTGGACAAAAGCCAACATGGGGAGAGAAAATCTCTGGAAAATCCTCTCTACCCTGTAAAGCAGTATAATGTCTCTGTTTCCAGCTGTGCCACAGCCCATCTTGTAACTTGGTCTCCTCTTGTTCAGTTCTTGGTGGACTGAAGTATTTCCTATTATTACTTATCCTGTCTTTACCCAATGTATTTAACATTTGGTGCAACTTTTACATTTTAATTCTTTCATTAAATTTCTTCCCCTTTCACATTTCAAATAACCTTTTCACTGGACAGAATCACTTTTTCTTCATTTTGCAGTCCTTTATTGTATATTCCAAGCCCACTTTAAAAAGTTTTTAATGAAGTTTTATAACCAGGTTTTTCCTCAGAGGTAACAGGTTATTTCAGTATCCGACTGACTCGGTATTCTTACTGTTGTCAAGCCATAGGTTCCCACTCTTCTATAGGGTCTTAAGTGCAAAATTTAGGCTGCCACTTCAGCAACACCCATTTATTGCTGGATTATCTGAGGTGCCATTACTAAAATGGGAATTAGCGTTGTCTAAGCATTTGATGATGGATGAAAAAAAAATCCATAGTAAAATTGGTAGGTGGTGGGAAGCTGGGCATTTATTGATATTACCCTAAAGAGAAAAAACAGTGGGTCACTCATTCCATTTACTGCATGTTGGATTTTGCTGTGTCAATTTGCTACTCTATAGAGCAATTTGTTGGCTTTGAAATATCCAAGGCACAGCATATGGAAGCTAGACATAATTTACCATGTTAAAGGTAATTACTTTATACTGCCTCTTTGAAGAAAATATAATTTCTGAAAAAATTCCAGTTGTACTGTGCCAAAGAAATGGTGATTAAAAATAATGGATGTTATAATGTGTAAATGTAACATTCTAATTACACACACAGTAGTTCCCTACTATCAAAGCCAGTGTTACTATTGTTAAGGATGCTTGTGATCCTCTGGCTAGTTAACATGACGTGTTCTGTTTTTACTGTACATCACCAATCACCAGTGTTTCCATTCTGTTTTTCTTAAAATTACATTAAAAATGTTGTTTAACGTACGTAAGAAAGAAAGATATAAGCCTCTAATAAGCAGGCTAAAAAGCTGCACCAAATTGGTAAGTATTTAAACACTGGATTTCTTCATGATAGTACACTTGACATTTTTTAATGTTTTGTGATAATTTCTAGTGAAAGTGTGCAGATATATTCAGGAAGTGGAATTAAGTGTTACTATAAGTCCTTGAAAATAGGCATTGATTTGATAAGGTTTATTTTATTTAATACACTTGATACTTCATGGACTTCAATAAGGCCTTTGACATGGTCCCACATGGAAGATTGATCTAAAAGGTTGGGGCCAGTGGATCCAGGGCAAGTTGGCAAATTGGATCCAAAATTGGCTTAGTGATAGAAGACAGAGGATGATTGCAGTGGGTTGCTTTTATGATTGAATGCTTGTAACTAGTGTTGTTCCATAGGGATTGATGCTGAGACCCTTGCTGTTTGTAATATTCATGGATGATATGGATATAGGAAGCATAATCAGTAAATTTGCAATGATGTGAAGACTGGTGGTATTGACAATGTGGAGAGTAGTCTTTGGCTACAAAGTGATTTTGATGAGCGGATGGAATTGGCTGGAAATGACAAGTGGAGTTTAATGCTGATAAATGTGAGATAGATTTTAGGAGCACTAATGAGGCTAGGACAAAGACCATGAAAGGTGTGGCCCCAAGGAGAATTGAGGAACAGAGGGACCTTGGTGTGCAAATCCAAAGATCCTTGGAGGCAGTGGCACAGGTGAAGAAGCCATATGGGGTACTGGCCTTCAATAGTCATGGCAAGGGCAGGGAAGTTATGCTCCAACTTTACAAAACATTGATCAGACCTCAGCTGGAGTATGGTGTGCATTTTTGGTCACCATGCTATTAGGAAGGATGTGATAGTGCTGGAGAGGATGCAGTGGTGATTCACTGGGATGTTGCTTGGGGTGGAGTGTTTCAGTTAGGAGGAGAAACTGGAGAGGCTAGGTCTGTTTTCCCTACAGCAGAGGAAGTTAAAAGGGGACACATTTGAGGTATATTGAGTGTTACAGGTGGGGTTGACTACAGGAGACTTTTACCTTTATCAAATTTAGATAAAACTGGACAGGGGGTAAGAGATTTTGAGGAAATCTGAGGGGAAATTTTTTTCACCCAGCCAGTGATAATACCTGGAAAGCACTGCTTGAAAGAGTGATGGATGCAGAGTCACTAACGGTACTTCAGAAGTGGGTACATGGGAACTCCAATTGCTTAGGCATAGAAGGCTATTGACCAAATGCTGGAAGAACTCAGAGGCTTAAACATCATCTGTGGAGGCAAAGGGATGGTTGAAGTTTCAGGTCAAGACCCTGCATCAGGACTGAGAGTGTATAGAGGGAAGATAGTCAGTATTTGAAGTGAGAGGGAGGGGTGAGAAAGAAGCTGGTAGGTGATGGGTGGAACTAGATGATGTGGCTGGTGTTGGGGGAGGGGGTGGAGTATTGAGACGGCTCATAGGTGATAGGTGGAACAATAGAACAGGCAGATGGAATGGTTGGGGGACGGAGGGGTAGAGACAGAGGCAGGTAGGTGATCTCCTGTCTCCACTCTTCTCTTCCCCTACTCAGTTCCACTTGCCAAATTCTTTTTCCTTGCATTTCTATCTATCATTTACCAGCATCTGTTGTCATGTCGTTTTCTACCCACACCCACACCCCCCCCCCCCCCCCCCCCTCAATTTTACATTCTGGGTCTACTGTATCAGTCCTGATGCAGGGTTTCGACCTGAAACGTTGACCACCCCTTTGCCTCCACAGATGCTGTTTGACCAGCAGTTTGTTTTTGCTTCAGATTCCAACATCTGTAGTCTCTTGTGTCTCTGCTGAAAGATGGAATTAATACAGTTTGGCATGGTGAGCCAAATTGCCTGTTTCCATCCTGTATGACTCTCTGGTACATTGCATCCAACACTTCAAGCATAAAGGTACTGATTGGCCCAATGGTAGCTCTCTTACACCCAGTTTGAAAATTCAGTTGTTTCATTTGAGTAACTGAAAGACCTAGTCTGTGAGAGTACAGAACTATTTTACGCTCATGCTCTCTTTACCTGTTCAGCTGATTGTAACAGATCCCATTATCACTGACTACCTTTAAATAGTTCTGTTCTTTTGGTGCCCTGCCCAGCATTTATCTCTCAATGGAATCAACTCTCTTTGGTCAGCCATCCAACAATCTATATTTGTTACTCTATATCAAATTTTGTTTGATAAAGCTTCTGTGAAATGCCATGAAATAGTTTACTACCTTAAGGATGCTATGTGAATCCCAGTTGTTGTTGTTTGCAATAATCTAGTGGTGTGAATTGTCTATGTCTCAAGTTTGCTAATGACTATTAAAATTATTACTATGTTTTGTCCTTTAACAATTATTGAAATAAAAGATTCTTGGAGGACTAGACAGGGTAAATGCTGAAAAGGTGCTTCCTCTCATCAGAGAGTCCAGAACCAGAGGGCATGGTCATAGAATAAGGGGGTAATCATTTAAGGCTGAGATAAGGAAGAATTTCTTATGAAAATTATTGGTCTTTGAAACTCCTTGCCACAGAGTTGTGGGGATGGATCCTTGTGTATATTTAAGGCTGACATTATTTAACATAGAACATAGAATATTACAGCACAGTACAGGCCCTTCAGCCCACAATGTTGTGCTGACTTTTTATCCTGCTCTAGTATCTATCTGACCCTTCCCTTCTACATAGTCCTCCATTTCTCTATCATTAAGAGTCTCTTAAATGTCCTAATGTATCTGCCCCCACAACCTCTGCCGGCAGTGTGTTCCACACACCCACCACTCTCTGTGTACAAAAAAAAACCTTGCCTCTGATATCCCCCTTATACCTTCCTCTAATCACCTTAAAATTATGCCGCCTCGTGTTAGGCATCTTCACCCTGGGAAAAAGTCTCTGACTGTCCCCTTGATCTACGCTTCTTTATCATCTTGTAGACCTCTATCAAGTCACCTCTCATACTCCTCCTCTCCAAAGAGAAAAGCCCTAGCTCACTCAACCTATCCTCATAAGATGTGCTCTCCAATTCAGGCAGCATCCTGGTAAATCTCCTCTGCACCCTCTCTAAAGCTTCCATGTCCTCCTTATAATGAGGCGACTAGAACTGAACACAATTGTGGTCTAACCAGCTGGAACATTCCCTGACTAATGAAGGCCAACACACCATACACCTTCTTAACAACCCTATCAACCTGCTTGGCAACCTTGAGGGATCTATGGATGTGGACCCCAAGATCCCTCTGTTCCTCCACACTGCTAAGAGTTCTGCCTTCAAATTTGATAATCCAAAATGTAACACTTCACACTTTTTCGGGTTGAACTCCATCTGCCACTTCTCAGGCCCAGTTCTGCATCCTATCATGTCCTGTTGTATCTACAGCAACCTTCTACACTATCCACAACATCCCCAACTTTTGTGTCATCAGCAAACTTACTAACCCACCCTTCCACATCCTCATCCAAGTCATTTATAAAAATCACAAAGAGCAGGGGTCCCAGAACAGATCCTGCAGAACACCACTGGTCACTGACCTCCGTACAGAATATGCTTCATCTACCACCACCCTTTGTTTTCTATGGGTGAGCCCATTCTGAAGCCACACAGCCATGTTTCCCTGGATCCCATGCTTCCTGACTTTCTGTATGAGCCTTCCATGAGGAACCTTATCAAATGCCTTACTAAACTCCGTGTATACTGCATCCACTGCTCGACTTCATCAATGTGCTTTGTCACATCTTCAAAGAATTCAATCAGGCTCATGAGGCACGACCTGCCCCTCTCAAAGCCATGCTGACTGTCCCTAATCAGCCTATGCTTCTCCAAATGCCCATAAATCCTGTCCTCTAAGATCTTCTCCAGTAATTTGCCCACCAATAAGCAAGACTCACTGGTTATCCCTACTCCCTTTCTTAAACAAGGGAACAACGTTTGCCACCCTCCAATCATCTGGCAGTATTCCTGTGGCCAGTGAGGACACAAAGATCATCGCCAAAGGCGCAGCCAGTCCTCTTCCCTCGCTTCCTGTAATAACCTTGATTATCCCATCTGCCCCTGGTGACTTATCTATCCTAATGTTTTTCAAAAGTTCCAGCACACCCTCTTTCCTCACGTTGACATGCCCAAGTGTATCAGCCTGTTGTATGCCATCCTCACAAACATCAAGGTCTCCCTCGCTGGTGAATACTGAAGCAAAGTATTCATTAAGGATCTCCCTCACCTCTTCCGACTCCAGGCACGTGTTTCCTCTTTTATCCCTGATTGGTCCTACCCTCACTCTAGTCATCCTCCTATTCTTCACATACAAGTAGAACGCCTTGGAGTTTTCCTTAATCCTATTCACCAAGGCCTTCTCATGCCTGCTTCTAGTTCTCCTAAGTCCATTCTTAATCTCCCTGGCTGTCTTGTAACTCTCCAGAGCCCTGTCTGATCCATGCTTTCTAAACCTTAGGTAAGCTTCTTTCTTCCTCTTGACAAAATATTCTACGTCTCTTGTCGACCACGTTCGTTCACTCTACCATCCTTACCCTGCCTCAATGGGACAAACCTATCCAGAACCCCATGGAAGTACTCCCTAAACAACCTCCACATTTCTTTTGTGCACTTTCCCAAAAACATCTGTTCCCAATTTACACTCCCAAGTTCCTGCCTAATAGCATCATAATTTCCCCCTCCCCCAATTAAATACTTTCCATATCGTCTGCTCCCATCCCTCTCCAAGGCTATGGTAAAGGTCAAGGAGGATGGTCACCATAACTGTGGTTTCTAATCAGTAAGGGAATTGTGGGTAAAGGGCAGGAAAGTGGACATGAAAATTGATGTATAGGCCATGAGGGCTGAATGGCCTACTCCTGTTACTCCTACTGATGGTCTTATAGTTTATTGAGATTTGAAAATTTAATATGGACCCTTTGCAGATCTGAAATGTATCTGTAATTGCATCTAAAGAATATAGCATACTTGCAGAGAAATTACTGAAGAGATCAGGCTGTAAATAAGAGGAAATGGTGGAATCAGTTTATGTTTTCAGTCTCTTGACATGAGTGTTTCCAGCACTATGTTGTTATTACTCTTGAATAATTCTACTTCCCCTTCTCTCAGTCACCAGCCTCTGAAACATAATAGTTATGGAGAATGTTGCTGTATGCTGATTCTGATGGAGGATGATTGAAAAGTTTTCTCTCCATAGATGCTGTCTGACTGTAGTATTTTCAGCATTTGGTTCAGGGAGGAGTGCAGAAGGGTTTGCCTAAAAGTGATCCGGTCCTGCTGAGTGAAACTGCAGTGCATGCATGTCAAACAACGAAAAACAATAGACAGCCAAGTGATCCTACAACCAACAGATCAAATCGAGCCTCTGCGATCCTGCCATATCTAGTTGAGGGTGGAGGATACTTAATGAACATCCCCATTCTCAAAGATGATGGAGCCCAGTATGCGAGTGCTGAAGCATTTGCAGCCATGTTCAGCCTGAAGTGCCTTAGAGACGATATACCTCGGTTTCTTCTTGAGATTGCCATTTGTCACAAGTCAGTTTTCAACCAATCTGATACACTGGACATGATATCAAGAAAACTGCTGAGTGCACAAGATACAGCAAAGGGTTTGGGGCCAGGCAACATCCCTACTGTAGACCTGAGCTCACAGATTAGTTGAGCCTCTAGCCAAACTGTTCCTGTGCAATTGCAACAACTGATATCAAAGATATTGCCCAAAAATATCCTATTTATATAAAAAAAAGCAAGACAAATCCATCTAGCTAGTTACCACACAACAGGTCTACTGCCAATTATCAGCAACATGATGGAAGGTGTCACTGATATTGTCATCACCCAGCAGCTGTTCGTCAGTAGACTATTCACTGATCCCATTGTGGGTTTTACCAAGACCACTTGGCTACAGGTGTCATCACAACCCTGTCCAAACATGGAGCAAAGAACTGAATTTCAGGGGTGAGGTGAAAGTGACTGCTTTCTCATCAAGGCAGCATTCAACCGAGTGTCCCTGGTAAAACTGAGCATCAAAGAGAAAGCACTCCTGTGCTTGGAGTCATACCTTGAAGAAAGGAAGTTGGTTATGGTTATAGTATGTCAATCATCCTTTCACAGGATATCTCTGTAGAAGTTCTTCAGGGCATTGTCATGGGCCCAGCCATCTTCAGTTGCTTCATTAATAAACATTTCTTGTATGCTAAGGTCTGAAGTGGGATGTTTGCAGATTGCAGAAGCTTGCACACAGCAAGAACTAAACAATAAAAAGGTAGGGACTGATGAGTAGTAAATAACATTTGTGCCATAATTGCCAGACAATGATCATCTTTATCAAGAATGGCACCCCATCAAGCACCCTAAGCATAAATTCCTTCCACCATTGGTGTACAGTGGCTACACTGTACCATCTACAAAATGCACTGCAGTTAATCACCCAGGCAACTCAAACAGCATCCACAACCTCTATCACCAAGATGGGCAAGGGCAGCAGGTGTATGGGAACACCATCTGGAAGTCACACACCATTCTGACTTGCAAATATATATCACCAGCTGTTCAATACCACAGAATCTGTCCGGAACTCTCTACTCAACAGCACTGTACAAGTCCTTCTGATGAAGCCAATGCAGTGGTTCAAGAAAGTGGTTCACCACCACCTTCTCAAGAGCAATTGGGAAAGGCCAATATATACTGGCATTGCCAGTGATACCCAGATCACAAAAAATAAACATTGTTATTTCAGTTTTCCCACTCTAAAGACTGTTTTCCTTTTTGTTTCCCTACATGTTGCTTGTCTGGGTCTAATTTAGAAAAATTGTATTTATTTGCACCATTCTCTTCTTGGATTCATGGTGAAGGATAGCACAAATATTTACACTACCTGGATGTAATCTTGCATGTGTACTTTAGATACATTGCGGCAACAAAACAATGGTGCTCAACTCGTGAGCTAGCAAGCCAAATAGGGCTTTCTTCTACTTTGCTTGTTGTTTCATTAAAAATATCTGGTTTAAGGTAACAATTGAGTATTTCTGCACTTTTTTTCTTCTAGTTCCCACCCTGAAAATATCTGTACCTGCTGACTGTAATCTTGTAGTGTGTCTGGCTTCCTCTTCCATATGAAAAAGTCAAGGAATTTTAAACTTCTGCATACAGTATCAGGGTAGTTGTTTCTGAATTTTTGAATAGCTGGAGTTCAGCCTATATAAAATCCTAGACTGTTTGCTCTCTTCCCTCTGCACTAGTTGCTCAGAGCATGTCATTTCTATGGAGCTTCTGAATTTTGATCTATTTCTCCTTAGCCCAGGAGTCCAGAGTCAAATGCTGGCAATTGCTGTCCTGATGATTTCAGGGCACATCTTATCCTCCCAACAGTTAAACATGAGACTGTCAGGCATAGAAGGCATTGCATTTCACTCTGCGTTCTTGTATTGCAGTACCATCCACAGAGTTATGTATGGATTTTTAATCTTGGCACAGACAGTCAGGAACACATTCATTAATGCCATGCAAACAAAATAGGTGCTGCTTGAAAAGAGGAAAACAGAATTCTTTAATTTTATCTCCCATTGGGAACCATTCCTTCTGAGGAATCTTCAGTCATTGAAAATGTGTGAATCTAGAGCTGAGACTAACCTTGATTTTGATCTTGTCCTTGTTTAATATTCTGGCAAAGTTATCAACAATTATTTGTTCATTGTGTTATTAAGTTTGATGTGTCATGTTAGTGGCATCTGTACAAAGATTTGTTTAAAAATTTCTGGTCATTCTTTTACTCTGTAGGAAAACACCACACAACCCCAGTCTTCAGAAGAAGAAGGTAAAACTGAGGCAGCAACTCAAGAAATAGGGAAGCCAGAACACTACATAAAACATCCGTTACAGAATAGGTAAAGCAACAAACATAAGATTACATGCAAAAGTTCACAGTTATGACCATATTTGATGCAATTTTATAAATTAATATCTGTTCCACAAATGCATTCCATTGCATTGTTTGGATATAAAAATGCCATAGAAGAGTAGGTGCCAATGAATATTTCTGAAGCCATTTTCCTAGCGGTTTTGAAAAATTCCATTTACCAGATTTTGTGGCTTATTACTGAATATACCAATATTGAGGTAGAAAACTTGTTTGAAGAAAAGTTTCTTCCTTACTGTAATTTAGGGCAACATAATCCCTCGGCATCTCATGGTAATCTGAGAGTTGGTGCAGTGTCAGAGATATCATCTTGTGTTTGGGTCATTAAATTGATGTCCCTACTCACGGGATAAATTAGATCAGCGATTGATGTCCTTATTAACATTTCTACATGAACAACACTGGCAAAATATTATTTCAGTTTGCTGTGTATGGAACCTTGCTGCACCATGAGTTTGCCTAAATGTCATTTTGTTTCAAAATCCATTTGTTGTTAACAAAAATACCAAGGCAGTGATATGTAATGCACATTTATTTCTTTCTGCATTTTACAGTGCTTTTGTGTGACACATATATCGTGATCTGAAAATTTTTAATCTATTCCTGGAGCTTATTCTCCATCACACCCCATACTGCAATTGTTTTTATGGAAGTGAAATACAAAGTGGGCTTGCTTAAAACTCACCTTACCCAGGAATGGAAAAAATTTTCATTAGTTACCAGGTCTAGGATAATAAGTAATAGCGTTATAAATATATTATGTAATTAAATATATATACATATATATAAAAATAAAATTATTTCTCAATTTATATTTTAAAACCTGATTGCAGAATTTTGGCCTTTTTGTTTTGATTCTGGTCTATTTTTAACTAGAAGTAAGGAAAGTTAGCTCCAGTAAATTTACTTTGGTCATCAAGCTGAAACCTATTATGGCAACATGTCCTCAACTTGGCACCAGAACTTGGTTATCTGTTGTTTTAATTTTATTTTCCTGTTATGACTGTGGTCTTGTTGCCTCAGTAAAATTGGGTCCTATTTTTCCAGTGGAAATTAATTTGAGACTCCCTCAAATTCTATTATGAGGGATCTTTCAAACAACAAAAAAATAGTTTTCATTTCCCAGTGTTCAGGCTTTGATTTTATCAAAGGTTCTGGAATTAAGAAGGAAATGTCTCTCCCACTGCACTGAGCCTCAGTTCCCACATGAATTTAAGATTTTGAAAGGTTTCAGGGGCTGCTCTTTGTTGTAACTGTAATCTCATATATTCTAATCTTCTACAATATCTCTTGTAGATGGGGCACTTTGGTTCTTCAAAAATGACAAAAACAAACTTGGCAAGCAAATCTGCGTCTGATATCCAAATTTGATACAGTGGAAGACTTCTGGGCGTAAGTCAAAAGATGAAAGGCAAAGAAAAGTATCTTTTGTGAAGTTAGCATAGACGAGCATCCAGGCAATTGTGATCAAAGCACAATACACTTTAAGAAATATGCAGTCCAATGTAATAGATGGGAAGGGAAATAATTTTAAATGGGCAAGTACAAACACTAATGTTTTCGGGGGGGGGGGGGGGAATTGTCAAAAGAAGGGGAAGTACTTCAGAATTATTTCCCTTGAACCTAATTGATCTCAGTTTAAAATATATCCTGATTTTGAACAAGAACAGTTTGGATAATAATGGAATGGTAAAAAGTAAAAGGTTCCATTACACAGGTTTTATTAAAAAAAGATAAAATTAAGAATAAACAAAAATCAAAAGGTGTGTTGGTCTATTATGCTCAACTTCCAAGCAGGTGGAGTCAAGGGGCCAAATAGTCAAATGGGTGGGAAAACCAGCTGCAGAATATATATAAAAATGGGGAGTTGAGTGTTACAACTCTGACTGATGAAAGATGAGAAGTGTGCTCAGCAAGGATTGAAGCTGGATCATTGTTTTTTTTCCAATTGCATTGATTTGGACACTCAAATCTGAAGTACTTTCTTGAAAATTTGATAACAAAACCAAATTGGGTAGAAGAAGGCAATCAGATTACAAGGTGACAATATAAATGTGTAGATTGGGCATGTAATTAAACCAATATGGAAGTCTGAATTTGGTAGGAAGAGCAGGGAGTCCACATACTTATGAAGAACTGAGCAAGCTGGGGCTTTTTTTAAATACAGGGAAAGCTGAGCTATTGGTTGATTTCAAGGATACAAAAAGAAATTTAGGTAGCTATTTGGAGGGAATGGCAGTTGGGGATATGGAGGTTGATTGGAGCACTTAAAAACTGAAAGACAAGTAAATTAATATGGAATTCACAAAAAAGTTATTTCACAGGAGTGAATGGAATATTGAACTTGCTTGATGCAAGTTGCATAGATGCATTTAAGGAGAGGCCAGGTAAATGCATGAGGGAAGAAAGGAATAGAAAGAGATACTGTTTGGGTGCTGTGTTAGAGCTTGAGGAGTCTCATGTAGGGAAAAAATACATGCAGAATAAATGAAAGTGCAATAAATAGGAAGACTGCTATTTGAATAGTTGAGTGTCCCTTGTTTCAAACTGTGCAGATGAATATTGATTTTGACACTTCTGAATTGCATATTGAGTTAAATATGTTGTACATTGTCCTGACTAAGTTTCTCCATCAGACTTTTATTAAGTGTACCTGTACCGAATTACATAATTCGTCACTCAGTTGTACATACAGCTTTACATATGTAGATACAGATTCTAAATATGAAGTCTCTACAAATGCAGCATTACATGCGCACAGTCAAAGGTCATGGGTTGGAAGGAGGCCGTTTAGCTTATTGAGTTCATGTTGGACTTGTACATTTTTTAACAGCAGTACAGTATCCTTGCTACTTGGCTTGTATCTCTCAATCTACCCCTTCATGGCCCTTGCACTTGTCTACCTGCACTGCACTTTCTCTGTAACTGCAATACTATATTTTGCATGCTGTTGTTTTTTTCATTTTGAACAACCTAGATGTACTTATGGAATGATTGTCTAGATGGCATGCAAACAAGCTTTTCACTGTATCTCGGTACATATGACAATAATAAACTAATTATCAAATGGGCCTGTTAGTACAGTACTTCTCATTGATAGACTGTTTTGGGGGCATGCAAGTTGTCCTGATTATACACCAAATCTTCAGTCTCTACGGACAATAGCCACAAGATTGTCATTCCACAGGAAAACTTCCTTTTTAGCAGCTTGTTGCCTTCATCAACAGACAATCTGCTGGAGGAATTCAGTGGGGGGAGGGGGAAGAATTGTCAGTGTTTTGGGTTGAAAAGCTGCACCTGAAGTCTCTTGTGACTCCTGTTGTCTTTATCTGTTTAATTGTGTAAATGGCTGCTCCTCCTTTTGTCTTTACCATTAACGATTGATCAAACCAGGAAATTTTGAGTCCTACAGCATGGAAGTGAACCCTTTGACGCAGTGAATCTGCATCAACCATCAAGTAGTCATTTAGACTAATTCTGATCCCATTTTATTCTTGTGTTCCAATCAACTTCTCCTAGATTCTAGCACTTGGCTACATGTGGGGGGCAATTTACAATGGCCAGTTAACCTGACGTGACTTTGGGTTCTTTGTAATTTACAACTAGTTTCAAATGTACATTCCTGCAGTCAAAGAGGCTCTGTAATCTATTTGTACGCATTTATGAAGTTCTTGTGACAATTTTTATTGACACTATCAGGTCTCAAGGTTGCATTTATCACTTTCAAACATGTGTTTGTGTGTTCCAGGCAAAATTCTTTTGAGGTTTGCATTGCGTGCCTGACTCATCAGTGGCTGAGCCTATTGTTTCCTGTCTGTATCCCATCATTTTTGTGTTTCTTGGATAGCAAAATGTTCTTGGCTCCTCAGAGATCCATCTAACTACAGAGTACGGACATGCACAAGAGTAATGGATATTGACTGCTAATACAACCATGATGCATTTTATCATCGTCTGGAGCCGTGTTTGCTCCCTTTTTCCAAAATGTGATTTGGATGTTACATTCGTGTCACTATACCATAAATCAATCATTTTGTTTTGTAGCAGATGCTTGTTAGAATTTCCCAAACAGCTCGGTATACTTGTAGTGTTGAACATGATAGAAAGTGGAGACTTGTGCTTCAATCTGTCCCCATACGATTTTAAATTAGTTTCAGAATAAATCTATTCTTAATTCCGAGTCACTTAATATAAATCAATTACATTTTGGGTTTGAGCAATCTGAAGGTTCTTGCTTGCATTTTGAATTGTCTAATTCAAACTTTTAGCAGAAATTTAGTTGGAATTAATCAGAGTGTACCCTCTGGGTGCTGAGTTTTCTTCTCTTTCAGGTACATTAATAGCTGTTGTTTTGGCTTTGAAGATCAGCCAACTATTTATTCCTCATAGACTGTCTTTCTGGCACACAGATGTCAGGATATTATCTTTACTGCTGTGATTGTATCCAATAGTTATTTTACCTAGTTTAAAATTACAGTGCCAACATTTTGTCTACCATTTGCATTTTTCCTTTGAAAGGTGGTATGACTGTATGAATAAGATAAAAACCTTTATGTAAATAGGGTGAATGACTTTGGTTAATCTGCTTTGTGTTTATTTAGGAAATGAGTTTTCTGAAAGGGTATTACTACTGAAGGTATTACTAAATCAGGCAGTATAATAGATCCCCTTGTATTGTACTTGTAGGGCAGGGGACATTTTAAAACAAAAAGGTGATTTTTGATTGTAGACTGGATGTTTGATGCAAGAAATCCCATCAAGAAGTTCCAACTACTACAGAAATGGAAAGGAAAGGTTGTCTTCCTTAGTTTGCCCAAGAGCAAATAATTGAGAGGTGGAGTGGGCTGGGGGAGGGTAGTTTATTTGACAAGAGCCAAAGCTTTAGTAACCACTAAGTGTGCAAAGGTGTGCTAATTAAATCCGAAAAGAACGCTGGGCTTCCTGTTGCACCGCCAAATCCTGTTGTTTTATGATGACAAATGGAGCATATAAGTTTAAAGCAATGTACAATCTGCAGGAAGAATTGTATTTCTAAATATTTGAAGCAAACTCCCATTGATCCTTGTTAGATATCTAAGTTACCACTGACATTGAATAGAATGGGTCACATTGGGAAACATTGCCCATTTTTGCATTGAAATGTGTTCAGTCTAGAGACGCAACAAAGCTTACATGGATATTGAACTGAAGTAGACTTCCCAGATCAAATCCTAGATTTGGCAGTGTACGCCAATAGCTTCCACCTTGTTGAAGGAGATGAACTGCTCTGGTGCCTCATTTGGGTGTCTTAATATCTATTATCTAGGCAAGATGTATGGTGTTTTATTTTAGCTTCAATTCAACTAGGCTAACATGACCTCACATGTCAAATTGTGTGTAATGTGTTTTCTAGACTTGCCTGATTTATTGTAATGGACTGGACTTGGCCAGCCCATTTATGCACAATTTAATAATATCATTGGAGGTATTAGTTGACACTGGTTCTGAGTTCTGATGGGAATTAATACAGCTCTCTGACCACTCCCTTCATTTTCAGCCCCTTCCACTAATCTTCATTATCAATGACCTTGCAGTACATCTTGATTGCTACGAGATTTTGCTTACCATTCTAAAAGTCTCGGGGCATCCGATGGCTTTCTTTCTGTTCTTGCTTATCTCTCTTTGGAGAGTGGACAGCTATGAAACTCTGGATTGCTTCAACTTTATATGAAATCTGGATGGCAGCTATTCTGTGCAGTGGGCACTTCAGATCTAATGCATTTGGATCCTAGAGACAAATTCCAGGGCTGGAAGCTAAATCATTCAGTGTGCAGATGGCACTACACTGAGGAAATAAACCAGAAGTTCAGCTTTTTTAAAATTTAAAAACCAGTCTGGAAGTATGCAGAAAGTAAGCCAGCATCAGTGGTGGTTAAAGAGAGGCTAACTTTTCAGATATGAGCCTTATGAAGTTAAAGAGTTACAGCACCAAAACAGGCCTTTTGGCTCACTGACCATCCTTTACTAATCCCATTTTTTTCACCTCACATTCTCTTCAACTCTTCCTGTGGCAGCCCCCCACCCCCACCCCCACCCCCACCGCCGGCCATGGCCAGATTCTGCTACTTCGCCTCCACATGAGCAGTTTATCTGAGGTCATAGAGTCAAACAGCATGGAAACAGGCCCTTCGCCCAACTCGTCCATGCCGACCAAGATGTCTATCCCAAATAGTCCCATTTGCCTGTGTTTGCCCATATCCCTCTCGACTTTTTCTATCCATGTACCTGTCCAAAATGTTTTCTCCTCACATACCTGTGTTTTAAATGGACTGCCAGACACTATACAGTATATTTATAGTGGCAATTCACTTGCCAAATCAGAGCACCCAGATGAAATCCATGTAGTCACAAGGGAGAACCTGCAAACTTCTCACAGCACCTGAAGTTGGAATTGGACCTGGGTCTCTGACGCTATGAAGCAATGGCTCTATTGGCTGTGGCGCTGTGCTGCCCGGACATTATTTATTTTATAGCTTTATACAAGTGATAACCCATCTCTTCTCTCTTCGGATGCTGATTTGATATGTGTTGGCTATGGCTATGCATTGTCGACTTGGCAACTTGGTGTAAATGTTTTGCTACTGTGCTGAGCTAGATGAAAGTGTAGATTCATGTCTTGAGTTGCTATTCACAGAGAAGATATACAAACAAAAGGGAGGGAATATGGAATAACACTGTATATGCTTCTCATTAACTATTTTAAAGACAGCAAAAGCATAAATACTAGCAATTGGGGAAAACTGATGCAAAAATCTCAAAAGGAAATTGGGACTCTCTGGTTTGGAATGCATGCTGTTTGAGGGGGACATGGCTTAAAGTGGATAGTACAGTGTTGAGTAATGGAAGAGTAGACCATGACTTGCTCTTGTTGGTCCAAATTAAAAATCTTCATGAGGGGGTGGAGATGGGAGTTGAGGACTTGCCCACAGGAGTTATACAAATCTGATTCATCACTGAAGTATTGGCTTATGTGACAAATACATTGAAGTGAAGCAATTCCCATGGCTTGGTGACCTTTACACTGGACCACAACTGCAACATTTTGGTATTCTTCATTCTGACTAATTGTTTTCTTTTCTCTGTCTCACAGCCTTTATAATCATATCCAGCTTTGTAGTAATTTAATATCGGGCTGCGATTACTCTCTCTTCAAGGTAAGTAGATGGTCATGCTCTTAAAACTTATGAAATTAACAATAAATTTACAATGTTAACCTAAATATGTTAATAACAAAAATTAAGCATCATCTGGGTTTTTCTATTGATTAATAATGTTGCACAGTTTTGTAGTGTACTTTGGCAGCATGCTGAGCTCAAAATCCCCAATATTTAGTTACTGCCAAAAGAATTTCTTTGTTACGTTTATAACCCTTCCAATGAAGGATGTTGATGTAATCTCTACCAATATGATCTGATATCAAAACATGTACTCCCATGTGAAATTTTCTCTCCATTCCCAACTTCTCCCACACCATTACCTGAATGCTCATTTCTTACTTGCCATTTGGTTCTGTAACTGTTTGTGGTGAAGGTGGATGTAGAAAGAAAGAGATGTGAATTTTAGAAAGTAAAGAAATGAACAAGAGCATCCTTGTGCTCAATAGTAATTGTATAATTGAGTTTTTCTTTCTATTTTTAACCACATTTGACCATTTAATCTAAAATGTGACGGGCTTTGAGAACTTGAATCAACATGAAGTCTGTTCAGAAGGTTATCTTTATGGTTTAAATTTCCTTCCATTTAAGTTGTGCTCACAGTAACAGGGCAATTTCTTTAAGAAGCAAGTTTATCGAGAAATAACTTGAAGTAAAATGGATAGTGAGTTAAATGACAAGCATTGCCTTTTAATCATGGAATATTGCACCAGAGTCCATGTAGACCATGTGTACTTCCACAAGGTGGTATATACCTTTTTGATTCACTTTAAGGATAAAGTGATACACAGAAGTAGTCAGGCATGGAAAAGTACTAGTTATACATACATTTAAAGAAATGAGAGTGGTGATCCATAATAACCCTGGAAAGTTCTATTCTATTTGTTGCTCAATGTGGAAGACTTGGAATGACTCTTTGCTGTAAAAGTCAACATACAGAGTCCAAGAATCAATTCTAGAGGGTGGACTATTTATTTGTTTGCTTGTTTGTGTATACATGTATGCATGCATCAATATCAATGTAGGGGTGTTAGTGGCATATTTTGCAGTCTTAAAGGCCCCAGAGTAAAGTGTTAAGCATGTAGAGAGATTTAGAAGATGGTGCTAATATGGGTAGATGAAGAGTGCTGGGAGGCAGCTCCTGAACACTGACATCCATCTGGGCCAATGCATTGTTTCTGTGCTGTAAAAACTTTTCTAATAAACAAATTAGCTAAAACTTAGGCCCTATTGAATGCTGTAAATCATGTGTTTATCAAATATCTCTTGCTTTTGCCCTTCAGGGTGTAACATGTTTATAAGGTTGCATGTTTTCCAAATTTGGAACCATTCTTGTTTCTGATGGGAATAGTTTGGGATCAAACTAAAATGCTTTTTACCTGTCAAATGGTCACCACTTTGTTCAACAGCTCGAACATAAATTTCTTCTAGCTAGTGTACAGATCAAAGAATGCATTTATCCCCTAGTACAATAGATATCAAAATAATACATTTTTACGTTAATATTTTACATGCACCTGTTGAAGAGGGCTTGCATACGATGAGCGTTTGTTGGCTCTTGGACTGTACTCACTGGAGTACAGAAGAATGAGAGGGGTCCTCAGAAATATTTTGAATGTTGAAAGGACTGGGCAGAATAGATGTGGCTAAGCCGTTTCCCTTGGTGGGTGAGTCCAGGACTAGAAGGCACAGTCTTAGAATTAGAGGGTACCAGTTTAAAACAGAAATGAGGGAGAAATTTCTTTAGCCAGAGGGTAGTGAATTTATGGAATTCTTTGCCACATACAGCTGTGGAGGCCCGATCATTGGGGGTGTTTAGGAGGAGATTGATAGGTATCTAATTAGTCAAGGTATCAAGGGATATGGGGATAAGGCCGGAAATTGGGGCTAGATGGGAATAGTTTTAGTTTAACTCATGGAGCAGACTCAATGGGCCGAATGGCCTACTTCTCCTTTCTCTTGTGATCTTGTGATTCACAATTGCAGTAGAAATGACATTTACAAATAATCCATCTGAAACTTGCAATAATTAGATGTTACCATGTTGACTGCTGTTAGGCTGTTTGAGACCGATAACTGCATTAATATCCAAGATACAAAAGGTGCAGCCTCTTTACATTTTAACCAAGAAATAAACTGGTTTAAATTGGAGAGAAAAATAATTAAACCAAAACTGTAATTCCATCAGCAAATATTTAAGCCTCTGCCTGACCTGATTTTTAACTAATTATGTTTTCCATGTAGGATGGCATTGAACCTATGTGGGAGGATGAGAAAAACAAACGAGGTGGAAGATGGCTGCTTACCCTTTCCAAGCAACAGAGAAAGACAGATCTGGATCGTATTTGGTTAGAAACTGTAAGTATTCTTCCCCGCTTTTAAAATTTCTGGTCCAGTTTACTTTAAGTCAGTTCTCTGACTCAATCCTCTCGTCATGAAAGCGTGCCTACATTGAGCCGTTGACTGTGCTTGCAAAAGTTAAGGCATGAAATGAGGCCACCAATTTGTTTATCTGCAAGGCCTTACACAGCAGTTTGGAAATCAGATGATCTATTTTAGCAATGTTGGCTTTGATTAGTGACACCAAGACTGGGGAAGATATTGCTGCTGTCCTTCAGAATGGTGACATGGGATCTTTTATGTCCATCTAAGAGAGCAGATTAGGCCTCAGTTTAATGTCTTAGAGGCGTGTCAAACCTGCACACTTTTGGTTTTCTTTAATCTATTTTGCTTTGAGTTTGTAAAACTGTCATGGCAATTCACTAATTTGTTCAACGTTTTTTTTTGTCTGTTCTATTTCTCCCTCCCACAAAAAAGCTGTTGTGCCTTATAGGAGAAGCATTTGATGAGCATAGTGATGACGCTTGTGGTGCAGTAGTCAATGTTAGAAACAAAGGTGACAAAATAGCTATATGGACTACTGATTGTGAAAATAGAGAATCTATCACATATATAGGGTAAGTGAACATAAGATACATACCGTCTTTCTTGCATTTGTCATATTCTTATAAGTATTTACTACTAAGTGCTGTTATGGATGTATACTATACTATGTCAAGTGATGTGAGTGGCTGCTCTTAACGTTGTTGAACATATGAACATAGCTGGTTTATGATTGTTTTTCCAGCAATGGTTCATCTTACCGCAAACCTAAGCAAGTCCTTGACATCTAAATTAAATGTTTAATAAATAATGACATCTTACAAACTTCCTTTTAGAGAACATCGAACAGTACAGCACAGGAACAGGTGCTTTGGCCCACGATGTTTGTGTCGAACATGATGCCAAATTAAGCTAAATCTCTTCTGCCTGTACATGATTCATATCCCTCCATTCCCTGCATATTCATGTGTCTACCTAACAGCCTCTATTGTACCTGCTTCCACCACTACCCCTGGCAGCCCATTCCAGGCACCGAGCACTCTTTGTGTGTATATATAAAAAAAAGTACTCCACACATCTCCTTTAAGCCTTCTCCCTCTCACTTTTAATTGCATGTCCTCTAGTATTTGACACTTCTACCCCAGGAGAAAGATTCTGACTGTCTACCCTATCTATGCCTCTCAAAATTTTATAAGCCTCTATCAGGTCTCCCCTCAGCCTCCAACACTCCAGAGAAAACAACTCATGTTTGTCCAACCTCTCCCTATAGCTCATACCCTCTAATCCAGGCAGCATCCTGGTGAACCTCTTCTACACCCTCTCCCAAAGCCCCCACAACCTCTAATGGGGCAGTCATTAATCACTGCAGGGAATTTATCCAGGTACTAAACGAAAAGTATCAGTGTTTTCTCTGCTGCAGTGCACAGAGGCTCAGTGTGAAGCGGGTAGAGTAGAAGAGAAGAATCCACTTGCAGACCTTATTTGTGTAATGCAGTCTGAATTGAGCTGATCTAATCCTTTGAATGTTCTTGTCATATTGAGCATCACCTGCCGAAAATGAATCGGTAGCACACTTGCGGCCGTGCATCTCAACTTGAATGTATGTCGTGAGATGTTTGGGGCTGAGCCTAGATACTTCAAGAACCACATTGTGTTGCCCTGGCTAAGTCTGTGCAGAAGGTCAGTGAGGATAGCCTGGCCATAAATTCAAGTTATACTGCATAGTAGCCTCAAAGCAAACAATACCAAGAAATTTTATTTTTGGAAGGCAGTAAATTGGCAGGTTTTGACTCTGAGGTAATAGGAGATCTTTATGATAATTCCAAAGGATACCATAAAATTAGGAACATCCGAGCTTAATTTTTGTGACCACAAAGAAAGATTTGTTTGTGCTGTTTTCATTTTCACGTGACTTTTTTTTAAAAAATCTGTTGCATTTGAAAGTGCTTGTGAAACATTTGAATTGTGAAGTTTGATCAATCTGGGTGGGTGGGGGTGAATTGGAATCGTGAGTAAAATGGAATCAAATTTTTGAAAGTTAACTGCAGTCTTGGAACTTAGATGACTGTTTATTCATTTGCGTATCGATTTTTACAGTTTCACCAAGAGAATGTAGCCATGCCAGTTTTAGCATTATCTCAGTAATGAAGGTTGCGTTTGCTTTTTCCTAGAATGGAGCTTTCGCTATTAGCCTGCTGAAAGCTATTTCTTAACATTAAAGTGGGATGAGGCATGTGTGCGTGCTGGGCCAAAACTGGTTTCTTTTGCTGGGTTAATTAAACAACCTGATGCTCTACTTTTTGTAATGGGAACTGTATTTGTAATACGATGCTGCTGTTAAAGTAAACCTACTCAAGGTAAAGCAAGGAGATCATTAGTTATCTAGTGCTGAGAAATTTTTCTGTTATTTGGAGAGATCTAGCTGGATATCTTAATTTATTCATACTTTGCTTTGGAACAGGAGAATTTACAAAGAAAGATTAGGGCTTCCTCCTAAAGTAGTGATTGGCTATCAGTCCCATACAGATACTGCCACAAAAAGTGGATCAACAACCAAGAACAGGTATGTTGTTTGAGAAGGCACCAGTTATATGCTCATCACTAGAAGACTGGATGCGTAAAGCAATCTACACTTCAAATTAAACCAAAGCTTCTAGTAAGCAGAGTGGGACTGCATTCTAACATTACACAAGTGTGTGAGTTTTCAGTCAGTTTTCTATCTTTGACTTTGTTCAGTATTCTGTGAAAATAACCCTTTCCCTTCAAAATATTTTATGAATCCATTTGGTTCCTGAAATTTTCTGAAAGTGTTAAAGATAGCTTGTAAAGTGAAATATTTTAAGAGGTGCAAGTTTTTTTTTAAATAATAGATTTCCTTACACTAAATGTGACACAATTTAGACTTTTTGGTGGGTTGGGGCTCGTATAAACATTTAGTAATTTTGGAAGGGAAAGGGTTAAGATCTTGTCCGAATGTTGTAGTATTTAGCAATTTAGTTCAGTTCTGACTTTTTGTTTTGCACAGCAAACAAGAAGATTTGCTGTAATCCGTGCTTATTTGTTGGCTGTTAGGTTTAATTTATTCATTGGTTTCAAATTTTAAAAAAGCTCTAATAACAGCTTGGTTAATTTAGATCATGAGATGTAATGCGTGTTTTGGGACTGGGCATATAATTTTAAATTGGTAGAATTCAAAATTTGTCATATGCATTACTTAAATCCTGCTACATTAATACAGAATTCACCGTTTAATTTAAACTTTAACTTTGAACAAGCTTTTGCAGTTTAGTGATTTTTACTTTTTGGGCAAGTGTGGGTTTCTCTTCAAAAAAAAAAGTGTATTTTGTTTTTTTTAAAAAAAAATTGCAATATGATGATTACATTCCTTGCTCGAGATGTTGAAATATATTGAAATCCTCTATATGTTTTGTATTGTTCTGTATTTTAAAACATGTATCCTTGGAAGAATCTCTATTTTGCATTGGTTATATAGGCTGAATTAGGAAAATGGTCCCAAAAAGCATACGTATTAAAAGTGTAAAAACAAAAACTGTGTAAATAAAACTGTACAGTGAAATTTCTGGCATTCAGTAGCTGTGATTTCATTTCATCTTCAATTTATTTACAACATTAAACTGAACACCTTCCAATTAATGGAAATGTACAGATCAAACATTCCCCGGTCTGGAACATGCATCAGTTTATTAATTACATCACTTATCATTTGTAGAGTTTTGCTGCCTCAGAGGATTGTTTAAAATTTTCATTTTTGACTTTTTTTTTGGAGCTGTTTGTTACCACCGCAGGTTTTCATTGCCAAATCATACTACTAACTATATTGGACTTGTACAAGGTAATTGGGTGGTGTGGGAGATGGATTATGTTTCAGTATTTTTTTTAAGGAACTAGCACAATGTGTATGTATATTTAGATGGACAAGTTTCATGGCAGTGAGCTGTCAGTTTAGAATAGTGTGGTGTAAATTCTGTTCATAATAACAACTTGGATCTTGCCTAAAGATACCTCGAATTTGCTTCCTTTTGTTCGATATCAAACCTGGCATCTTGTGTTTTGATCTCACACCTTGAGTTCTCAATTTCAAAAGCATGTTAGCATGTGTACTTGCTGGATGGTACAGGTGTATGACCAGACTGTACAAACAAACACTGCTGGAGGAGAAAAAGAATGTTGACATTTCAGGTCTAAACCCTGCATTTGCAATCTCTTGTCTCCAGGTGTATATGTTCGCTCTGCAGGCTCCAAATTGAGCTAATTGGTTGCCACAAAAATGATAGAGAATTAATGGCACAGAGATGGTCCATTTGGCTTAATTGGTTTACGGAATTTTGCTCAACAGAATGCTCTTGTCTGCTCCATTTTATCTTGTTAATATATTGTACATTCCCTTCTTACCTCATTCATCTAGCTTCCTTTAAAGTCATGTATCCAATTCACCTCTGCTTAATCCCCCGATCACATCTTTTCCAGTGTTTCTCCTTACCAGGAGCTATTCTGCAACCCCCTAGTCTTGGACTTGCCCCACAATTAAAAACATCTTGTTAACATGTACCCATCACAAAAAATTAGGATTATATATTTTGAAAGAAAAGCATAAATAGGTATTGCTCTTGAATCCCTTCATCATTCAATAAATTCATGGCTGATCCTTGCACTGGAGTTCATTTTTGCTTATGATCCCTAGATGAGGGTTTCTTTTGAGACCAAAAGTCTATTGATCTTAACTTTGAATAACTTAGTGACTCAGCACCCAAAGCCATTCCTTAACCCCATGTCCTGAGAGACTGACCCTTGTTCCATGTAAAAGATAACTGGAAATGTAAGGGTTAATGACCGGAAATGTAAGAGTTAATGGTGTGCAGCTATTCTTCCCATAGCGTGATATTGCTTCAACCATGGGGTGACTATAGTTATGGCTACAAGTTTGCAAATGTTGGTGAGAAACAAAGAAATGTTTAGGGCATATCTTGCTTTGCTACAAGTTTGCTGTAAGCAACTGCCTTGGTAAGTGCAACTTCCCACGGAGGTTTCCCACGAAGTGGGTATAAAAGTAGGGACGCTAACCGGTAAATCTCCGAGTGAGGATCAGTACAGAGCTCTGGTTACACTGTTTACTCTTTCTCTATATCCCTCACTTCCACTAGTGAAAGAAAAAAAAGTGCTTGTTGTATGCTCCTTGGTTCTGTTTGTGTTTGCTTCATTATAGCGCGGATCGACTTTCACACCTAGACTCTTCAGCAGAGGAATCAAGTTCTTGACACCTTGTCTGTTCAGGCATTGAGTTTTTCCAAACATTATATCGATCTTACCCCATCGCTCCCTGCAGTACTGTCCTTTCTCTACAGAAATCTATTTTAAAAAAAACCCTCAAATTATTTTGTCCTCAGTCATCCCTCTGGAGAAAAAAGCACCAGCCTGTTCAAATGTATGAATAGCAATGTTACCAGCCATGTATTTGATTGAACACAACCAATTAATCAGCATATTTCACACCTGAGGATAAGAATTCCTTCTGTAATCTCGGAATGTCTCAGCATTTTAGCAATGCTCTGTAGCAGATAAACATTGGTACATGTTACCAAGGAAAACCTGCCCTGCATTGCAGAACTAAAATCAATAGGGTTCCACACCCAGATAAAGTTGTCATGTGTATCAAAATACACGTGCACAAAATTGATTTTATTTGTGTTGCAAGCTCAACTCATAAAAAGATCATTTTGTGTAATAACTGTGATCTCTTAGCAAATGTTACATAATAGTTGTTGGATCTCCATTCTTCAAACTACGGTGCAGCTGTTAACTATACCACCAAGCCTTGTTGAAACTGGTGCATCGCATCGTTCCCTGTTTAACAATGTAAGTGTTTTGGTGCTTTTTATTTCATTGTCTTTAGGACCTTGAAGACCTGGGGGAAATCTAATTTTTTTTTAAAAAAGGTTATAATATAAGCCAAATGTTACTACCCTCATGGTCGTCAACAGCAAGTGCTTCCGCAGGAAGTAACTGAATCGAGCATTATTAAATAAAACACCAATGGAAATCTATGCACCTTAAAATATTGAGATATAATATCGTGAAGCACTGAAAATGGAATCTGGAACAACGGATTAATGCTTCAAGGTGCTTAGGGAGATCTTTTCTCTAGAAAAATGTAGATGGATGGTTTACCTGGTGAAGGTCTTTAAGTATTAGGAAAGGTTTTGATAGAATGGAGATAATTCCCTTCTGGTGATAATTTCCTTTAATGATTGGACCAGAAGAAGGCACTGTGAGTACTAGCACCTTGTCTGGCACCACTGTTAGTGTTCTTGGCTCTCGAATCCCAATGTTTGTGGGTATACAACCCTGTCCTTTGAAAGAGACCTCTGCTGCATGTAGCAGTGCAGGGAGCTGGTGGGAACTTCTGCCTTCCCCAGTGCTGTGCTGGGGACCTTCCCTCGGGTGCTCTCAGAGCAATGGCCTGCCCCTCGGCACGGTGTGGAGAGGTGCCGCTGAGGGCTGCCGTTGAGTGGCGTGGCTGCTCAGCACTGATGTGGGACTCGCAGCTGCACCTTGGTGAGTGTGGTCCATTGCCGAAGACTGGCTGCACCTGCTCCATATGTTGACAGGCTGCTTGAGTCCTACAGGTAGAAAATACAGGAGCCTGAGGGCACGTACCACCAGACTTCACAGCTTCTACCCCACTGTGATAAGACAATGGAACGGTTCCCTTATACAATGAGATGGACTCTGACCTCACGATCTACCTTGTTGTGACCTTGCACCTTATTGCACTGCACTTTCTCTGTAGCTGTGACACTTTACTGTTATTGTTTTTACCTGTACTACCTCAATGCACTCTGTACTAACCCAATGTAACTGCACTGTGTAATGAATTGATCTGGACGATCAGTATGCAAGACAAGTTTCTCACTGTACCTCAGTACAAGTGACAATAATAAACCAATACCAATACAGGTTTTCTCGTCTACTCGGGTGGGGATGGAAGTTGTTGTGCAGCTTTCTCGTGTGCCCCCACCCCCTCCAGATATTTGGAAGCTATCCCCAACCTGGAGATTTCAGTAGGGTAACGAGCAATCAATGACCATCTCTACATAATGATCCCTTTTAGCACAAATTCTATTAGCATTTTCCCTCCTGGGAAAGCATCTTGGACGCTAAGCACAAGGCACAGTGTAGTTGCTAATAAACCCAATAAGAAATTCACAGTCCATCCTCAGAGGCATGAGAGTTTGGAACAGTGGCTGAGGCAAACATTGGAGAGGCCAGCTAGATAAATTGAGGGAGAATTAAATGAGATTTCAAAAGAATGGTTAGAATTTTGTTTGGGCTGTTTCTGTGATATAAATGGTTTAAGAATAAACATTATTATTTCCTATCCAGGCTTTCATTTGTGTGAGTGATGAATGTGTGTGCACAGCACAGGCAGAATCTCTAAAAACTGATACGGGTCTGGTATGTCTTAACCAGCTACTGTTTTGTGTATCGCACAAGGTGGCTGCTCTTTCCTCGACAAAAATGATGGCATTGGCTATAAAGTGATCTGAGTCCTTGTTAATGAAAACGGCAGAGGGTGGGTTATTCTCATAGTTGAAATAATATAATGCAATGGTGGGAGGAGTAAATCAGAATCAGATTTATTATCACTGACTCGTGTGTTGTGAAATTTGTTGTTTTGTGGCAGCAGTACAGCGCAAAGACAAAATTACTATAACATTACAAAAACAAATAATGCAACAAAAGGAATGACAAGGTAGTGTTCACGGACCGTTCAGAAATCTGATGACGGGAAGAAACTGTTCCTGAAACATTGAATGTGGATCTTCAGGCTCCTGTACCTCCTCCCCAATGGTAGTAACAAGAAGAAGGCACGTCCTGAGTGGTGAGGGTCTTTAGTGATGGATGCCACCACCTCTTGAAGATGTCCTTGATGGTGGGGTGGGTTGTGCTCATGATGGAGCTGGTTGAGTCTATAACCGTCTGCAGCCTCTTGCGATCCTGTGCATTGCAGCCTCCATACCAGGCTGTGATGCAACCAGTCCGTATGCTCTCTGCCTTACATTGATAGAATCTTGCAAGAGTCTTTGGCATATCGAATCTCCTCAAATTCCTAACGAAGTAGAGCCACTGGTGTGCCTTCTTTGTGATTGCATCAATGTGTTGGATCCAGGATAGATCCTCTGAGATGTTGACACCTGGGAACTTGAAGCTGCTCACCCTTTCCACCGCTGACCCCTCAATGAGGACTGGTGTGTGTTCTCCTGACTTCCCCTCCCTGAAGTCCACAATCAATTCTCTGGTCTTGCTGACAATGAGTGTGAGATAACTAGAGAGTTTCTCACATTATTGTGATTAATTAATTATAACCTAGTTGGCAAACTCAGGATCTGGTGAACTTTAAGGGTGAGTAAAGATCAGCATTGCACATAATTTTGTCAAATTTCTCATGACCAGATTCAATGCTCTCATCCTCTGCCAAGCTGTCTGGTAAGGGTAGCTTTGTGCCTTCCTTACTTTTTTCCTGTAATGAGTTCCAAGTTATGTGAGACCTTTCAATGTCAGCAAAACAAAAGAGCTGGTCATTGACTTCAGGAAGGGGGGCGGTGCACATGCTCCTGTTTACATCAACGGTGCTGAGGTTAAGAGCTTTAAGTTCCGAGGAGTGAACATCACCAATAGCCTGTCCCGGTCCAACCACGTAGACGCCACGGCCAAGAAAGCTCACCAGCACCTCTACTTACTCAGGACCTTAAAGAAATATGGCATGTCCCTTTTGACACTCACCAATTTTTATCAATGCACCACAGAAAGCATCCTATGCAGATGCATCATGGCTTGGTACGGCAACTGCTCTGCCTGAGATCACAAGAAACTGCAGAGTTGTGGACACAGCTCAGTACATCACATCATGGAAACCAGCCTCCCCTCCATGGACTCTGTCTATACTTCTTTCTTCCTCGGTAAATCAGCCAACATAATCAAAGACCCCACCCACCCCGGACATTCTCTCTTTTCCCCCTTCCAATCAGGCAGAAGATACAAAAGCCTGAAAGCACGTACCACCAGGCTCAAGGACAGCTTTTATCCCACTGTTATAAGACTATTGAACAGTCTCCCAGTACGATAAGATGGACTCTGAACCTCACAATCTACCTCGTTATGACCTTGCGCCTTATTGTCTGCCTGCACTTTAACTGTAACACTTTATTCTGCATTCTGTTATTGTTTTACCTTGTACTACCTCAATGTACTGATGTGATGAATTGATCTGTATGGACAGCATGCAAGACAAGTTTTTCACTGTACCTCAGTACATGTGACAATAATAAGCCAATTTGCCCTTTGTGAAAGTAAGCTCCATATCCTAACAACCCACTGAATACAGAAATGTCTCACGCCAGAATGGCCTACTGTTGTTTCTATTTCTTACATTCTTGCATTGCGACCACAAATGTTGGCACAGATCTGTCAGTCAGAATGACCTGTTTATCTTTGTAAATTCTACGTACGCCACAGTGCACTGATTCGTTATAACACTCTTGGTCCTCGAGTCTGAATGTGTGCAGGTATGTATAAGATAAGATATCTTTATTAGTCACATGTACATCAAAACACACTGAAATGCATCTTTGTGTTTCTGGGGGCAGCCCGCAAGTGTTGCCACGCTTCCGGCGCCAACATAGCATGCCCACAACTTCCTAACCCGTACGTCTTTGGAATGTGGGAGGAAACCGGAGCACCCGGAGGAAACCCAGGCAGACACGGGGAGAATGTACAAACTCCTTACAGCAGCGGGAATTGAACCCAGGTCACTGGTGCTGTAATAGCGTTAACCTAACCGCAGACATCCACCCAAGCTGCGTGCTAGGATCCCAGACCTAACGCCTGCCCTCTCCTGGTGATTCTCTGCAGCAATGAAGCAGTGATCTCCACCACAAAGTGGGATGTGGGGTGAGCCAGCAAACCAATGTGCGGAGGCTGCCTGTTATGGTTGACGCAAGTGGTGAGATGCTGGGCTCAGGGCTGCACCTTGATGGTCACCATCGAGGGTATTAATATTGAGAAATCTCCAGGCTGGGGAGAGCTGTGCAGCTAAATCGAGAGGGAGACCGCAGCTTCCACACACCCAACTGGAGCTATAGATTCATAAGAGTTATACAGCAGGGAAACAGGCCCTTCGGTCCAACTTGTCCATGTGACCAAGATGCCTATCTATGCTAATCCCATCTGGCCCATGTCCCTGTAAACCTTTCCTATCTGTTCACCCGTCCAAACATCTAAATGTTGTAATTGTACCTGCCTCTGCCAGCTCCTCTGGCAGCTCGTTCCACATACCCACCACTGTCTGTGTAAAAAAGTTGTCCCTCAGGTCCCCTTCAAATCTTTCCCCTCTCACCTTAAACCTGTGCCCTCTAGATTTAGACTCCCCTACCCTGGGGAAAAGACTCTGACCATCTACCCCATCTTTGCTCCTTGTGATTTTATATACCTACTGTAAGGTCACCCCTCAGTCTCCTTCCCTCCAGGGATAACAGTCCCAGCCTATCCAGTCTCTCCTTATAACTCAGGCCCTCCAGTCCTGGAAACACTCCTGTGAATCTGTTTTTGTACGCTCTCCAGCTTAATCACATCCTTCCTATAGCGTGGAGACCAGAACTGCACACAATATTCCAAGTGCGACTGAACCAACAACTTGTACAACTGTAGCATGATGTATACTCAATGCCTCAGCCAGTCGAGGCAAGCAAACCATACACCTCCTCCGCCACTCTGTCTACCTGCGTTACTACTTTCAGGGAGCAATGTACTTGTTCCCCAAGATCTCGTTATTCAATAACACTCTAAAGGGCCCTGCTGTTCACAGACTATGTCCTGACCTGGTTTAACTTCCCAAAAATACATTACGTCACACTCGTCTGAGTTAAGTTCCATCTGCCATTTGTTTGCCTACTTTCCCAGTTGATCTAGATCCTGTTGTATCCCCTCTCCACTATTCTCCACACCGCCAATTTTAGTGTCATCTGTGATTTGATGAGAGGGACCCTAGGGGCCGGGAGATCCATCAACTCATGGACAGGAGCTGTCCATCCTCAGCACTGGCCGCACTCCGTGGTGGACAGGGTGCAGCCTGAGCTCCAGACACCAGTGTTAAGTGGTTGCCCCACTCTCCCCAGCCTGCCCAACACCAGCCCTCACAGGCTGCCTCTCCACGTTCCCTCTGTGGCTCCCTCCACATCGAGCCGCGTGGTGAAGAGATCACTTTAACCGTTTCATTTCTGTGGTGCCAGCTGAGGGCTGAGCCGTCAATCTATATCGGCAGGAAGGGCAAGGATTTGTAGCGCCGTCACTAACACCACCAACTTAGAGTCATAGAGCACTACAGCACCAAAACAGGCCCTTCGGCCCATCTAGTCCATGCTGACCTGATCTTCTGGCTAGTCCCATCTATCCACACTCAGACCATGTAACCTCCAAACCCCTCCCATCCATGTACCTATCCAAACTTCTCTTAAATGTTACCACTTCCATCACTTCCGCTGGCAGCTCATTCAACACTCGCACCACACTCTGAGTGAAGTAGTTCCCCCTCAGACTCCCCTTAAATATTTCACCCTAAACCTATGACCTCTAGTTCTAGTCTCACCCAACCTGAGGGGAAAAAACCTGCATGCATTCACTCTATCTATGCCCCTCATAATTTTATGTACCTTTAAAAGATCTCCCCTCATTCTCTTGCACTCGAGGGAATAAATACTTGTAATGATAAAATGAGCCCTTTTGTCACTGGTTCCATTACTGGTCCTGGGATTGAAGCCCGAGCATTAAACAAGGTGCCAGCGTTAAAAAGAAGCAAACTGCTGGAGGGTCGAACAGCATCCTTGGAGGCAGAGGGATAGTCGACCCAAACTGTCGATTATCCCTTTGCCTACACAGATGCTGCCTGACCCACTGAGTTCCTACAGCAGTTTGTCTTTTCTCCAGATTCCAGCATCTGCAGTCTCTTGTGTCTCCAAGGTTTAATGGAACTGCTGACATTCACAGGGTCTAAAGTTCTTGTATTTGTTTTTACATCACTTTCTGGTTTTATTCCAGACTTGAAATGTCTGAACTTCTCCTGTTCTAGCCTTTGGAGAATTCCTGACTTTTAATCCTGACTTTTAAAGGGCAGGCACGGTAGTGTAGCGGTTAGCGTAACGCCTTACAGAGCCAGTGACCCGGGTTCAAATCCAGCCGCTGTCTGTAAGGAGTTTATACATTCTCCCCGTGTCTGTGTGGGTTTCCTCCGGGTGCTCCGGTTTCCTCCCACATTCCAAAGACATACAGGTTAGGAAGTTGTGGGCATGCTATGTTGGCGCCAGAAGCGTGGCGACACTTGTGGGCTGCCCCCAGAACACTCTACACAAAAGATGCATTTGTGTGTTTCGATGTACATGCGACTAATAAAGATATCTAAATCTAACACTTTAAAATCTAAATCTAATTGCTCAATTGATGGTGGTGCCTTCAAATGCCAAAGCCCTCTCTAAAATTCTCCCCCTAAAACACTCTGCATTTTTTTTTCTCTTCACTACCTTGTATAATTTGTTCTGTGTGTTGTCTGTACCTACGTGCCTGTGATGCTGCTGCAAGCAAGTTTTTCACTGTACCTGTACCTCACCGTACTTGTGCATATGAAATAAACTTGACTTGACTTAAACCTTCCACGTGAGATGCTGACTCAAATTTACCTCTTTGACCGATCTATTGTCTCAGTGTTCAATCTTGTGTGATGTTGCAGCTGTGAAGCCTTCTGGGACGTATAACAACATTAAAGGTGCTCTACAAATGCAAGATGTTGTTGTTGGTGGAAGCATACGCTAAATATACCATCAACTTGAAACCAGTGTGTGGTCCTGCTGCAGACGATGCACATCAACCCACCTTTCCAATGTAGCAGAACACGCAAGGATGGTTAAGAACATTAAACCGGAGGCAGTTGCCTAAAATGGTTCCTCCAGCCTGTTATACCAATCGTTAATATTTTGGCTGGTCCTCTACTTTGTCCTCGTTGCCTTCCAATCCCTTATTAACCAACATCTATTGACCTCAGTCTTGAATCAATTCAACAAGCATCTCCAGCGCTCTAGGAGGGGAGGGGCTAAATTCCAGGGGTTCCTAACCCTTTGAAGAAATCTTTGCCTCATCCCAGACCTAAATGACTGAACCCCATCCAAAGTGTCTGCCAATACGACTCTCCAACATCAGGAAACTGCCTCAACAAATATCCCTAATCATCCTCAGAATTGTATGTTTCATTGAGATCACCTCTCATTCGTCTGTACACTAGTGAATAAAGGACGATCTCAATCTCCCTTCATAAGACAACATCCTTTAAAAGTAACAGATGAAATCTGGTGCCTTTGTGATCATGTGATATATCAATTGCAGCTGAGGATTCTCCCTACCTTTCTTACTTAGTAGAAAATTACCACAATGTACCAAATGGGGAGATCTTGACACTACATTGAGCATTAAAGCCTGTCAAATCACTGTCGAACCTCTTAGTTCTGCTGTCATTCTTGTAAATCCTTTTCCTAACTTTTCTAATGCCTTTATATTCACTTCTGATGATATAACCTTTCTTTTTCTTGAAAAACAATGGTGTCAGCCCCGTAATTCTTACAGACGAGTCCATTGTTGAATCCTCTCCTCTCACCAGGTGGCACTGTACTTCTCCTGATGCCAGACTTTAGCCAGAAGAGCTGTGCATCCTGATGAGGTACATTTTGAACAACTGGAGGGTTTAAGTCAACAGATATGAAATGGAGAAGACCATTTACTATTATACAGCCTAACCATTCCTGCTAAGTTACAGATCCCTCACAAACAAGCAGCACGGTCTCTGAGAGGGATGGACAGGGTAGATCTTGCAGAATTTTTTGTGTCAGTTCCTCTAGCACTTTTTGTGTATTGCTCCAGATTCCAGCATCTGTGTAATTTTTTGTTTCATAACCCCCCTGGCACTTAGCCCTGCAACCGCGCCAAGTGCTACACCTGTCCCTACACCTCCTCCCTCACCACCATTCAGGGTCCCAGACAGTCCTTCCAGGTGAGGCAGCGCTTCACCTGTGAGTCCGAGGGTGTCTTCTATTGCATCCGGTGCTCCCGCTGCGGCCTCCCGTACATCGGTGAGACACGACGCAGATTGGGTGACTGCTTCATCGAGCACCTTCGCTCCGTCCGCCGCAGCAGCCAGGACCTCCTGGTGGCCACCACTTCAATTCCACATCCCACTCCCAGACTGATATGTCTGTCCACGGCTTCCTTTACTGCCACGTTGAGGCCAGACACAGGTTGGAGGAACAACACCTCATATTCCGCCTTGGGAGTCTCCAACCTGATGGCCTCAACATCGATTTCTCTAACTTCTGGCAACCCCTCCCCTTCTTTTTCTTATTCCCCTCCCCCCCAACTCCCGCCCCCCCCCACTCCTCTGTCTTCCCTTATTCCTGTGACTCCCTTCCCCCACCTTGACCACCTGCCCATCTCCTCCCGTCCTCTATTCCATGGTCCACTGCCCTCTCCTACCGGATTCCTTCTTCTTCAGCCCTTTGCCTCTTCTACCTGTCACCTCTCAGCTTCTTACATCTTCCCCCCTCCCCCACCAACCTCCCTTCCCCCTCTGACCTGGACTCACCTGTCCCCTGCCTGCGTGTGCCTCTCCCCTTCCCTTCACCTTCTTATTCCGGCTTCTGCCCTCTTCCTTTCCAGTCCTGATGAAGGGTCTCGGCCCGGAACGTCGACTGTTTATTTCCCTCCACGGATGCTGCCTGACCTGCTGAGTTCTTCCAGCACTTTTTGTGTATTGCTCCAGATCCCAGCATCTGCAGAAGCTCTTGTGTCTCCATAAATCTTAAGAGGCTATTTCCATGGCTGGGAAAGATCTGGGAATAAAGGCTCAGGGTAGGGGAGTTTGAAACTGGAGGGTATAGGTTTAAGGTGAGAGGGGAAAGATTTAAAAGAGACCTAAGGGGCAACTTTTTCACACAGAGGGTGGTGAGTATGTGGAACAAGCTGCCAGAGGAAGTGGGAGAGGTGCAAACAATTACAGCATTTAAAATACATTTGGACCGTTACATGGATAGGAAAAGTTTAGAGGGATATAGGCAAATGTAGGCAAATGGGACTAGCTTAGATACCAAATCTGCGTTGGGTCGAAGGTCCTGTCTCCGTACTGTATAAATCTATGACACTGTGACTCTAATAAGGATTGGCTGTATGAGACCAACATGAGAAGAAATTTCTTTACTCTGGATCTTTGGAACTTCCCACCCTAGAGATCTGGCTGCTCAGTCTTAGAGTGTATCTGACATTGATTGATTATTGGATGTCAAAGGAATTGGAGAACATGGAATCAGGGATGGGCCAGTCGGAAGTTACATTGCTCCAGGGGACCACCAGTGATTTGACTGAATGACAATAACTAAGGGATTCATTCCAGTTCCGATTTCTTCTAGGGTTCACATGCAGAACTCCCACACCACCAGGTTCAGGAACAGCTACTTTCCTACAACCACCAGGTCCTTGAACTGACCTGCACAACCCTAACCCCACCTCAGCAACAGAACACTACGCACCACCTCTTGCACTGCCGTGGACTTGTATCTGATTGTGGGTTGCTTTTTGCATCGAGGTCTTGTTTTGCACAGTTTTTTTTCTTTACTGTCTTGTATAATTTATGTATAACTTATGTTCTGTGTGTTGTCCCTACCTACGTGCCTGTGATGCTTCTGCAAGCAAGTTTTTCATTGTACCTGTACCTCACCGTACTTGTGCAAATGACTACAAACTCGACTTGTTTGCATGTGGATTTAAAGGTGGCTACTTTTGGAGGGATACATTGAACAAATACACAGTTAGGGTGATCTGCAGGAATAAGTTTTGTCAAGCAGACAACTGGGGAGTTCATGTCCTGCTTATCACCCCGGTTACATACACCCAGCTTCATATGAAACTATTAACAAGTGACTTGAAGGCACAACACACAAACTGCAGAGGGAGCTAAACACTCCATAAATCAATACATTCCTTCAAATTGAAATTACTGGGATGGTCCTTATTGATCACAGATTATGATTTGATCATTGCAATGTCTGAGAAATTACTGACTATACTGCTTTCTAAATAAAGGATCGATGTGCCATATTAACTCTAATTGGATGCCATGGTGAGCATAAACATAAAGAGGTGATTTTATTTGCATTTCTTTTCCTTCAGTCCCGAAGTTGCTGACTCAACCTAGGGTAAAGCTGCTGCAGTCAGTGAGTCACAGAGTGATCTATTTTCTAGGTACAAGGATTAAATGTTCTCAATATGTGCCCATTAGTGTCACCAATCTCCATGGTTGCCCTGGAGTGTCCAGGAATTTAAGATGAATCTACTGCTCATAGAGTCATACAGCAGGGAAACAGGCCCTTCAGTCCAACTCGTCCATGCCGACTGTGTTGCCCAGCGAGCTGGTCCCATCTGCCTGTGTTTGGCCCACGGCCCTCTAAACCTCTCCTATCCATGGACTTGTCCAGATGGCTTTTAAATGTGGCTAATGTGCCCGCCTCAACCACTATTCCTGACGGCTCATTCCAAATAAACACCACCCTTTGCGTGAAGAAGCTGCCCCTGATGTCCCTTTCAAATCTCTTGCCTCTGATCTTAAACTTATAGCCTCTTGTTTTTAGCACCCCCCCTGGGAAAAAGACTGTGTGCGTTCAGCCTGTCTATGCCCCTTATGATCTTGTACACCTCTATCAGGTAACCCCTCAATCTCCTACGTTCCAGGCACAGTAGTGTGGCGGTTAGCGTAACGTTATTACAGCGCCAGTGACTCAGGTTCAATTCCGGCTGCTGTCTGTAAGGAGTTTGTACATTCTCCCCGTGTCTGCGTGGGTTTCCTCCGGGTGCTCCGGTTCCCTCCCACATTCCAAAGACGTACAGGTTAGGAAGCTGTGGGCACGCTATGCTGGCGCCGGAAGCGTGGTGACACTTGCGGGCTGCCCCCAGAACACTCTACGCAAAAGGTGCATTTCACTGTGTGTTTCAATGTGCATATAACTAATAAAGATATCTTATCTTGTCTTATAAAGTCCTAGTCTACACAACCTGTAATTCAGGCCCCCAAGTCCAGGCAACCTCCTGGAGATTTCTTCTAGAGCAATTGCTTATAAAAATATTCAAAATTGAGGAAATTGGACTGCTTTGACTGACAGTCCTGAATCATCCAATCAGGTAATGAATTGGCTCTGGAAGATAGATGTGTGTGCCAAGTGACCAATGGTGGAATGCAAGGCTGGTAAAATGATATCAGTTAAGGTCTCCAGAAAATGTCCAACCAGAAGTTGGAAACCCTATCACACCCTTGGAAACTTTGAAGGAGCCGTCAACACTCGTTTGCATGATGTGAAGGGATCTGTAATCTGCAAGTTGTCTGCACATATCTCCCTGCTGGCTCAGTTGTGTTTCAACAGTGCAGGCTTCAAGCTGAATGCTGTTTGAAAACTCCCGCTCAAGTGACACTCATCTGACAGAGGTTTATAAGATTATGAGAGGCATAGATAAGAGGAGACAGCTGGCATCTTTTTTCCAGGGTCGAAACGTCTAATACGAGAGGGCATGCATTTAAGTTGAGGGGGGAAAGTTCAAAGGAGATGTGTGGGGCAAGTTTTTTACACAGAGAGTGGTGGGTGCCTGGAATGCACTGCCAGGGGTGGGGGTGGAGGCAGATGCGATAGAGGTGTTCGAAAGGCTCTTAGACAGGCACATGAATGTGCAGAGGATGGAGGGGTATGGACATTGTGTAGGCAGAAGGGATTCGTTTAGTTAGGTGTTTAATTACTAGTTTAGTTTGGTGCAACATCGTGGGCTGAAGGGCCTGTTCCTGTGCTGTGACTGTTCTATGTTCAATGTTCTAGGTTCAAGGTCATCAACTACCATTCTATAAGTTTTGAGACCCTGTACCTTTTCCCCAAAGAGAGTTGTATGTGCATGTGAGAGCAAGAGAGAGAAATACGTTCCATTTATAGAGAGTGCTTGTGTATGTGTGTGTGTGAGAGAGAGAGCGATCTATCTATAGAACGTGTTAATATGTTTGTGTGTGCCTGTGTATAGACCTGGTCAATGAGGGTCCCTGGGAATGTAAGCTTGCCAAACGCATCATAATTACCTTTTAAGAGTGAGGTACATTAGAACAGGTCATAGCTCCATCATACACTCTCAGAGAGATTTCATTCCCCCAAATTCAGTGATTCTACCATTAATCATCAATGGTATTAAAGGAAAATGTGATAAATGTTTTTGTTCAAAACCCCTTTGTTTCTTCTCCAGCATTTTTCTGGAGATTAACCAGGTGACTCCCAGGTAAATTCAGAGGTTACTTTCTCCCAGTCCAGCTCAATGGCAAAATGCCAGAATACCATCAAATTCTGTTTCGATATCGAGGTTCTGATGTTACTTGCTGTTTACTTTCTTCCATTTCCACCAATTTTTTTCATGGAAACTGTACCTCAAGGGATTATTTTAAAATGTGCCAGAGTTCCATCTATCCCTCAACCATTGGGGCTAATTAGGTCAGTATCACACTGATATGTGTGGGATCTTACTGTGCACAATTGCCTGCTGTGTTTCCTACATTAACACAACAACTTTACGTCAGGAGTACTTTTTTGGCTGTAAAGTGTTTCAGGACATCCTCAGACTATTAAAAGCATCATGCAAATGCAAATATTACATTGTAGATGCTTGGCCTTACTGACAAAGGCTCGCTCGTATGGTTCCAACACACTGCACCTCTATGCCGCACTCTGACGGATTCTGAAGTGTTTTTTATTTGTTTCTGTTGTGGGTTCTGTTATTTTCCCCACTGACTGCTGTCAGCTGAGTGAGGCATGAGTTCCAAAACCCAATACGTGCCAAACAACAGGTAGTGTTTGGGGAATTTGAGGTGTCAGGACAGGAATCAGATCCAGAAAGGACAATGGATAGCAGTCCTTCCACTAGGAAGTAAGGTTTTAATTGACAATGTGCTGAAGTTAATTTCAATGAATTGCTCTGTACGATCGGTATGCAAGACAAGTTTTTCACTGTACCTTGGTACAAGTGACAATAATAAACCAATACCAATTCCAATTTATTGAATGTACTTTGACTGCCAACACAAGTTGAACTGAACTGTCTTTTTCAATTCCAGCTGCTGTCTGTAAGGAGTTTGTACGTTCTCCCTGCGTCTGCGTGGGTTTCCTCCAGGTGCTCTGGTTTCCTCCCACATTCCAAAGGTGTACGGGTTAGGGAGTTGTGGGCATGCTATGTTGGCGCCGGAAGCGTGGCGACACTTGTGGGCTGCCCCCAGAATACTCTACACAAAAGATGCATTTCACTGTGTGCTTTGATGTACATGTGACTAATAAAGAAATCTCATCTCATCTCATCTTGTGAAAAACCATTGAATTATAGTGCATTGTTCTGAAGGTACTTAATGGAATCACTTAGTGTTCAGCCATTCGAAGGGAAACAAGGCCCAGACTTGGGCAGACTTTGACTCAGTGATCGCTTTGCCGAGCACCTGTGCTCCATCCACCATGGCCGTTTGAAGCTCCTGGTTGCCAGCTATTTCAATTCCCCTCCCCAGTCCCACAACAACCTGTCTGTCCTCGGCCTCCTCCACTGCCAGGGTGAAGCTCAACGCAAACTAGAGGAACAACCCCTCATATCCCACCTGATGGCATGAACATCGAATTCTCCAGTTTCAGGTAACCTGCTCCCCCTCTGTCCCTTTTCTCTCTCCTCCTGATCTCCCCAGTCCCTCCCACACCCACCCCAGCCCCCATCACCCTGTTTCTTTCCCCTCCTCCACCCACACCATCTGCCCCTCACCCCCACACCCCTCCCACTGGCTCCCCTCCCCCCTCTGTTCCCACCTGCCCTCCCCACCTCCCTTATCTGGTTCTATGCTCCGCCTTCCTCTCCTATCCACTAATTGCAGCCCTTGGCACCTCCACCTATCACCTGCCAGCCTCTGTCACTACTCCCACTCTCCCCTCCTATCACCCCTCCTCACCTGGATCCACCTATCACCTGCCAGCTCTCGCTCCACCCCTTCCTCTTGCTTCTTTATACTGGCTATCTCCCCTCTATCAGTCCAGAGGAAAGGTCTCGTCCTGAAATGTCGACTGTCCACTTCCCTCCACAGAGGCTGCCTGACCCGCTGAGTTCCTCCAGCAGATTGCTTGTTACCCCAGACTCGGGTGTACAGGCTGAGTCCAAGACATCGACAGTTTCTGGGGAATGGATCTGCCCTGTGCTCTGTCGCTGGAGTCCACAGGGTTCAGTGGGGGACAATAGGTAATCACCAGTTGGATCCTGTACCAGTCTGTCCTGCACTGAATCTGAAACCCCAGTGACTTCGACAGACATGCAGCTTGGGAGCCAAGGGGGAAGGTTTTGCTTTTAAAGATAATTTTAAATGAGTCATATCTAGTTTTAATCGTCTTTATTTGCTTTTCTTTACAAATATTCAAATTATTTCTTTCAATTTCATACTTTTCTAATGTCTCTGAACATACCCACTGGCTTTTATGATAATCCTGTAGTTTTGTGGTCACAATAACTAACACTAGTTTTTTATTAATTAACTGAATTCAAATTCCTCCTGTGCCACAGTGAATTCATGGTCCTTTGTTATTCTAGCAGGTTTCTAGACTACTATCAGAGTCAGAACAAAAATCAAGTTTATTATCACTGACTTATATGTTGTCAAATTTGTTGTTTTGCGGCAGCAGTACAGCGCAAAGACATAAAATTACTAAATAAATAGTGCAAAAAAGAGGAATAATGAGGCAGTGTTCATTGGTTCATTGACCATTCAGAAATCTGATGGCGGTGGGGAAGAAGCTGTTCCTGAATCATTGAGTGTGGGTCTTCAGGCTCCTGTACCTCCTCCCCGATGGTAGTAATGAGAAGAGGGCATGTCCTGGATGGTGAGGGTCCTTAATGATGGATGCCATCTTCTTGAGGCACCGCCTCTTGAAGGTGTCCTCGATGGTGGGGAGGGTTGTGCCCCTGATGGAGCTGGCTGAGACTACAACTCTCTGCAGCCTCTTGCAATCCTGTGCATTGGAGCCTCCATACCAGGCGGTGATGCAACCAGTCAGAATGCTCTCCACCGTACATCTGTAGAAATTTGCAAGTGTCTTTGGTGACAGACCAAATCTCCTCAACTTGCTATTGGATTATTATTGTCTCATAGACTGAGATACGATGAAAAGCTTTTGTTTGTGTGCCATCCAGACAGATCATTCCATACATCAAGGTAGTAAAAAGAAAACAGAATGCATAATATAGTGTTGCAGTTACAGAGAAAGTGCAGTGCAGGCAGACAAATAAAGTGCAAGGACCACGACGAGGTAGATTGAAAGATCAAGAGTTCATCCTTCAATGTATGAGAGGTCCATTCAAAAGTCTGATAACAGAGGAATAGAAGCTGACCTTGAGTCTAGTGGTATGTGCTCTCTGGCTTTTGTATCTTCTGCCTGACAGGAGAGGTGAGAAGAGAGAACGACCAGGGTGGGAGGGGTCCCTGATTAAGTCGGCTGCTTTCCTGAGGCAGCGGGAGGTGTCGATGGAGTCAGTGGCGGGGAGGCTGGTTTGCGTGATGGACAGGTCTGTAACATAACTATTATCAAACCATACCCAATTTTGTAGCCATGAAATGTTATCAGTGACAATGCTTTACTCAACATCAAAGTCAGAGTCAAAGTCGAGTTTATTGTCATCTGCACAAGTCCACATGTGCACAGGTGCAATGAAAAACTTACTTGCAGCAGCATCACAGGCACACAGCATCAGATACGCAGCATTCACAAGAAAAACATAAATTAAACAGAAATTATACACAATTTTTACAAGAAAGAACACAATTAGAACAAAAAACAAAGTCCATTTTTGTACAAAGTGATCAGAGTGGTCATAGTGTTGCTAAACTGTAGTGATTAGGGTTGTGCCGGTTGGTTCAAGAACCGAATGGTTGAAGGGAAGTCGCTGTTCCTGAACCTGGTGGTGTGGGACTTCAGGCTTCTGTACCTCCTGCCCAATGGTAGCTGTGAGAAGATGGCACGGCCTGGATGGAGGGGATCTTTGATGATGGGTGTTGCCTTCCTGAGGTAGAACCTCCTGTAGATACTCCTGATGGTGGGGAGGGATGTGCCCTTGAGGTATTGGCAGAGTCCACTACTCTCTGCAGCTTCTTACATTCCTGCGCATTTGAATTCCCGTACCAGACCATGATGCAAACAGTCACCCATGTTTCAATTAATGATGTACAAACACAATGGCACACGACAGACTCACTTCATACCCACTTCCATAAGATTATGAACAATGATGGACTGGTGGATTGGAAAACATGAAACGCTGCAGGTAAACAAAGAGGTAACACAGTTAACAGGCATGTGGTTACGTCTCAGCTGCCAATGTTTTAAGTGTCTAAAGCTTGTGAATTAGGACTGAAATTACAATTAAAGCATTTGAACACTTAATGCAGTCACAGGGAATCCTTCAACCCATTATTTTAGTGGAGGAGTTAATTCATTCAGTGTAAATGGATTCAATGTTGAGGCTTTTTCTGCTATTTCTAGCCAATTCCGTATTCCTATTTCAGGTATTAGACATCGACTTTGTTTCTTCACAGCATGGCTTGACCTTATGCCTGGGACTTTCTCCTTGGTAACTGTTCCTCCCACTGACTTGCCAGGAGCCTGTGATTCCATCTGGAGGATGAACGTGCTTTGCCTCTCCTCAAAGGGCACAGCTGATAGAACTGCTGCCCCACAGCTCCAGTGACCCCGGGTTCAATCCTAACCTGTCTGTGTGGAGTTTGCACGTTCTCCCTGTGACCGCATGGGTTTCCCCCCGGGTGCTCTGGTTTCCTTCCACATCCCAAAGATGCAGGCGTTGGTCGGTTACTAACCACTGGAAATTGCCCCTAGTGTGCGGGAATGTGGGGAGAATAACATGAGATTAGTGTGACTGGGTGTTTGATGAAATCAGTGGACTCAAGGCCTCTTTACCCACTCTGTGCCTCTATGACCACATAGAAATCCCATTTGTCTTCTTAATGCTGACTGGAAAATTGTCTCAATAAAGGGCCCCGCCACTTCTAAATGTGGGTACACATCAGACAGGATTCTGAGATGCACACACTGCTTTATAGGTCGGTGCCGTCTTCATCGCTGAATCATCACTCAACTCTGTCCCTGCCTCATCCTGTCCACTTCCAAAACCCTCAGCCCTTGTTATGTTTGGACCTCCTGCCCAACCTCCCTCATTCTATGTTACGTAAACCCAAGCCCTTGTTGGGTTCTCCGCAAGAAGCAGCAGAGAGTTGTGGACACAGCTCTGCACATCGCGGAAACCAGCCTTCCCTCCGTGGACTCTGTCTATACTTCTCGCTGCCTCGGTAAAGCAGCCAACATAATCAAAGACCCCACCCACCCCGGACATTCTCTCTTTTCCCCCCTCCCATTGGGCAGAAGATACAAAAGCTTGAAAGCATGTACCACCAGGCTCAAAGATAGCTTCTATCCCTCTGTTATAAGACTATTGAACGGTTCCCTAGTACAATAAAATGGACTCTTGACCTCACAATCTACCTCGTTATGACCTTGCACCTTATCGTCTGTGCGCACTGCACTTTCTCTGTAACTGTAACATTTTACATGTCATCCTGAATCCACTTTCTTGAATTACCAGATTCCAGACAGTTTGCGGGATATCACAAGAACCAAGGCTGAAGGTAATTCTTCCACAGATATATGGGAAAAAAACTCTGAAAGGCATTCTACAGATTTTCATTGAAAATTGCCTGCTATGAATTAGTTAGAAAGTTACATCAGTGAACTTGGAAGTTGATCTCTGCAATTACGAGGTTAAGTTCCAAAGTTTGAAGTTTGAGCATTTATCAATTTATCGTTTTAACAATTTATCAATGTATTGATTTAACAATGTATCATGTATTGAGCAATTATTGAAATTTGAGCACCTCCAAACCACAGACGGTTCTCTTGTAGCTTTCAAGATCCCAAGGTCCTCTTAAGTAAACTACCAATGAGGTTTTAAATCTGAGCACACCAAGTTCCCACAGAGATCAATGAGATGAGTGAAGAGATAATTGTTCTTGTTAGGTATCGACATTAGCAATAAATGTTGGCCAGGACTCCAGGAGAAGGGCCTTTGTGTGTACGCGGATTATCCTTCAATTTGGCTATGGGATTCAAGGTAGCAAATAGGATATAATGTTTCATAGAGTCATAGATCAGACAGCATGGAAACAGGCCCTTCAGCCCAACTCGTCCATCCCGACTGTGTTTCCTAGCGAGCTGGTCCCATCTGCCTGCGTTTGGCCCATAGCCCTCTAAACCTCTCCTATCCATGGACTTATCTCGATGGCTTTTAAATGTTGCTGATGTGCCTGCGTCAACCACTATTTCTGGCAGCTCATTCCAAATACACACCACCCTTTGCGTGAAGAAGCTGCCCCCGATATCCCTTTCAAATCTCTCGCCTCTGATCTTAATCCTATGCCTTCTTGTTTTTAGCACCCCCTCCCTGGGAAAAAGACTGTGTGCTTTCACCATGTCTATGCCCCTCATGATCTTATATCCCTCTATCAGGTCACCCCTTCATCTGAAAGGACTCCAAATACTGCAGCCTTGCATCTGTCTAAAGAGCACATCAGCAAGATAGAAAATAAATGGAAGAAAAAGTAATAATCTGAAATTTAACAATTTAAGTTATGGTACGGTACGTACCGTAGCGGCACAGTAGCGTAGCGGTTAGCGCGACACTATTACAGCGCCAGCGATCGGGGTTCAATTCCCGTCGCTGTCTGTAAGGAGTTTGTACGTTCTCCCGTGTCTGCGTGGGTTTCCTCCGGGTGCTCCGGTTTCCTCCCACATTGCAAAGACGTACGGGTAGGTTAATTTCGGTTTAAAATAGGCGGCGCGGACTCGCTGGGCTGGAAGGGCCTGTTACCACGCTGTAAATATAAAAAAAAATTTCCCAGTGGTATGTTTCAAGTGTTGTCCTTGGAACTCTTTTCAGGCAAATCAATGCCCATTAAAAAAAGACCAAAGTGGTTAATTAGTGAAAAGTGTACAATTAAGGAGGGAACAATGCATTCATTGTAAGAAGTTATGTAACTAACCAACTGGGACACCAGCCAGAACAGGAATCAACAGTACTTAGGATTAATCTCCAGGATAGTGGTGTGAGCAACACTGGAGGAACAAGTTAAGGATATTAAAACAAATTTGTTAATATTTTTGCTACACTTTTGTTCTTTAGTTATTAAAAAATAATGAATATGAGGTAAAGTTTTCTCCCAAAGATCAGGTACTGGAAAGTCTGATGGCCTTTCATTGGCCATGAGAAGTTGATGTCACGAGTCAGTTGACCAATGGCAAGAGTGTGGTTGTTGGGAATCTCGTTCTGGGAAAAGGCCAACGAGAGTTGGCCGCACTCTACGTTGTCAGGATAGTGAAGAGAGAGACAAATGTGATACTCAGTAAGCATTTTAAAGCTTTCTGGGCATTTTATTGGGATCAGAGAATGTTATTTCTGGTGAAATGATGTTACCCAGGCGATGATTGTGAAAACAGAAGGGGACTGCATCAGACCAATCTCAAATGGATCCTCTTGACAGCGAGCAGCCATTGTAGTGGGTGCTGGCTGGGAGATCGTGGGACCTCAGATTCTTAGGCTCCATCCAGGCATGAAGTCTTTCTTCAGTTGATGCTTCACCTGCCAAATAACTGACTGAGCTGTAAAATACTCTGGGCGTAAACCTCAGTTGTACTGAGTCGGGCAGAAGATACAAGAGCCTGAAAACATGTACCACCAGGCTCAAGGACAGCTTCTATCCCATTGTTATAAGACTTTTGAATGAACTTGTACAATAAGATGGACTCCTGACCTCACAAACTACCTCGTTATGGCCTTGCACCTTATTGTCTGCCTGCACTTCACTTTCTCTGTAACTGTAACACTTTATTCTGCATTCTGTTATTGCTTTTCCCTTGTACTACCTCAATGTACTGATGTGATGAAAAGATCTGTATGGACGCATGCAAAACAAAGCTTTTCACTATACCTCAGAGCATGTGACAATAATAAACCAATTTACTAGTTTATAGATGGAGCTGCTAATGCTTGGATGAGATGTTAAACTCCATGAAATAATTTTGAAGAATGGCCAGGTTCCTGCCTGTGTCCTGACAAATATTTATCCTTCAATCAACGTCACAAAGATTGACTATCACGTTGCTGTCTGTGGGAGCTCGCTTGCACGGAACTGGCCGGCACATTTCCTACAGGTGCCTGCTCTTAAAAAGTACTTTAATGGTTGTAAAGTTCTGTGGGATGTACTGAGGCTGTGAAAGCAAAATTCTTCCAAGCAAACAAGTACACAATTTTCATTTGAGGATAAAGGGATTAAGCGACAAAGTGGAGTTGATCTATAAAGTATTAGATGGTTTGAGGCTAATAGATCTTTGAATTCCTATTAATTGATTTATGTCCTGACATCTCTTTGGGCTGTTTTACTATTGGTGCATTACCTATCTAGGTTAAATGGTGCATGTTCAGTTAACTCTCAGAATTGGTGCTGAATTGTTTACCTTTTTCAAGGAATTAACTATTACTTAGGATGGTGCATGACACTGCAGATCTTGCAGGGTCGTTTCATGTACTTCTGATTTAGTTGCAAGTTCCCCAGCAAATACTTGAGGGAAATCAAATTACACCAGGGGCACATCCCTCCCCACCAGCGGTAGTATCTACAGGAGGCACTGCCTCAAGAAGGCAACATCCATCGTCACAGATCCCCACCATCCGGGCCATGCCAACTTCTCACAGGTCCCATCGGGCAGAAGGTACAGAAGGCCGAAGTCCCACACCACTAGGTTCAAGAACAGCTACTTCCCTTCAACCATTTGGTTCTTGAACCAACTGGCAAAACCCTAATCACTACAGCTTAGCAACACTATGACCACTTTGCACTAAAATGGACTTTTATTTTGCTTCTTTCTTGTAAAAATTGTGTATAATTTATGCTTAATTTATGCTTTTCTTGTGAATGCTGCTTGTCTGATGCTGTTTGCCTGTGATGCTGCTGTAAGTAAGTTTTTCATTGCACCTGTGCGCACATGGACTTGTGCATCTGACAATAAACTCGACTTTGAATTACTGAAGTAAAAGCTTTTCAGATTCATTTGAGGCTTGGGTAATAATGGAGGCTGATTGCCCCACAGACACTTGCTCATCTGGTTTGTGTCTGGCAGAGCCAATCAAATTAGAAACAATTGCCTTCTCCCAGATGACTCATAGCAAAACAGATCTACGTGTTTCACTCTCCTTGCATTACAGAACTGTTTACAACACACCCAGACTCTGATTAAGGGTTTTCTTTAACAAGCCAACTGGAAGTAGTCCAGAATGAATGTATCTCCATCATTAGTGTATCAGTACGGAGCAGTTGCCTCAGCTCTAAGTTCACACAAGACAAAAATGAAAATGGTGGCTTTTTTTTTCTCCATCCATCTGTTGGAGCTGCTAACTGTTCGACGAGATATTAAAATTCCTCAGGTGAGACGGTGCTCCAAGTTCCAGCATCTGCAGTGTCTTGTGTCTGGGCTTTACACCGGCCATCTCCCCTGTCCACTCTCAGTCCTGATGCAGGGTTTCGACCTGAAACATTGACAATTCCTTTTGTCCCAAAGATGCTGCTCGACCCACTGAGTTCTTCCAGCAGATTGTGTGTTGCTCCATGAACTAATTCCAAAGAAGAATATCACTCAAATAGAAAATATCACCATTCTGCAAATTAATCTGTGCTAGTGGTAGAGTTGAGTATGGGTACTTGATTTTGAAATTCTCTTCGTTTTACCAATCCCTCCATTTCCGATCCCTCCATAATCTCCTCCGGCTCCTAAAACCAAAATTTTTCAATACCAAAGATACACCAATACCAATAAAACTCTCCAAAATCTCTACTCCGTTTGATTCTGCCCTCTTTACAATTGTTCCCATTGGTGACCAAAACTTCAGCTCTCCTGTCCTCTATTTCATTTAATGAATCTTTCAACCTCTACCCTGCTTCCTTCCCTGTTAAAAATACTCCCTCAAACCTTTGCCAACCTGTTTGTCTTGTTTTTTTTATAACTCATCGCAAATATTGCTTTCACAGTGTCTTGGTGATGAGAGCTAAAGTATGTTACTGTATTAAAGGTGTTATGTTAAAACTTTTACTTATATAACAGTTTTCAGCAAAACATCCCAAGGAACTACGTTGTAGCAGTATCGTACAAGATTCAACACTGAGTTACTTTGAGAGATATTTGGATTTGGGCAAAAAGCTTCATGAAAGAGGTGAAGGAACGAAGAGGAGGAGAGACACAGGGAGACTTATGGAGTGAGATACAGAGCCTGTGGAGCAAATAGAACTGGGGATCTGCTCGAGACCAGAGTTCAAGGAATGCAGCAATTGTACAAGGTAAATTGGTAAATTAAATTGGTAAATTGGTTTATTATTGTCACATGTCCTGAGGTACAGTGAAAAGCTTTGTTTTGCATGCCATCCATACAGATCATTTCATCACATCAGTGCATTGAGGTAGTACAAGGGAAAACAATAACAGAATGCAGAATGAAGTGTTACAGTTACAGAGAAAGTGCAGTGCAGGCAGAAAATAAGGTGCAAGGCCATAACGAGGTAGGTTGTGAGGTCAAGAGTCCACCTTATCATACTAGGGGACCGTTCACTAGTCTTATAACAGTGGATTAGAAGCTGTCCTTGAGCCTGGTGGTCTGTGCTTTTGTATCTTCTGCCCAATGGGAGGGGGGAGAAGAGAGAATGTCTGGGGTGGGTGGGGTTTTGATTATGTTGGCTGCTTTACCGAGGCAGCGAGAAATGTAGACAGAGTCCATGGAGGGGAGGCTGGTTTCCGTGATGTGCTGGGCTGTGTCCACAACTCTGCAGTTTCTTGCGGTCTCGGGCAGAGCAGTCCGTGATGTACCCGGACGGGATGTAAGAGTGGAGGTGTCTGTGGAGGGAGGTTGGGGTGAGATCATGAAGGAATTTGTAAAAGTTGTTGCCTTACTGCAGAATGAGCAAAGGTTGAGCGGTGAATGGAGTTCTGCGTGGAAGGCAGCTTGTGGTGGATGGCAAGAAGGCACACCAGCAGGAATAGATGGGAGGAGGCAAGTCTAGAAGTAATATAGGTGTGGATGAGAGTTTCAGCAGTAGTTGAGTCAAACAGAGATTGTAGATGCTGGAATCTGGAGCAAGACGAACTGTTGGAGGTACTCAGTGGGTCAGGCAGCATCTGTGGAGGGGAATGGACTCAGAAATTGTCAATATCAATAAGATGTGTGAACTATGAAGGTGAACCAGATGGTCACCAAGGCTATGAATGGTCTGGTTTATTTTGTGACGGTGATCAAGGAGATGGTCAGAGTCAGTGTCCAGAGAATAGAGTCTGTGTTGTGATCTGAAGACAATAGCTTCATTCTTGGAGGAAATTTTTGCTTCATCCAGTACTAGACATCGGACAAGCAATGTGACAAAACAGATGAAATATTGTCTTGGCCAGGCCTGGAGGGACAACTGACTCTCGTTATCCTCATTGAAATTGTGTAATTGGAATGTAATGAACTCTTCAGACCAGAATTTGCACCTTAGGCTCCGGTGCTGAGTTGGTGACCCTCTGCAACATGGTGGAAACCGTTAGTGCCAGTCAGACACTGCTCCGTCACTGTTGAATCCAACAGCAAAAACAGTAAATACATACAGCAAGTGATGCCGCTGTGTCCCTTCTCACAATTGCCTGAGGATAATCCGACAGCTCCTTCCCAAACCTCTGATCTCTGCCACTAAGAAGGACCAGGGTTCAGGGGCATGGCCAACACCACCACCTACAGGGTCCCCTTCAAGGTACATACCATCCTGACTTGAATATCACCTGTATCCAACTCTCATTTCTTTCTCCATAGATGCCGCCTGAACTGCTGAATACTTCCTGCATTTACAGTTTTTATTTCCGGTTTTCAGCATCTGCAGTTTTTTTTCATTTTCAACCTGCTGAGACTCCCCGTTAGGTCTAACCACAATCAAACTCCCAGATGATCACTCTTTCCACGGTAGTGTAGCGGTTAGCATAATGTTATTACAGTGCCAGTGACCCGGGTTTCATCCTGGCTGCTGTCTGTAAGGAGTCTGAACGTTTTCCCCGTGTCTGCATGGGTTTCCTCCGGGTGCTCTGCTTTCCTTCCACATTCCAAACACGTACGGGTTAGGAGCTTGTGGGCATGCTATGTTGGTGCCAGAAGCGTGGCGAGACTTGCGGGCTGCCCCCAGAACACTCCACGCAAAAGATGCATTTCACTGTGTGTTTCGATGTACATGTGACTAATAAAGAAATCTTATCTTGTCTTATCCTATCTTATCTTATCTTTTCCATAAAACTAAACAGGCAAAATAAAAGTGAGTCACTTTAACCTGACCCTTTCTCGAACAGCCACTGAGAAGTCTATCCCATCCCATCATTGTTGGGTAACGCAGCTGGTAAGAGCCACTACCTCAAAGTACCATTGACCTGGGTTTAATCCTGACCTTGGATGCTGTCTTAGTAGAGTTTGCATGTTTTCCCTGTGACCATGTGGATTTCTACCAGATGCTCTGGTTTCCTCCCAAATCCCAAAGAGGCGCAAGTCTGTGGGTTAATTGGCCAGTGTAAATTTCCTCTAGTGTGAAGGTGAGTTTTAGAATCTGAGGGGATGTTGATGAAAATGTGGGGAGAATAAGAAAATGGGATTAATAAATTATAAGGCGTTGGTCAGACCGCATTTGAAATATTATGAGTAATTTTGGGCCCTGTATCTAAGGAAGGATGTGCTGGCCCTGGAGTAGGTCCAGAGGTTCACAACAATAATGAAAAACACTATGATGCTGGAGGAACTCAGCAGGCTGGGCAGCATCCGTGGAGAAAAGCAGGCGGTCAACGTTTCGGGTCAGGACCCTTCTTCAGGACTGAAGATAAGAATGATCGTTGGAATGAAAGACTTAACCTATGAGGAGTGTTTGATGTCTCTGGGCCTGTACTCGATGGAGTTCAGAGGATGATGGAGGATCTCATTGAAACCTACCGAATACTGAAAGGCTGGGATAGAGTGGACGTGGAGAGGATGTTTCCATCAGTGGGAGAGTCTAGGATCCGAGGGGACAGCCTCAGAATAAAGGGATGTCCCTTTAGAACTGAGATGAGGAGGAATTTCTTCAGCCAGAGCATGGTGAATCTGTGGAATTCGTTGCCACGGAGGGCAGTGGAGGCCAAGTCACTGGGTGTATTTAAGGCAGAGATTGATAGGTTCTTGATTGGTAAGGGGGTTATGGGGAAAAGGCAGGAGAATGGGGTTGAAAAAAAATCAGCCATGATTGAATGGCAGAGCAGACTCGATGGGCTGAATGGCCTAATTCTGCTCCTACATCTTTTGGTCTTATCATATATTAAGGCCTTATGATTCGTGTAAATGCGTGGTTGATGGTTGGCATGGACTTAAGTGAACCCAGTGGCCTGTTTCTGGGTTATACCTCTCTATGAGTCTATTGGCAGCTGTATCTTTGGTCATCTGAGCCCTCAGCTGAGGAATACCCTCCCTAAACTATTCCACCATTCTCTCCTGCTTTAATCTGGTTTGTTCAGAACTATCTCTCTGACCAAACTACTCCATCAAAGTTCTTTGTAATTTTGAACACCATTAGTAAATCCTCCTGGGCTATCTCTAATCCAAGGAGAACCTATGCTGAAATGGATGGTTTGCTGCAGACATGCATCAGAGGGCGGCAGATGGACTAATTAAGGCCCAGTATTGGCCAGATTCAGGATACATTGGGAAGAGGTGTACACAGACCCCATTCTGGTCTTAAAATGAACCCAGCCAAATTTCTTTCCCTTGCCACACATTCTGGCTTCATGCAATCCCTGATTTCCATCACTCCATCAGCAGCAGCCCTCCCTTCAGCTGAAAAGATCCCAAGCTCTGGCACACTCTTCCCAAACCTCTCCATCTCTCTCACCTTCTTTAACAAGATCCTTGAAACCTTCCTCTTTGACCAAATATCTCGATGTTAACATTTGTCTGATGCCAGACCCATGAAGCACCTTTGAACTGTTAATGTCAGAAGCATGTTGTTGTCCAGATTATCAGTTCCTTGGCAAATCACATGAACCCTGGAGGAACTCAGCTGGTCAGGCAACGTCTGTGGAGGGGAATGGAGTGTTGACGTTTTGGGTCAAGATCCTTCTGGACTGAAAGAGGAGAGACAGCCAGTTTAAAGAGGTGAGGGGGAGGGGTCGGGCAAGAGCTGGCAGGTGACAGGTGGATCCAGGTGAGGAGGGTTGATAGGCAGATGGAGGAGGGGGGAGTGGGAACAGCGACAGAGGCTGGGAGGTGACGGGTGGAGGTGACAGAGGGCTGCAGATGGTGGGATCTGATAGGAGAGGAAGGCGGAGCGTGGAACCAGATAAGGGAGGTGGGGAGGCCAGGTGGGAACAGTGGGAGGAGGGGACCCAGTGGGAGGGGTGTGTGGGTGAGGGGCAGACGGACTGGGTAGAGGAGGGAAAGGAAACAGGGTGATGGGGGCTGGAGTGGCTGTAGGAGGAACCGGGTAGATCAGGAGGAGAGAGAAAAGGGACAGAGGGGGAGCAGGTTACCTGAAGTTGGAGAATTCAGTGTCCCTGCTGTCAGGTTGTAGACTGCCCAGGTGGGATATGAGGTGTGTTCCTCTGGTTTGTGTTTGGCCTCACCCCTGACAGTGGAGGAGGCTGAGGACAGACAGCTCGGTGTGGCAATGGAGAGGGGACCTACACTGGCTAGCAACTGGGACCTCCGGAAGACCATGGTGGATGGAGCGCAGGTATTCGACGAAATGAACTCTGTGTGGATTACCTGCAGCCTCTTTTCACCATTTGTTCAACACTTTTGCAAATTTGATCATTTGTATTTATTGCTGGGCCTGGCTAAAGGTGAGGCAGTCTTGAGCTTAAAGACAACCAAGATTAAGGCCCCTATCTCAGCAAAACTACACTTCCTGCAAACATCAATCAATGACTCCAGAATTAACCAAACTGCTTGCTAAGCTTCTGCAGAGGAATATTTAAAAACTGGGTCATGCCACAAGGGAACTTTAATGAAAGCTTCCTTTTGGATTAGTGTTACTTTAAAGAGTATTAATGAAAATAAAAAAAAACCCTGTAATGTTGGAAATCTGAAACAAAAACAGAAAATGCTGGAAGGGGTCAGAATTTATGACACAGACCTACAAAGGAAGCAACATTACTGGACCTTATCTTGGGGGAAGTAGCCAATCAAGAGGAGGAGTGTCAGTGGGGATCATTTTGGAGAGAGTGACCATAACTGGGTATATTTCAAGGTGGTTGTATAGAAGTATGAACATGAATAAAGGTCTTAAATTGGGTAAAGGCCAATTTCATTAAAATAAGACAGGACGTGGCAAAGGGAGATTGGAAGCATCTGCTTGCAGGTAAGTCTACATCTGCACAGTGGGAAGCATTCAAAGGAGTAATAGCAAGAGTTCAGGGCCAACATGTTCCTGTAAGGGTAAAACCAAGGATAACAAATACAGGGAACCCTGGATGTTGAGGGACACTAAGGGTTGGATAAAGTGAATAAAGGAAGGTATGCAGAACTAAAGACAGGAGAGGTCGCTCAAGGAAGGCAAAGACAGGTCACAAAATATCACCGGCAGAGGTTAAGGTAAACCAAATGTGCTTTAAGTATATTAAGGGTCAGAGCAAACTTCAGTCCCATCTTAAGAGCAGCATTCCTGTTGTAAAAAAAAACATTTTTTTGTTGCCTCTCAGGTCTTCTGTGTAAGAAATAAAGTTCAAGGTTGTTCCTCAAATCTCTTTAAAGGTTGGAATAACAACCGGGAATTAACGAATTGCCTTGAAGTTTCGAAGTTATTGCTCAGGGTGCTCCTGGGACAGATCTTGCTGGGAAGATAGCAGCAAATTTACAATGCATTCTAATACCAAAGTGTAAATCAGTCAGTGAGCTCAGGAGATGAAGAGATAAACTGTGACACGAACACTAGTTGATTTAAGCCACTTCACTGTTTGCTTTATATAAATGGTGCTTCCTGCTTAGCCCAAAGTAATTTTTCAGAATTTGTTGGATTTCTGTGTCAATTGCCATTGCACTAATCCTAGACTAATCCCATCATATTATTCCCACATCCCCATCAACAATATTAGGACCAGAACCTAACTGGGTGAGTTTTCTTCTTGGGCAGCCCCCTTGGGATTAAGGACGATGCTACCATTCTGGTCCTGTGGGTTCTGAGGTGATGTGGGAACTGCAGACCCTTCCACAGATAGGGCAGGAGGTATCTCATGGAGTGGGCAGTTGCGTAGTTTGTAAGGTGGTGTGTCCCATACTGCATTACACAGGACCTCTGAGCACTCCTGACACATGAACTCAAGGTTCGCAGTACCATCCCGAATGCTCATTCTCTACATTGTGTGTTCTTGGGTCAGGGATTCCCAAGAGTTTGTGGGGATGTTGCAATTTTTTAAAGGAAGCTTTGAGCACATCTGAGACAAGAAACAGACTTGTAAACAGCCTCAAACTGTGGCTTCAGTGGAATGACCTTCATGCCTACAGTTGTTTCACAGGGAAGTAACTCTGCAAGTGGCTATGGAAAATCCCTCGATCCATGAACCGTTCATCCATATTAAAATTCAAGTCAAGTTTATTGTCATGTGCACAAGTACGGTGAGGTACAGGTACAATGAGAAACGTGCTTCCAGCAGCATCACAGGCATGTAGGTACAGACAACACACAGAATATAAATTACACATAAGTTATACCAGACAGCGAAGAAAAAAAGCACTGTGCAAAACAAGACATTGATGCAAAAGAAAATACAATCAGAGGCAAGTCCACGGCAGTGCAAGAGGTGGTCCGTAGTGTTCTGTTGCTGAGGGTAGGGTTGGGGTTGTGCAGGTCGGTTCAAGAACCTGATGGTTGTAGGAAAGTAGCTGTTCCTGAACCTGGTGGTGTGGGACTTCAGGCTTCTGTACCTCCTGCCCGATGGTAGCAGCATGAAGAGGACATGACCCAGATGGTGGGAATCATTGATGATAGATGCTGCCTTATTGAGGTAGCAAGTCCTGTAGATGCTGTCAATGGTGGCTTGATGGACCGGGCTGTGTCCACTACTCTCTGCAGCCTCTTGTGTTCCTGTGCATTGGAAATGCTGTACCAGGCTACAATGCAACTAGTCGGGATGCTTTCAACAGTGCGTCTGTAGAAGTTTGTTAGAGTATTTGCTGACATGTCATATCTCCTTCTCTCAATTTTGCTCTCAAATCCCTCTATGGCTTTGTTCCCCCAGTCTCACATCCCTCTGAGATTCCTGCAATCCCCTACCTTTGCTGCTTTCTAACTTTAATCATTCTTCCACTGCAGGCTCTACCTTCACACCGAAGCTCCTGAATTCCCTCCCTAATCCTTTGGGGCTCTACCCTTCCTCTTTAAGCTGCTCCTTTCATTTCTACTCATACAGTATTTTGTCTATTAAATGACCTTGTTTCGGAATCCGTTTGTATCCTTGCCTAACACAAATCTATAAAATATTCATTCTGAAAATGAGGGGTGACCTCATTGAAACATATGAGAGCCTGAAAGGGGCACCTCAGGGTAGATGCTGAGATGTTTCCACCAGTGGGAGAACCTTGAACGAGGGAATGAGTTACAAAATAAGGGAGCAGTCACTTAAAACTGGGGTGCGTAGAAATTTCCTCTCATTATGAGAGGTGAACCTCTGGAATTCTCTGTCCTGGAGGGCTGTGGAGACTCGATCACTGGGGGTATTTAGAGAGCAGATGGGTACATTTTAGAAAGATCGAAGGATTGCAGACCATGGGGAACTGGCACAGAGGAGAAGGTGAGACCTGGGAAAGATCAGCCACGATCACATTGAATGGTGGGCCAGACTTGAGGGGCTGAGTGGCTTACTCTTGCTCCTATATCCCTATGTTCTTTGGCCATGCTCCCTGCCACTTGACTGAATGAGGTGTAAACCCACTGGCACACAGGTTTTGCCACTTAATCTGCTGCAGCATCATAGTCATACAACATGGAAACAGGCTCTTTGGCCCAACTGGTCCCTGCTGACCAAGATTCCCATCTAAGCTAGTCCCACTTGGCCCACGTTTTGCCGTAGGTGGACAACTGATTGCAGTTCTTTCTGAATGGACTGAGGGGTCTGGTTCAACCCTTGTCAACGTTTCTGTTGAATTTATTTCTACTGTCCTTTCAACCAGCATGTCTATGTCACAGCTACTCCCTACATAATGAAGGATGCTCCGTGTTCTCCCAATTGTTTTAGAACTCTGGCCACTGACCCTTCTGCCCTGGAGACACTTTTGTTCAGCCTGTCCAATGACAGCCCTTCGTGGCTCAGAATTTAACGGCCATTGGTCATCCCCTGGTTCATCCTCCTTTCATTGATCTCACGTTCTGTTTCTCTATATCTTTATCATCAGCATTACTCTCTACAGGTCCTTCCCAGCTTACGAACTCCCAACGTACCTACAGCCCGTGCATGCGGTGGAGCATGCGGGAGACCGGAGGGATGGATTTGCCGGCTGCTGCAGGGCTGCAGGGATCTTCTGCCGGGTGGGAACTGGGTCCTTTGCAAAATCTTTACATCCTGCAAAGAAATCTGAATGGTTGAGTTAAATGCCCTGGTTTAACTACACGTTACCCCTGGGTGGCCTGTGTTTTTATTTAAACATATTGCTGGGTGGGGGGGGGGGAGCTACATTTCTGATTGCAAACTGTTTGGGTTACGAAGAGTTCTCAGGAACAGAACCCTGTCGTACCTGGGGAGGGACCCGTATTTCATTTCTCTCTTCCTGCATCACTTTACTAATCCTTCCTTCCAGCACAATATCTCCATCACCCTGATTTTTTTCTGTCTATCACATTCTTTCTGAATCTAACTCTCTTCTGCACACTCTGCTACACCTTTTCATTATTATTCTTTATCTCCAACACTTTATTCTTTCTCTCTTTATCACACCACACTCTTTCTATCACTGTTTGTCACTATCACTATTTCAAACTCTCTATTCTTTTTCTTTTCCATTCTCGCCATTTCTATTCCCCTCTCTATTCCTGCCCTCCCCCCATCCATCACTTTCCATTTTTCTCTGCTCCTCCTCTCTATTCCCGTCCTCTCATTCTACCACCCTTCCATCCTTACTCCCTTCTCCATCCCTCCCTCTCATCAGCAAAACTAAAAATAATCAGCCGGAGGAACTCAGCGGTCGAGCAGCTTCTGCGGAGGGAGAGGAATTGTTGAGGTCTCAGGTTGAGGTCCTGATGCAGGGTTTCAATCCGAAACGTTGACAACTCCTTTCCCCCCACAGAGATGTTGCTCGACCCACTGAGTTCCTCCAGCAGATTGTGTGTTGCTCCAGATTCCGGCTTCTGCAGTCTCTTGTGTCTCCATTTTACTACTCCACTGTGAATTCTCAAGGCATGCCCACTCTGAAGAAGAACTCCTCCTCTGGGCGTGTCCCTCTCTGTCTACTGCTCGGACAACATTCTCACCAAGACTGCGTCCACCCATCACTGACCAGCCCCTGCCCCACCCCTCCCTCTCACCTCTTTAAACTGTCAATCTCCCTGCTACACTCTCAGTCCTGATGCAGGGTCTCGACCCGAAACATCGACCATCCTTTCCCCCTACAGATGCTGCTCGACTCGCTGAGTTCCCCCGGCAGATTGTTTGTTGCTCCAAATTCCAGCATCTGGTGTCTCCTCTTTCCCATTCCCTCATTATCCTGGAAACCGCTCGGCCGGAGACCGCAAGAAACTGCAGAGAGTTGTGGTAGTGTAGCGGTTAGCGTAACGCTTTACAGTGCCAGCGACCTGGGTTCAATTCCCGCTGCTGTCTATAAGGAGTTTGTACGTTCTCCCCGTGTCTGCGTGGGTTTCCTGCGGGTGATCCGGTTTCCTCCCACATTCCAAAGACGTACGGGTTAGGAAGTTGTGGGCATGCTATGTTGGCACCGGAAGCGTGGCGACACCTGTGGGCTGCCCCCAGAACACTCTATGCAAAAGGTGCATTTAACTGTGTGTTTCGATGTACATTTGACTAATAAAGAGATCTTATCTTATCTGACATGGCTCAGCACATCGTGGACTCTGTCTACACTTCTCGCTGCCTCAGTAAAGCAGCCAACATAATCAAAGACCCCACCCACGCCGGACATTCTCTCTTCTCCCCCCTCCCATCGGGCAGAAGATACAAAAGCCTGAAAGCACGTACCACCAGGATCAAGGACAGCTTCTGTCCCGCTGTTATAAGACTATTGAACGGTCCCCTAGTACGATAAAACGCTTGACCTCACAATCTACCTTGTTATGACCGTGCACCTTATTGTCTGCCTGCACTGCACTTTCTCTGTAACTGTAACACTTTATTCTGCATTCTGTTATTGCTTCTCCCTTGTACTACCTCAATGCGATGAAATGATCTGTATGGATGGCATGCAAAACAAAGTTTTTCACTGTACCTCGGCACATGTGACGATAATAAACCAATACATCCCTACCGCTGTCTCATGCTGTCACTTCGCATTGTTCCTCGCCCGTCTCCCTCAGTCACAACCTCCATCCAGTGTCGGGTTGCAGCTCCCTCCCCCGGAAGTCCCGCCTTTGCTTATTCCCGGAGATCCCGGGATTTCCTGAGCCCCTTCCCTGTTCCCGGGGCAGTGGGAGCCGGGGAGCGGTGACCGGCGGTGCTTCACACCGCTCCATTGTGTCCGCTGCTGGATGCCCGGACCAAGATGTCAGGGAAACATTACAAAGGGCCCGAAGTCAGCTGCTGTATCAAGTACTTCATCTTCGGTTTTAACATTATATTCTGGGTGAGTGGCTTGTAGGTTGCAACAGCGCTTGTAGGTTGCAACAGCGCTTGTGTGTTACAGCAGCAGAAGGGAGGGCTCATGGTGCTGGGACGCTGGAGAGAGGAGCGGGAGGAGGGTTAAACCGGGCTGGGATACACTGGGACTGACAGCAAAATTTACAGCAATTGTTCAGAGACAGAGAGAGCACAAGAGAGTCTTTGTGTATGAATGTGTGTGCATGAGATAGAGGAACTCCGGGGCCTGGGACTGAATCGTGCACTGAGACGGCACTGGCCGCATTGGCATTTTTGCATTTAAAGAAACTTTTGTCAAATTGCACCATATTTTCACCAGGCCCGCTACCGAAAGTGATTTTTATCATCTATCCATTGCGGACAGTAAAATAAAGCGTGATGTGTCGTTTACACAGGCTGTCTTGGTATCTGAGGAATCTTGTCTTGCACATTTTAGTTGTGCGTGGTCAAAGTCTGTACATCTTATCAGGAGTGAGTTCAGTGATAATCTAAAAGATAAAAATCATTCAATTGTAATATCATTTAGAAGACAGTGATTTGCCAGTGATTCTCCTGTTTGACATGTCTCTCTGAATGTAGGCAGGTGAGAGGGAATAACTAACAGAATTAAGCTGGTTTGAAGTCACTGCGCTGAATGATCTATATCACAAAATAAGCTTGTCTGATCTGTTTAAACCTGGCATGTGTGTGTGTGTGTGAACAATTTTCCTGTAATGCTATTCTTCATAAGGCAGGTCTAATGCAATGTGTGTGTGTCCCTTTAAGGCCAAAAAGGTGACTGCTCCCTGGAGTGAATGTGTTCATATGGAGTAAGAATTATTTTTCTTTGGATTGAAGCATCAGTTAAGAGTTTCCACATAACTAATTGGAATTTTCCTGGAAAGATTTGATCCAATTTGCAGCTGTCCGGTGTAGGTGTTTAAGTGTTGCAGGAGAGATGGGAATTGCCCTAACTGTTACTTTGTAGAGCTCTGTTTTTAATTATTGTTTGTTTTGACACAAGCTTTTGGCTTATTGCAGCTTTTGAATGTGCACGAGGATTAGGGCTGGAATTGGAAGTCAGTCCCACTGGAGAATGGGTTGAGGCATAAATTAGAAACGACAGATGCACTGCACAGAACTGTCCCCGGATGTGTGTGAAGGTGTTTGTTGTGTACTGTAGGTGTAAGTGAACAAAATAAACGGAGAAATGCTGGAAACACTCAGGTCAGGCAGCGTCTGCAGAGACTGGAAAAGGTTTCCGGTCAGAGACCCTCTGGCCATTGCATCTTTCCACAGATGCTGCCTGACCTGTTGATATGCCCAGTGCTTTGTTTTTATTTCAGATCTTTCTAATCTCTGATCTTTATTTTATCAGTTACGGTAAATGAAGAAATATGGCTGCCTATTTAAAAAGGACAAATATCTTCAGTTTAGAACTATTATAAGAAAAATTGAAGAGCTGGTTCTTTAGAAAACGGGATGGACTGTGATAAGACTATTGAACGGTTCCCTTTTATGATGAGATGGACCTCACGATCTACCTTGTTGTGACCTTGCACCTTATTGTCTACCTGCACTGCACTTTCCCTGTAGCTATGACACTTTAGTCTGTACTGTTATTGTTTTTGCCTGTACTACCTCAATTCACTCTGTACTAACTCAATGTAACTGCACTGTGTAATGAATTGACCTGTATGATCAGTATGCAAGACAAGTTTTTCACTGTACCTCGGTACAAGTGACAATAATAAACCAATACCAATAGGTTGAGTGAGCTAGGGCTTTTCTCTTTGGAGAGGAGGAGGATGAGAGGTGTATTTGATAGAGGTGTACAAGATAATAAGAGGCATCGATCGAATGGACATCCAGAGACTTTTTTCCCAGGGCGACAATGGCTAACACGAGTTGTCATAATTTTAAGGTGATTAGAGGAAGGTATAAGGGGGATGTCGGGGGTAAGTTTTTTACACAGAGTGGTGGGTGTGTGGAACGCACTGCCTGCAGAGGTTGTGGGGGCAGATACATTAGGGACATTTAAGAGACTCTTAGGTGGACATGTGAATGAAAAATGGGGGGCTATGTGGGAGGGAAGAGTTAGGTAGATCTTAGAGCAGGATAAAATGTCGGCACGACATTGTGGGCTGAAGGGCCTGTACTGTGCTGTAATGTTCTATGAACCAGTGAAGATCTTTTAAGACGCTGAAAGATGTTTGATTGGTTGGGCACAGGGAAGATTTTTTTTTCCATTTCTTGAGACACTTGAGCCTTCCTGTGTTGTACTGTTCTATAATCTTCCTGTGCCATATTGTTCTTTGGAGACACGAGACTGCAGATGCCGGTATCTGAAGCAACACACAAGATACTGGAGGAACTCAGCGGGTCAGGCAGCATCTGTGAAGGGAAACGGACAGTCGATGTTTTGGCCCAGATGAAGGGTCTCGCCATTTCCCTCCACAGATGTCGCCTGACCCGCTGAGATCCTCCAGCATCTTGGTGGTTGTACTGTTCTATATTCTATGCACCAATTTAAAACAGTCGCCAATAAATCCTTTATGGGAAGGCAGGAGAATGGTTTCACTCAGTGTTGAGAATGTGGAGCTCACTCCCATCGGGAGGTGTTGAGGCTAGAGATGCAGTTAAGAAGCTGGATAGACAGAGGAAGAGGGAATGAAGCGATCAGCTGCTTGGAAGAGAAGAAGTCTGATTGGATTATGTTTGTGTGAACCAGAAATACCATACAGACCACTTAGCTGAATTTATTTATTCTGTGTAATACAAATTCCCACATTTATCATGGATTCCTAGAACTCATAACAAATTTCAATGGATTTTATTCTGTGTCACTGGAATTCAGGATCACTCAGAGGATTGAACTCTGGGGTAACAATGTGGATTGATCTTCCCTCCCTCCCTCCCTCCCTCCCTCCAAAGTAAATAAGCTCAGAGTTCCAGGAAATTGATGAGACCAGTTAATATTTAAGTATAACTTATGAAAGTGTTGTCAAGCATTGGAATGTTATATTATTACATGTATATCTTTTGTCTACACAGAATACGAAGCAAGTATTCATTTTGTGAAAAGATTGGAGAGGTTTTGGAATGCCACAGGGAGTTCTTTACATCACCAAGGTGGTTGGATCAGACATCCTGTAATTCCACTAAAACAAATAATGATAAGAAAATGTTTAAAAGAAAGTAGATGGCATTTATTGCAGTAATTTAGAATCCCAAATGGCTAACATCGATTTAAGAAAATTTGAAATGGTGTCGGTCTGATTGTTGATGTCTGCATTGTCATGAGGGCATCTATTATTATGGTATAATGCACTTCATCCTTTGAAATGCAGTGAGGAGATCCTGCACCACTGTACAACATTCAACCTGTCAGAATGTGTGTTGGGTCCGATTGTTGTTTCAAAGCCGCCACTACAGAACTTTAGTTGCTATCAAAGGCTGCCTGGGGTTTGAGGCTGTGGGAGGGAATTGCTTTCATTTTATGAGTGGGTCCAATGTTGAGTTACTTGGGAAGACAGGAGAAGCTGAGATTGTTGACCAGAGAAATCTGTGGAGATTTAATGTGCGTTGAAGGTGATGGGCTTTGATAGTGAAAATAACTTGTCCAGACCGAAGCGGAGGACATGGGTTTAAGATGATTCCTGAGGCCCCTGAAACATGCCTTGGGTTGTTTTTCCTTCTAAAGGTGATGCTGTAAGTCTTTCCACTAACTACAAGGAGCCTCATGGAATATTCCGCTTGCCTGCATGAGTACAGCTCCAGCAACACTCAAGGAGTTCAATAGCATCCAGGACAATGCAGCCTGTTTCACTGACACTTCATCTGTCATCTTAAATGTTCCTTCCCTCCTCCTCAGGAGCACTGTGGTTGCAGTGTGAACAACCTCAAAATGCATCACAGTTATTTGCCCAACAGCACCTCCCATAATTGGTAATTGTTTTTTTTTATGTCACGTGTACTGAGATACACCGGTACTAGTCCTCATTGAGGGGTCAGCGGTGGAAAGGGTGAGCAGCTTCAAGTTCCTGGGTGTCAGCATCTCAGAGGATCTATCCTGGGCCCAACATATTGATGCAGTCATGCAGAAGGCACACCAGCGGCTCTACTTCATTAGAGTTTGGGGAGATTTGGTATATCACCAAAGACTCTTGCAAATTTCTACAGATGAACAGTGGAGAGCATTCTGACTGGTTGCATCACCACCTGGTATGGAGGCTCCAATGTGCAGGATCGAAAGAGGCTGCAGAGAGTTGTAGACTCAGCCAGCTCTATCACAGGCACAACCCTCCCCACCATCGAGGACATCTTCAAGAAGCGGTGCCTCAAGAAGGCGGCATCCATTACTGAGGACCCTCACCACCCGGGACATGCCCTCTTCTCGTTACTACCATCAGGGAGCAGGTACAGGAGCCTGAAGACCCACACTCAGCGATTCAGGAACAGCTTCTTCCCCTCCACCATCAGATTTCTGAACGGTCCATGAACACTACCTCGTCATTCCTCTTTTGCACTATTTATTTATCTTTGAAACTTATGGTAATTTTTATGTCGTTACGTCTTGCACTGTACTGCTGCCACAAAACAACAAATTTCATGACATATGTCAGTGATAATAGACCTGATTCTGATACAGTGAAAAGCTTTGTTTTCATGCCATGCATACAGATTATTTCATACATAAATATGTTAGGTTAGTACAAATGACGAATAAACAATGCAGAATATTGTGTTACGTTACAGAGAGAGTGCAATGCAGGTAGGCAATAAGGTGCAGGCCATGACGAGGTAGATTGGGAGATCAAAAATTCATCTGTATGGTACAAGAGGTTTGTTCAAGTGTCTGGTAACAGCAGGATAGAAGCTGTTCTTAATCCTGGTGGTACGTGTTCTCAAGCTTTTGTATCTTCTGCCCAGTGGGAGGGGGGAGAAGAGAGAATGACCATCACTTCCACTACCCAGAAAGAGGGACTTCCATTTATACATCACCTTTCATTGGGTCATCCCAAAATGCACTACAGCCAATAATCAGAGAAACACAGCTGCCTGTTTTATGCACAGTAAGATCCCACAGGCAGAAATTGGTAATGACCAGATAATCTGGCTTCAGTTATGTTGTGTGAATGATAAACTGGCCAAAAATCAGAAGTAGTTCCCCAACACTTCTTTAAAATCCTGAGAGGCGTAGATAAGGTGGATGGCCACAGTCTTTTCCCCAGGGAAGGGGAGTCTGAAACCAAAGTGTATAGGTTTAAGGAGGAAGATTTGAAGGGGACTTGAGGGGCAACTTCTTCAGACAGAAGGAAGTGGGTACATGGAACAAGCTGCCAGAGGAAGTGGTAGAGGTGGATACACTTACATTTGAAAGACATTCGGACAGGTACATGGATGGGAAAAGATTAGAGGGATATGAGGCAAATGGAGCTAGCTCAGTTAGGCATCCTGGTCTGCATGGATGAGTTGGCTGAAGGGTCTGTTTCTGTGCTGTATAGCTCTCAGACACAATGACTCTTAGAAGTAGCCTTTATGTTTACAACTCACCCTGAAGAACAGTAATGGCCATCACCACTTGCAGGTTCCCTACAAGTCCCACAACATCCTGACTTGGAAATATATCACTGTTCCTTCATCCTCACTGGGTCTAAATCCTAGAACTCCCTCCCCACAGCACTGTGGGAGCACCTTCGCCAGATGGACTGCAGCAGTTCAAGAAGGCAGCTCGCCACCACCTTCTCCGAGGCAATTGGGGATAGGCGATAAACTTAAATCCCTGGAAAATGAATAAACGAAACATTGTAAAATAGGACAGGCTGTGGAAGTGCTTTGGAAGCCATTCACCAGCGTATGACTGGGGTGTTCTGATAATAAAAGGCGAAGAATGTTGTATTTATCAAAGGAGAGAATGTCATTGTAAATTGCTGGTCAGTCAGCAGTACAATGTGCAGCCAGCACTGGGAGCTTGGGAGGAACGGTGCGAGGGAGCCAGGGAAGAGAGGCTGAGGGTTGCAGCTTTATAAAACTCTGGTTAGGCTGCATCTGGAGTATTGCATTCAATCCTGGTCGCCCCCATTATAGGAAGGAAGGAAGTGGAGGCTTTGGAAAGGGTGCAGAAGAGGTTTACCAGGATGCTGAGAAGGCAGGTGCTAAAAGGAGAAGTTGGACAAACTTGGGTTGTTTTCCCTGGAGTGGTGGAGGCTGAGGGGAGATCTGATAGATGTTTATGAAATGTTGAGAGGCATAGACAGATAGTCGGTATCTTTTTCCCAGGGTCAAAATGTGTAATACTAGAGTTCACGCATTTAAGGTGAGAGGGGATAGGTTCAAAGGAGATGTATGGGGCAAGTTTCTTTTTACAGAGTGGTGGGTGCCTGGAATGTGCTGTCAGGGGAGGCGGTGGAGGCAGGTACAATAGCGGTGTTTGAGAGGCTTTAGCTAGGCACATGAATGTGCAGAGAGTGGAGGGAGATGGACCATGTACAGGCAGAAGGGATTAATGTGATTGGGCTTCATTAGCTTAATTAATTCACACAACATCATGGGCTGAAGGGCCAGTTCCTCTGCTGTACTGTCCACGTTCTCTGTTCTATGATGTTTAACTCATTCTCCTTGGGAACAGCAATGACTTCCGTCACTATGGTAACTTTAAGTGCTGCAAAAAATGTTCCAAGCTATTCAGCTGTTCCCAAACAACACTGATACTGAAGCAAGAACCCAGAAGTTACTCAGCAGGTCAGGCAGCATCTGTGAAGAGAGCACTAGAGTTGCAGCCCCACATCGCTGCCATGGACTCGAAGAGCTGATGGCCTCTTCCTGTGCTATACCAGTCTATAATTTGACATGTGGCATGGAGAGAGAATTGATTAATATTTGCGTTTAGACGGTGTTTCCAAACCTGTCATCCCCACCTCACCCACAAGTAGTTATACACGTCATTGGTGGGACTGCACCTGGAGGATTGTGTGCAGTTGTGGGCTCCTTGCCTACTTGGCACAGAGGAAGAGCAGCAGAATTTCATTAGACTGGTTCCCGGGATGGCGGGTTTGCCATCTGAGTAGACGAGGAGATGGACCTTGGAGCATTAGCAGCACGTTGTACAGACTGCCCCTCGTAGAACATAGGATCAGAATGGGGTTTATTATTACTGACATACGTCGTGAAGTTTGTTGTTTTGCAGCAGCAGTACAGTGCAAGACATAAAAATTGCTATAAGTTACAGAACTAAATAGTGCAAACAAGGAATAATGAGGTAGTGTTCATGGGTTTGTGGACCATTCCGAAATCTGCTGGTGGAGGGGAAGAAGCTGTTCCTGAATCATGAGTGTGGGTCTTCAGGCTCCTGTACGTCCTCCCCATTGGTAGTAATAAGAAGAGGGCATGTCCCACTGATCCCGTAGTTGGTGAGGGTCCTTAGTGATGGATGCGGGCTTCTTCAGGCACCGCCTCTTGAAGATGTCCTTGATGGTGGGGAGGGTTGTGCCTGTGATGGAGCTGGCTGAGTCTACAACTCTCTCCAGCTTGTTTCAATCCTGCACATTGGAGCCTCCATACCAGGCTGTGATGCAACCAGTCAGAATGCTCCCCACCGTACATCTGCAGAAATTTGCAAGAGTCTTTGGTGACGTACCGAATCTCCTCAAACTCCTAATGAAGTAGAGTTGCTGGCATGCCTTCTTTGTGGTTGCATCAATGTGTTGGGCCTGAGATAGATCCCCTGAGATGTTGCTGCCCAGGAACTTGAAGCTGCTCACCCTTTCTACCTGTGTTGTAGAATAGTACTACGCAGGAACAGGTTGTTTGGCCCACCATGTCTGTGCCAACCTAAATTATTCCCATCTGCCTGCACGTGGTCCATATCTCTCCATTCCCTGCCTGTTCATGTGCCTGTCTAAATGCCTCTTAAATGTTGCTCATGTATCTGTTTCTACCATCTCCCCTGCTAGCGCTCTCCAGGCACCTACCACTCCATTGCAAAACTAAAACTTTCCTGGTAAATCTCCTTTAAACTTTTCCCCTCTCACCTTAAAGCTATGCCCTCCAGTATTTGACATTTCTACCCTGGAGAAAGACTCTGACTCTCTACCCTATCTATGCCCCTCATAATTTTATAAACTTCTAGCGGGTCTCCCCTCAGCCTCTGGTGCTCCAGAGAAAACAATCAAAGTCTGTCCGACCTCTCCCTGTAGCTAATATCATAGAAGTTCCCTTTGTTCTGCCTGCATTGCTACCTGCCTAACTTGTTTCTCTTCCTCATTTCCGAGAACTCTGAAACGTTAACTGCTTCTCTTTCCACAGCCTGACCTGCCAAGTGTTTTTCTGTTTTTATTTCAGACTTCTGGCATTTGCAGTTTTTTTTTATTTTCATTTACCATTGAATAGACTAAACCTATAACCTCTTGGGTTTAGAAGAATGGTGTGGGGGGGGGGGGGGGTCTCAGTGAACTTTATAGTTCGACAGGGAGGATGTTTTCCTTGGCAGAGATGTCAAGAACTAGGGATTACCATTGCAGAACAAAGGGCAGGCCACTTAGCACTGAAATGGAAAGGAATTTCTTCAAGTCAAGTCGAGTTTATTGTCATATGCACAAGTATATGACTGCACATGTGCAATGAAAAACTTTCTTGCAGCAGCATCATAGGCACAGAGCATCAGATAAGCAGCATTTACAAGAAAAACAAATTAAACAGAAATCATGCACAATTTTCACAAGAAAGAACACAATTAGAACAAAAAAAACAAGTTCATTTTAGTGTAAAGTGATCACAGTATTGATAAACTGAAGTAGTGATTAGGGTTGTGCCGGTTGGTTCAAGAACCGAATGGTTGAAGGGAAGTAGCTGTTCTTGAACCTGGTGGTGTGGGACTTCAGGCTTCTGTACCTCCTGCCCAATGGTAGCTGCGAGAAGATGGCATGGCCCGGATGGTGGGGATCTTTGATGGTGGGTGTTGCCTTCTTGAGTCTGTCAGTGGAGGTCTGTCTCTTCCTCTCTCATCTGCCCACCAGGAGATCAGAGTCGGTCAAGGACATCACATGGGCCAAGTGACCTACTAGAACCTTCCATATGCTGTGACCTCTGTCAAGAACCGGTCCAGCTTCCCCTGGAGGTCTGAAGGTCAACAACACATTCCCAAAGCTCCTTGCCCTCGGGGAAAGTGGACCCACTCAGCATGCTGCTCTTTGTACTCTTAACAGTTTAATCTTGCAGCCTCATATCCTTTTCGATTTGTTCAATCGGAATAATCCATCCATAGTAGCGGTATCTGGACCTGCAGTGCCTTTATAAGCCTCCAGGCCACTCTGAAGTAAATAGCCTTTGAAAGAAGAAAATTATTTTTCCTTGTCTGACTAAGCTCTTGTATTTACTGAAGGAAACTTACTGCAGATATTCAAGCAACGTTCTTTGTTAAACATAGTTTCTTTACATCCCTTTCTGCAGTCTTGTGTCTCCATCTATCACCTTGCAGCCTCTGCCTCCCCTCTCCCCTCTGTACACCGGCCATCTCCCCTCCACACTCTCAGTCCTGATGCAGGGTCTTGACCTGAAACGTCGACCATCCCTTTGCCTCCGCAGATGCCACCTGACCCACTGAATTCCTCCAGCAGTTTGTATTTTTGCTATCTTGTGATACAATTGGAGATGGTTAAGGAATATTTTAATTCAGCCTGGCTCTGTTCACACCTGTTAGCTATTGATAAGTCTTTGTGTGTGTCCTTTTAAAATGGGCGTCTGTCTTGAGGTGTTGAACAACATGGTCTGTCCGTGAGGGTTGACAGGAGGTGACAATTAGGCAGCACAGGAGTTGGCGATCAATGATGTGTTACCTGCACTGCCTTTTACTTAAAGCAAGGGGGATGGGATCATTTCAGGAGCTCACTACAAAGTAAATGGTTGCCAGGGAAACGAGGCATATTCGCCATGGTCAGGTTGAGAATTTGGTTCCTAACAGAGTTATTTTCACTTTGTTGAATATGCGATGGTAAATATTTCTCAAAAAATGCCTTGAGGTTTTCCGGCTCTTGTGTTCCCTGTTGCTATGGCAATGAATTGCTAGGTCAAGTAAAGATATTTTTCCGGAGGGTTTTGTCTTTTTTATCCAGTGACTGGTGACCTTTGCCTGTGGTGCCCTGGACTGACTGCTTGGAGATTAGCAAGTGTAGTCAGATTCGGGAAGCATGTGGATGGTCTATTCATGCTCCTGAACCAGATTCTCTCTTGAACATAGAACAGTACAGCACAGGAACGGGCCCTTCGGCCCACGATGTCTGTGCTGAGCAGTGCCGAATTAAACTAAATCTCTTCTGCCTGCACATGATCCATCTCCCTCCATTCCTGACATATTCATGTGTCTATCTAACAGCCTCTGAAATACCACTATCATATCAGCTTCCATCAGCACCCCTGGCAGCCCGTTCCAGGCACCCACCACTCTGTGTGTCCAAAACAAAAACCTGCCTGCACGACTACCCCCCTCAACTTCAATGCATGTCCTCTAGTATTTGATATTTCTACCCTGGGGGAAAAGATTCTGAACTGTCTACCGTATCTATTCCTCTCAATCTTATAAACCTCTATCAGGTCTCCCCTCAGCCTCTGACACGCCAGAGAGAACAACCCAAGTTTGTCCAACCTCTCCTTATAGCTCCTACTTTCTAATCCAGGCAGCATCCTGGTGAACCTCTTCTGAACCCTCTCCCAAACCTCCACATCCTTCCTGTAATGGGGCGACCAGAACTGCACACAATACTCCATGTGTGGCCCAACCAAAGTTTTATACAGCTGCAACATGACTTCCTTGCTCTTGCACTCAGTGACCTGACCAATGAAGGCCATACACCTTCTTTACCACCCTATCTACTTGCATGGCCACTTTCAGTGGGCTGTGGATTTGGACCCCAAGATCCTCTCCATTGATGCTGTTAAGGGTCCTACCAGTAACTGTATACTTTCCCTTCCATTGGACCTCCTGGAAGCTGGGATGGGAAAGGCACCTGTGGCTGCTTGGAACTCCACCACCTGTAGGTTCCCTTCCAAGGTGTGCACTTGGAAACATGTTGCCGTTCCTTTATCATGGAAACCCTGGAATGCCCTCGACAGCACCGGGGGAGAACCTTCACCAGAAGGGCTGCAGTGGTTGAAGAAGGTGGCTCATTTCCCACCTTCTCAAGGGCAAAATTGGTGAAGATTGTCAGTGATCCCCAACACCCTGTGAATGAATAAAACAAAATCTGACCGGGGAGCAGAGTTTATCTGAACCAAACTATGCTAAAGTCATTAGTTCTGATTTGACGTGAGGCCCAAATTCTCTTTCTCTCTCCAGAGATTTTGCTTGAAACATTGAATGTAGGAGTTGGCCATTCAGCCTTTCAAATCTGCTCTTTTCATTACGATCCTAGCTAATTCTCTGTCTCAATACCACATTCTCATTTCCATCCCATACCCTTCATACCTCTTTGTATTTGATCTACTGCCAGCCTCTTGATTCTGGTCCTATATTTTAACCAGTTTGTTACTGTACCCTTAACATGTGCAAATGGGAACGCTTTGGGTCTGTCAACTGTTCGTTTCCCTCCACGGATGCTGCCTGACCCACTGAGTTCCTCCAGCATCTTGTTTGTTGCTCCAGATTCCAGCGTCTGCCGTTTCTTGTGTCTCTGTGTGTTTTATTGTTGGGTCAATCACCTCTTGTTCTTTCCCTGAGTGCTTGTGCACATAGAACATAGAACGTTACAGCACAGTACAGGCCCTTCAGCCCACGATCTTGTGCTGACCTTTTAACCTACTCTAAGATCAATCTAACCGTTCCCTCCCACATCGCCCTCCATAGACCCCTCCTCCCTGATCTACCTTGTCAACTGGAGCCTTGTATTTCCAAGTTGTTTTCGCTCAGTGAACCTTTTTATAAGATATCTTTATTAGTCCCATGTACATCAAAACACACAGTAAAATGCACCTTTTGCGTAGAGTGTTCTGGGGGCAGCCCACAAGTGTCGCCATGCTTCCAGCGCCAACATAGCATGCCCACAACTTCCTAACCCGTATGTCTTTGGAATGTGGGAGGAAACCCACGCAAACACGGGGAGAACGTACAGACTCCTTACAGACAGTGGCGGGAATTGAACCCGGGTTTCTGGCGCTGTAATAACGCTACACTAACTGCTACATGAAGCCAGTGAGCTCTGCTAAATGTGATGAGGTGTTGCCAGCAAAAATGAACAGCAAAATCAAAACCTCCTCTTCTTTGGGTTGGTTAGGGGGTGAGTGTGTGGAGGAGGGGAGAGGTTGTCATAATGCTTTTGTGCAAATCATCCCAGGACTGCCCCATGCTGTAATTGAATATTATTGGGAGCTTGGGATGATGTATAGTTCAGACGGATAATCTGACGTAGTTCCCTGTTGTCTGAAAGAATAGCCTTTGGGTGTGCTGTAGTTTTGCTTTTCAGGATCAAGTAGGGCATTGGACCATTATAAAGAAATAGATTAACTTTCCATCTGTGGGGACTTTAATTGTCGTGAGCCACTATTACGTGAGGCAGTCTATTATATTGCACTGTGATAAATGTAGTATAGTGTACACACTTAATGGTGAGTCATCATGATTCAGAGACCCCTTGGGGAATCGGATTTATTTCAACCACTTGACATGCGTTATCAGGAGAGCCTCGTAGAGACGGACTGTGTGCCGACAAACCTTCCTGGTTTTCCTTCAACTTATCTCCCACACCTTCTGCAGTGTGAGATGTAACTAAGTGGGTCACTCAAAAAGTCAAAGTCGAGTTTATTGTCATATGCACAAGTCCATGTGTGCACAGGTGCAATGAAAAACTTACTTGCAGCAGCATCACAGGCACATAGCACACAGCATTCATAAGAGAAAAACAGACACAATTTTTACAAGAAAGAACACAATTAGGTCAAAGAAAAAAAAACAAAGTCCATTGTATGGCAAACAAAATCCACTTGTTTAGAAAGTTGTGAGTTCAAATCTGATTTTGGTCTTGTATGTGATCCAGACTGACATTCCTGGTAATGTTTCATTCTGGGAATTGGGTTACTTGAGCAAGTAACTGGTAATTGGTTTATTATTGTCATATGTAAGGAGATACAGTTAAAAGCTTTTGTTTGCGTGCCATCCAGGCAGATCATTCCATACTTAAGTACATCGAGGTAGTACAAGGGGAAAGCAAGAACAGAATGCAGAATATACAGTAGTGTTACAGTTACAGAGAGCGTGCAATGCAGGTAGACAATAAGGTGCAAGGGCCATGGCGAGGTTGAATAAGAGATCAAGAGTTCATCTTTATCGTACAAGAGGTCCGTTCGAGAGTCTTATAACAACGGGATAGAAGCATGCTGTACCTTTTTAAGACTCGCTTGGTGAATATTTTCGCCTCTGCTCCCCTCTATTTCTTTCACCAAGGAGCGATGTGCTTGGGTGTTAAATTAAAATCTGACCTGACCTAGGCTCAATATGTAATTGTTTTGATACCCATTCATAGATATATCATGTAAGCAGGCCCTTCGGCCCACTGAGTTTCATACTGACCCTCGACCACCCCACTGGCACTAATCCTACATTAATGCCATTTTCTACTCTCCCCACATTCTCATCATCCTCCCTCCCCAAATGGGGTAGCCAAGTTTCATGGGCAATGAATAGGTGGAGCTTGGACAGTGAGTTTTGGGGTTTTTAAAATTTGCATCTTTCTTTATAAAGGATTGATGTTTTGAAATGAAGTCAGTAGTGGTGAGTTGTCATTCCTTGATACGTGGGTGGTAAAGAAGGCATAGGCATGCTTACCTTCGTTGGTTGGGATGCTGAGTGTAAAAGTCGGGAAGTCATGTTGCAGCTGTATGAAACTTTGGTTAGGCCACATTGGAGCACTGTGTGCAGTTCTGGTCACCACATTACAGGAAGGATGTGGAGGCTTTGGAAAGGGTGCAAAGCTAGTTCACCAGGATATTGCTTGGATTGGGCAGTATGAGCTATAATAAGAGGTTGGACAAACTTGGATTGTTTTCTCTGGAGCCTCGGAGGCTGAGGGGAGACCTGAGAGAAGTTTATAAAATTATGAGAGGCATACGAAAGGTAGACGGTCAAAGTTTTTTTTCCCAGGGCGGAAATGTCAAATAATAGCATGCATAGTCTTAAGGTGAGATGGGAGAAGTTTAAAGATTTACGAGGCAAGTTTTTATACTCAGAGTGGTGGGTGCCTGGAATGTGCTGCCAGAGGAGGTGGTGGAGGCAGATACATTAACAATGTTTAAGGCATGAATCGGCAGGGAATGGAGGGATGTAGACCATGTGCAGACAGATGGGATTAGTTTGGGTTGGCATAGTGTCCGGCACAGACATGACGGGCCGAAGGGCCTGTTCCTGTGCTGTACAGCTCTAGGTTCCATGCAGGGGGAGGCATTTTCCCCCTTATTGTGTGTGGAAAAACTGAGCTGGATTCTTGAGCACTTTCTTGAGATCTGTTTCCCAGTTCCCGACTCCTGGCCTCAAATCGTAGGATCCTTGCAAGTGCAAGCGAGGTCCATATGTTTCCAATTTGACCAGCCAGCTGGGGCTGAAGGTTCTTTTTCTGCCAAGTATCAAGAACGGAGCATGTGGAAATTTTCATATGCAGAGGGTGACAGATCCTGGAAAAGCAAAATTTGATTTCTCTTGGCGTTGAACAAATGAAATAGTATGTTTAATGCATTTATCATGCTGATGGAATGTTCAACCCAGGCACTTTGTCATAGAGATTACTGAAGTTTCAAAGCTGAAATGAGCTACTTCCAATAAGGTGCTGACTGACTGGCTGAGCATTTTCGGTGTTCAGTACTGAGGAGATGTTTCGATGCAGAGAGAGAGGTGCTGCCTTCCAGGAAAAATGGTGACCTGTGGTGCTGACACAAATGGTCCTGCAGTACGATTGCAAAGAAGACAGAGGCATTTTGTCTAATAGTGATACTTCGATCTGCTCCTTTAGAGTAGGTCGTCTTGTTGTGATCTCACCGCTGTTTGCGGCAGTTTTCTCATGGTCCCCACGTTGCTTCTCATCGTCCCCTGCTATCTTGAGATTGTGAAAGTTGCTACAGAAATGCAGGTGATCCTTAAATTCCTGGGTGTTAACATATCGAATGACCCGTCCTGGGCCCAGCACATAGATACAATCACAGGGAAGGTGTGCCAGTGTCTTTACTTTCTTAGAAGGTTGTGGAGGTTTGGCTTCTCACTGAACACTCCAATACAGTTGATATTTCAACTATCAAAATATTGATTGGCACCTACTTAGTGCCAAAGGTTTAGATGGGGCGTAGTTTGTTAAGTGTGTCCAGGACGGACTCCTGACACAGTATGTTGACAGGCCGACTAGAGGGAATGCCATATTAGATCTAGTTTTAGGTAATGAACCAGGTCAGGTGACAGATCTATCGGTGGGTGAGCATTTTGGGGGACAGTGACCATTGCTCCATAACCTTTAGAATTGTCATGGACAGGGATAGGAGCAAAGAGGACGGGAAGATATTTAATTGGGGAAAGGCGAATTATGAGGCTATAAGGCGAGAACTTGGGAGTGTAAATTGGGATGACATTTTTGAAGGGAAATGTACTATGGCGATGTGGTCGATGTTCAGGGATCTTTTGCAGGATGTTAGGGATAAATTTGTCCTGGTGAGGCAGAGAAGGAATGGTAGGGTGAAGGAACCTTGGGTGACGAGAGAGGTGGAACAACTAGTTAGGAAGAAGAGGGCAGCATACATAACATGTAAGCAGCAAGGCTCGGACAGGGCTCGTGAGGAATATAGAGTAGCAAGGAAGGAACTTAAGGGCTGAGGAGAGCGAGAAGGGGACATGAAAAGGCTTTGGTGAGTAGGGTTAGGGAGAATCCCAAGGCTTTTTTCTTGTACGTAAAGAGCAGAAGAATGTCTAAGGTAAAGGTAGGTCCGATTAAAGACAAAGGTGGGAGGATGTGCCTGGAAGCTGTGGAAGTGGGTGAGGTTCTCAATGAATACTTCTCCAGTATTCACCAAAGAGAGGGGTCTTGATGATGCTGAGAACAGTGTAGGTGAGGGTAATGTTCTAGAGTATGTAGATATCCAGAGAGAGGATGTGTTGGAGTTGTTAGAAAATATTAGGACAGATAAGTCCCCAGGGCCTGACGGTATATTCCCCAGGCTGCTTCGTGAGGCGAAGGAGGAGATTGCTGAACCGTTGGTTAGGATCTTTGAGTCCTCGTTGTCAACGGGGATGGTTACCGGAGCATTGGAGGGTGGCGAATGTTGTCCTCTTATTTAAAAACGTTAGTAGGGATAGTCCAGGGAATTACAGACCAGTGAGCCTTACGTCTGTGGTGGGTAAGCTGTTGGAAAGGATTCTAAGAGATAGGATCTATGAGCATTTGGAGAAACATGGACTGATTAGGGACAGCCAGCATGGCTTTGTGAAAGGAAGATCTTGCCTCACAAGCCTGATAGGGTTCTTTGAGGAGGTGACCAGGAAGATTGATGAGGGTAGTGCAGTGGATGTGGTCTACATGGATTTTGGTAAGGCGTTTGATAAGGTTCCACATGGTAGGCTTCTTCAGAAGGTCAGAGGCCAAGGGATCCGGGGAAGCTTGGCCGTGTGGATTCAAAATTGACTTGTCTGTAGAAAGCAGAGGGTTGTGGTGGAGGGAGTGCATTCGGATTGGAGGGCTCTGACTGGTTGGTGGTCCCGCAGGCATTGGTTCTGGGACCTCTACTTTTTGTGATATTTATTAACAACTTAGATGAGGGGGTGGAAGGCTGGGTTAGCAAGTTTGCAGATGACACAAAGATTGGTGGTGTTGGGGATAGTGTGGAGGGCTGTCGAAGCTTGCAGAGGGATATTGATAGGATGCAGAGCTGGGCTGACAAGTGGCAGATGGAGTTCAATCCGGAGAAGTGTGAGGTGGTACACTTTGGAAGGACAAACCCCAAGGCGGAGTACAAGGTTAATGGCAGGATTCTGGGCAGTGTGGAGGAGCAGAGGGATCTGGGGGTTCATATCCACAGATCACTGAATGTTGCCCCACAGGTGGATAGGGTAGTTAAGAAAGCTTATGGGATGTTAGCTTTCATAAGTTGGGGGATCGAGTTTAAGAGCCGCGAAGTGATGATGCAGCTTTACAAAACTCTGGTCAGACCACACTTGGAGTACTGTGTCCAGTTCTGGTCGCCTCATTACAGGAAGGATGTGGGGTCGTTGGAAAGGGTGCAGAGGAGATTTACCAGGATGCTGCCTGGATTAGAGAGTAGGATTATGAGGAGAGACTAAAGGAGCTGGGGCTTTACTCATTGGAGAGAAGGAGGATGAGGGGAGACATGATAGAGGTATACAAGATATTGAGAGGAATAGATAGAGTGGACAGCCAGCACCTCTTCCCCAGGGCACCAATGCTCAAAACAAGAGGACATGGCTTTAAGGTAATGGGTGGGAAGTTCAAGGGAGATGTTAGGGGGAGGTTTTTCACCCAGAGAGTGTTTGGGGCATGGAATGCGCTGCCTGGGGTGGTGGTGGAGGCTGATACATTGGACAAGTTGAAGAGATTGTTAGATAAGCATATGGAGGAACTTAAGATAGAGGGATATGTGGGAGGAAGGGGTTAGATAGTCTTAGGTGTGGTTTGAAGGGCGGCACAACATGGTGGGCCGAAGGGCCTGTATTGTGCTGTATTGTTCTATGGTTCTACAGATATACTGTTGAAAGTATCCCGACTGGTTGCATCATGGTCTGGTATGGCAATTCGAATGTGCAGGAATGTGAGAAGCTGCAGAGAGTAATGGACTCTAACATAGAACGTTACAGCACACTACAGGCCCTTCGGCCCATGATCGTTGTGCCGACATTTTATCTTGATCTATCTAACCCTTCCCTCCCACATAGCCCTCTATTTTTCTATCATTCATGGTCTGTCTAAGAGTCTCTTAAATGTCCCTAATGTATCTGCCGGCAGTGCGTTCCATGCACCCACCACTCTCTGTCAAAAAAAGAGCTTACCTGTGATATCCCCCTTGTACCTTCCTCCAATCACCTTAAAATTATTCCCCCTCGTGTTAGCCATTGTCACCCCGGGAAAAAGTCTCTAACTGTCCACTTGATCTGTGCCTCTTATCATCTTGTACACCTCTATCAAGTCACCTCTCATCCCCTTCGCTCCAAAGAGAAAAGCCCTAGCTCACTCAAACTATCCTCATAAGACATGCTTTCTAATCCAGGCAACATCCTGGTAAATCTCCTCTGCACCCTCTCTAAAGCTTCTACATCCTTCCTCTATGAGGTGAGCAGAACTGAACACAATTCTCTAAGTGTGGTCTAACCAGGTTCTATAGAGCTGCAACATCACCTCATGGCTCTTGAACTCAATACCTCGACTAATGAAGGCCAATACACCATATGCCTTCTTAACAACCCTATCGACCTGTGTGGCAAACCTTGAGGGATATATGGACGTGGACCCCAAGATCCCTCTGTTTCCCCACACTGCTGAGAGTCCTGCCGTTAACCTTGTATTCTGCCTTCCAATTCGATCTTCCACAACGTATCACTTCACACTTTTCCGGGTTGAACTCCTACTGCCGCTTCTCAGCCCAGCTCTGCATCCTATCAATGTCCTGTTGTAATCTACAGCAACCTTCTACACTATCCACAACACCACCAACCTTCGTGTCATCAGCAGACTTACTAACCCCCCCCTTCCACATCCTCATCCAAGTCATTTCTAAAAATCACAAAGAGCAGGTGTCCCAGAACAGATCCCTGTGGAATACCACTGGTCACTGACCTCCAGGCAGAATACATCACAGAATGCTTCCCCAATATCTCACGGGCACATCCCTCCCCACCATCGGGAGTATCTACAGGAGGTGCTGCCTCAAGAAGGCAACGTCCATCATCAAAGATCTCCCCATCTGGGCTGTGCCTTCTTCTCGCAGCTCCCATCGGGCAGGAGGTACAGAAACCTGAAGTCCCACACCGCCAGGTTCAGGAACAGCTACTTCCCTTCAACCATTCGGTTCTTGGACTGACCAGCACAAACCTAATCGCTACAGTTTAGCAACACTATGACCACTTTGCACTACGATAGACTTTTTTTTTGTTCTGACTGTGTTCTTTCTTATAAAAATTGTGTATAATTTCTGTTTTTCTTGTGAATGATGTGTATCTGATGCTCTGTGCCTGTGATGCTGCTGCAAGTAAGTTTTTCATTGCACCTGTGCACACATGGACTTGTGCAGATGACAATGAACTCCACTTTGACTTTATCTTTTGAGGGCAAACAGTATGTACTGGAGTTGCACTTCATTCTGATACAAGTTGGATGTGAAGTCAGAGTCTGGAATTTGCTTCTCCCTAGGTTTATTTCTGTGCTTCTATTCAGCCCTTTGGGTTCGTGCTGATGGTGGAGGTAATGTGGAGCCATGAACTTGTTCCCTTCAGTGTGTGTAGATGGGCCTGGTGTGGTGTCTGTGGGTCTGTTGTAGTGAGTGGTCTTGCTGAACTTCCCATGCTAGTTGGCAGTGCAACAGCTCTTGGCAAGTTGTACCTGAGCTGGTTCATCGGGTTATACAGACCTTGTCACAATCACTTATTTAACTAGGCTGCTGCTAAGTCCGAGAGGGAACAGTGGACAGGGAGTGGGTGGCTCCAGTGCATCGGATGTAGGGGTAGTGAGGGTGGGGTGGCTGTTCTGGTGCATTGGACGTGGGCTACAGCTTCCAGTCAGTGTCACAGAGGGTTGCTTCGTGTCTTTAAAAGTAGAGTGACGGTCACTATCCCTTGTGGCTAATGGAAGCAGTCTGTTCAGGCAGCATAGGGCACCAAAGGCAGCTCAGTGGCACAGCTAGTAGAGCCATGGCCTCTCAGCGCCGTAGACTCAGGTTCAATCCTGACCTTGGTTGCTGTCTGTGTGGAGTTTGCACATTTTCCCTGTGACTGTGTGGTTTCCCCCGGGTGCTCTGATTTCCTCCTACATCCAACGACGTGGTTGCGTGGGTTAATTGGTATTGGTTTATTATTGTCACTTGTACAGTAAAAAACTTGTCTTGCATACAGTTCATACAGATCAATTCATTACACAGCACATTGAGGTAGGACAGGGTAAAAATGATAACAGAATAGAGTAAAGTGTCACAGCTACAGGGAAGTGCAGTTGCAGGTAGACAATAAGGTGCAAGGTCATAACAAGGTAGATTGTGAGGTCAAGAGCCTATCTCATTGTATAAGGGAATTGTTCAATAGTCTTATCACCGTGGGATAGAAGCTGTCCTTGAGCCTGGTGGTATGTGCCTTCAGGCTCTGTATCTTCTGTCTGACGGGAGAGGAGAGAAGAGAGAATGACCTGGGTGGGTGGAGTCTTTGATTATGCTGGCCGCTTCACCAAGGCAGCGAGAGGTATAGACAGAGTCCATGCAGAGGAGGCTGGTTTCCGTGATGTGCTGGGCTGTGTCCAAACTCTCTGCAGTTTTGTGTAGTCCTGGGCAGAGCAGTTGCTGTACCAAGCCGTGATGCATCCAGATAGGATGCTTTCTGTGGTGCCTGGATAAAAGTTGGTGAGTGTCAAATGGGACATACTGAATTTCTTTAGCCTCCTGAGGAAGTAGAGGCGCTGGTGAGCTTTCTTGGCCGTAGCATCTACGTGGTTGGACCAGGACAAGCTATTGGTGATGTTCACTCCTAGGAACTTGAAGTTCCGTAATTGGCCGCTGTAAATTGCCACTCGTGTGGGTGAGTGGTGGAATCTGGGGGCGGAGGGGGGAGCTGATGGATTGGAGGGAGACTAAAATGGGACTAATGTGGGATTGGTATAAGTGGGTGATTGATGGGCAGCATGGACTCGGTGGGCCGAAGGGCCTGTTTCTATACTGTATCTCTCTATGACTCTCTGTTCACTAAGGGGCTCTGTACCACTGGAATGTCGGTGCGGAGGGGAGTGCAGCGGAGGGGAGTGCAGTGGATGGTGCGTTCAGCTATTGTGCACTGACCTGTGCCCAGCTACAGCCTCTCTCGATGGCAACTTTTGAAGCATTTCCAGTAATCCACTGTACTTCACCCGAACTTCCTCCTTTTGGGACCTTTATGAGGATGGTTATTTTTATTTAGTTGCATTTCTCGAAAATTTAAAACCCTTTCAGAATGAGCTTTTAAGTGGCCTGTTGGGTTCAGATGAAAAACACGATGATGCTGGAGGAACTCAGCAGGCCAGGCAGCATCTGTGGAGAAAAGCAGGCGGTCAACGTTTTGGGTCAGGACCCTTCTTCAGGGTTCAGAGATTGGAAATGCAGGTCACAGTCTTGGGATATAGAGTTATGCACTTTGAGCTGAGGAGAATTTACCTTCTCTCAAAATTACTGGCATTCTCTGCCTCCGAGGGGTGGAAGGAGCTTGACTTGGTCTATGTGAAGCTGAGACTGATGGCTCCTGGGCAGTGAGGGAATTGTGATGTGAGATCGTCTACTTCTTACCCAATCAGCCAATGGTGAAGCAGGCTGGAGGGGCCAAATGGCCTTCCTTGCTCTTAACTCTTGTATTTTACCCATAGTGATCCTTCACTGAGTAATTCTGGGGACTATTAAGGTCACAGACCCACACCATGCAATTATTTATACTTGTATACCTGATGGAGGTATATCAGATCATGAGGAGCATAGACAGGGTGAAAACACACAGTCTTTCTCCCAGGGAGGGGGTGCTAAAAACACAAGGGCATAGGTTTAATATCAGAGACAAGAGATTTAAAAGGGACATCAAGGGCGGCAGCTTCACGCAAAGGGTGATGTGTACTTGGAATGAGCTGCCAGAAATAGTGGTTGAGGCGGGCACATTAGCAATGTTTAAAAGCCTTCTGGATAAGTCCATGGATTGGAGAGGTTTAGAGGGCTCGGGGCCAAACGCGGGCAGATGGGACTAGCTTGCTGGGCAACACAGTCGGCATGGATGAGTTGGGCCAAAGGGCCTGTTTCTGTGCTGTATGACTCTATGGTTCTACTTTTCCCCTCATGCAGATCCATGTCTTTGGTGGTTCTGATGCTGTACTACAACAACAACTTGTCCTTGTATGGCATGGGATCATAGTTACACAGCATGGAAACAGGCCCTTCAGCTCAACGTGTCCATGCTGACCAAGGTGTCAATCCGAGCTAGTCCCATTTGCCTGCATTTGGCCCATACCTCTCTAAAATTTTCCTATCCATGTACCTGTCCAAATGCCTTTTTATAATTGTACCTGCCTCTACAGCTTCCTCTGGCAGCTCATTCCATATACCCACCACCACGGGTAATGTGCTTAGAATAAGGAAATGGTGAGTGTGTTGGGATATTGTGTTGTGGAAACGTGGGCCATAACATGTTGTACAGTCAGTCTGGAGAACCCTCCACTGGACTTAAACAACCAGCTGTATTTCTATGGCACTTTCATGACCTTCACTCCAAAGTGCTTTGCAGCCAATTAGCTACGAAGCGTAGTCACTGTTGAGATCCGGGAGCCAAGGCGACAAATTGTCACACAGCCAGAGCCTAAAAACTTCAAAGCCACAATGACCAGGTAATCTCTCTCTTTCTCCCCAGGACATCCTGACGAGCACATCCCCATTATTTTTTATATGGATTAGTGATGTGGGCTCTTTGATATCCACTTGAGAGGGTAGACTGTTTAATGGGTAATTCAAAAGAGTGGCAGCTTGACAGTGCAGCATTCCCAGTGGAGCATTGAGCAAGATTTAGTCTCTGGAGGGGGAGCATGAACCCGCAGCCTTCTCAGCAGGCCTCTGCCTTCTAATCCATATCTCTGTCAACTGTGGTAGAGGGTATCACAGTGGCATCTAAGAGGCTGTTAGATAGACACATGTATATGCAGGGAATGGAAGGATATGGATCACGTACAGGCAGAAGGGATTTAGTTTAATTTGGCCTAGTGTTCAGCACAGACATTGTGCGGCAAAGGGCCTGTTCCTGTGCTGTACTGTTCTGTGTTGTATCTGGTGCCAGTATTGTGTTACATGTAGAATGCTAATACTATATTTTATGATGCCTTAGCCAATTTGTGGTAATGACTCATTTGATCATTGTGAAAAATGCTAACAATATATAAAACTAGTTGTGGCACTAAATGACCTAATGCGACAACACATGATTTGCAGAGTGTACGGCTATTGAGGAAGCTTGACTGAATTCCCCGGTGTCGTTATATTGTGATTAATTCTGCATAATATATTTGGAATAAAAACAGAATGCATTATGTTCCAAATCATTTTTTAATCACCAAACACAGGTCTCAGTGCAGCATTGTGATCAGTGATGTAGAGGATGAAGGGAGAGTGGGCAGATTTGTTAGTTAAATTTTACCACATTGTTTTCAGCAGTTGGGCATTTTGTTTTCCTGCATCATTGTCAAGTACCCATTATTCTTTGGGACACGCTTTCCAGAGGTGGCTCGGTAATAAGTGCATGTCCCAGAGCAAGGTTGATGAATATTTGGACCTTGGGTGTTGAGGTAAAGTAGTATGGGATATATGTTGTGGATGGTACGGGATTGGTCTCGGTGCCTCTGAGAGGTCTTCCTTTCTCCTTAACCGTAGTTTCCCCTCTACCATCATTGATGGACACCTCAATCGTGTTTTGTCTACTTCCCGCCCCTCTGCTCCCACCCAGCGAGATGATGCCGTACCCCTGGACCAGGTGGGCTTTGCTCTCCACCAGCCTCCGCATTCAGTGGGTCACCCCTTTTGCAATTTCGGCCACCTTCAAGGAATTCCACCACCAAACATGTCCTCCCCGTCCTGCACTCCGAAGGGTCCTTGTCCTTCAATTCCCTGGTCCGTTCCTCCATCTCCACCAAGTGCTCTCCTCCTCAGGAGATGCAGCACCTTTCCTTTCCCCACTTCCCTTCCCACCATCCAGGGAACGGAATAGTCCTTCCTTGTGAAGCAGTGATTCACTTGCACTTCTCCCGATCTAATGTGTTGATTTTCTGGTGAATCTGGTTTTCACAACCTGGCCTCCTCCTGCACTGGCACAGCTATGGTTGGGTTTGGGACAGGTTTGGAATGGCTCAGGTTGGGGTGGGTTGTGTTTTAATTTTGTACCTCTAATTTCGGCCCTCTGGTGCTAAAGTCAGAATCCTACAAGTCCTTTGAATTTTCTTTTAACCCATTCCCCACCGTGTGATTCCTTACCTGGGTCAGTTCGAGTTGAGTCGAGTTTACTGTCACTTACACAAGTCCATGTGTGCACAGGTGCAATGAAAAACTTACTTGCAGCAGCATCACAGGCACAGAGCATCAGATAAGCAGCATTCACAAGAAAACCATAAATTAAACATAAATTATATACAATTTTTACAAGAAAGAACACAATTAGAATGAAAAAGACCAAAGTCCATTTTAGTGCAAAGTGGTCATAGTGTTGCTAAACTAGTGATTAGGCTTTTGCTGGTTGGTTCAAGAACTGAATGGTTGAAGGGAAGTAGCTGTTCCTGAACCTGGTGGTGTGGGACTTCAGGCTTCTGTACCTCCTGCCCGATGGTAGCTGCGGGAAGATGGCACAGCCTGGATGGTGGGGATCTTTGATGATGGATGATCACCAAGTTAGTTTCACACATCATTGCACTCTGGACACTTGAGTTTACTTCCATCCTCTTGATGCTTTTGGAGAAAGCAAAACTAACAAGGTACTTCCAAGCCCTGATGATAAGGGTGGCACAGCAAATAGAGCCGCTGTCTCTCAGCACCAGAGACTCAGGTTGGATCCTGACCTTGGGTGCTGTCTTTGTGGAGTCTTCATGTTCTTGCTGTGACTGCGTGGGTTTCCCCTGGGTGCTCTGGTTTCCTCCCATGTCCCAAAGATGTGCGGGTTGGTTGGTTAATTGGCTGCTGTAAATTGCCCCCGGTGTGTGGGTGAGGGGTAGAATCTGGGGAGTGTGAGGAGAATAAAATGAGATTAATGTGGGATTAGTGTAAATGGATGGTTGCTGGTCAGTCTGCATCCAGTGGGCCGAAGGGCCTGTTTCCATGCTCTGTGATTCTAATCTGCTCTCTGCCCTTTCATCTTGCACCTTCATGGTTGAGTTATCTTGTGAAGCATGTGAGATTTCCATCACCGAAGGTGTTGTCTATAGGACTTGGCAACGCGTGACTCGGTTAAATCAGGGCTTCTTTATATAACAACCTAATGGAACGCTTGATAATTCTTGCTTTTTGATTTATTTGGGCAATCAGCGGCTTTTTAAACTTGTAGCTGAACGGGTTGAGGCTTTTTCAGCCGGACCCGCTGTTCATTGGGAGTGGGAATGATACTTGATGCCTGTTACTCTTCAGAAAACGGGGCTGCCCCACGTCACTTAGAGCTATAGAGTCATACATCATGGAAAAACGCCCTTCAGCCCAACTGGTCGATGCCAACCAAGATGCCCCATTCGAGCTCATCCCATTTGCCAGCATTTGGCCCATAACAACCTAAATCTTTCCAATCTATGTTCCTGTCCAACTGTCTTATAAAAGTCGTTATATTACCTGTTTCAACCACTTCCCACATACCACCCTTTGTGTGTGTTTTAAAAAAAAGAAAAAAAAGTTGCCCCTCAAGTTCCTATTAAATCTTACCCCCCTCACCCTAAACCTATGGCCTCTAGTTCTTAATTCCCCAACCCTGGGAAATTAAGAGTGCATTTGTCCTATCTATGCCCCTTATAATTTTATACACCTCTATAAGATCACCCCTCAGTCTCTTGTGCTCCAAGGAATAATGTCCTAGCCTGTCCAACCTCTTCCTATAACTCAGCCCCTCAAGTTCAGGCAACATCCTTGTAAACCTTTCCTGCACTCTTTCCAGTTTGGTAACATCTTTCCTATGGCAGGGTGACCCTGGGGGTAGAATCTGGAGCGACACATAGAACGTTGGAGGAACTCAGCGGGTCAGGCAGCATCTATGAAAGGAAGTGGACAGTCGACGTTTCAGGTTGAGACTGAATCCAGACGGAGCGTCTTGACCTGAAACATCGACTGCCCACTTCCCTCCACAGATGCTGCCTGACCTGCTGAGTTCCTCTAGTGTTTTGTGTGTCATGCCAACCAAGATGGCTATCTAAGTTAGTCCCACGCCCAGAGGTTCTGTGATGTTTACAGCTGGAAGAATCTGCGATGTGTACTAACTTCGATCCGACCTACTCCTCAACGTTCGGGACTGAATCCAATGAGTCCATTCACAATCTGTTGGAAGATTGTTTCATGTTGGCCTTTGCTCCCTGGTATTTTTTGTCAGGGCACACCCTCCACGTGGCTTGTTGCTTCCATATCTGCGTACCCCAACAAACAACACGCCCACACAACAGGCTGTGGTGCCACCAGTAGGAGAAGTTTAACACCGTAAACTTTGAGTAGAACGGCCCTGTTGCTTTGTTACAACAACACGTATAGGGTGCTGTGGGATAGATGGAAGTCAGTGTCCATAATCACACCCATCCCTTGGGCACATGTATAACCTTGTGTGAGCTCATTAGAACATAGAAGTGGGATTAGGCCATTCAGCCCTTCTTCATGCTCCGCTTTTCAATAAGTTAGTAGCTGATTTTATTTTTACCTCAGCAGTGCTTTGCTGCACTGTCCCTGTATCCCCTTCCTTTATTATCTGAAAATCTATTGAACTTGAACACACTCAGTGACTGAGCCTCCACAGGGCTGTTGGGAAGTGAATTCCAAAGATTCACCATCCCTTGGATGAAGAAACCTCTTTCCAAGTAAAACAAACTGCTGGAGGAACTCAGCGGGTCAGGCAGCATCTGTGGAGGGAAATGGACAGTCGGCGTTTTGGGTCGAGACCCAAAATCTGGACTCCACATTCGGATCTGGTTCAGACGAGAGGTCTCAACCCGAAATGTCAACTGTCCACTGCCCACCACAGATGCTGCTTGACCTGCTGAGTTATTGAGTCATACAACACGGAAACAGGCCCTTCGGCGTAATTGCTCATGCCAACCAAGATGTCCATCTGTTCCATTTGTCCATGTTTGGCCCGTATCCCTGTAAACCTTTCTATCCATGTACCTGTCCAAGTGCCTTTTAAATGTTGTTAATGTACCTGCCTCAACCACTTCCCCTGGCAGCTCTTTCCATATACATACCACCTTTTGGGTGAAAAATTTGCCCCTCAGGTTCCTATTAAATTTCTCTCCTCTCACTTTAAACCTGTGCTCTCTAGTTCTTGATTCCCCAACCCTGGGGAAAAAGACCTCCAACAGATTTTTGCTCCAGATTCCAACACCTGCATTCTTTTGTCTTGAAATTTCTTTTCATCTCTGACCTGAATGGCCAGCTCTTTATTTTTTGAGGCTATGATCTGTGCTTCTACACACCTCAACCAGAGCGAAATATAATCTCTATACCTTCCTTGTGAACCCCTTAAATATTTTGCATGATTCAGTGCAATCCCTCTCATTCTTCCAGTACTGATCCTGCCTGCTTAATGTCTCCTCGTACAACTAACTGGCCATGAAAACGTACAGATTTGGAATAGGGGTAGGCCATCCGACCCCTCGAGACTGCTTCACCACTTAACCGCTGATCTAATTGTAACCTCGTCCAAGTTCATGTCTAACCCTAGTAACCTTGAACCCCGTTGCTTTTCAAGAATCCATCGATTTCTGTGTCGAAAGTATTCAAAGACTCTGCTTCCACCGACCTTTTAGGGTGATCTGGTGAACCTCTGCTACACTTCCTCTATCGCAGTGATACCTTTCCTTGAGTAGGGAGGACATTCTTCAAGAGGCGGTGCCTCAAGAAGGCAGCATCCATCACTAAGGACTCTCACCATCCAAGACATGCCCTCTTCATGTTACTACAATCCGGGAGGAGATACAGGAGCCTGAAGACCCACACTCAACGATTCAGGAACAGCTTCTTCCCCTCCGCCATCAGATTTCTGAACGGTCCATGAACACTACCTCGTTATTTTTAATTTTGCATTATTTATTTATTTTAGTATTTTTATGCCTTTGCACTGTACTGCTGCCACAAAACAACAAATTTCACATCATCTAAGTCAGTGATAATAAATCTGATTCTGTTTCAAACCTGTACATTCTTGATCGGGAGGGACTGTGTAAGATGCACTTGGACACAACAGTGACCACAACTGAAAGTACTTCTAATGATGAGTGAGACACTTTGAGATGTCCTGAGATGGACATCAGTGTGTGATTGTTGGCTTGCTGGCCTCCTGGTGTGAAGGGTCCAGTACTGGTGAGCTAGCTGACTCAACTTGGGAAGCAAAGACCCGTAGCCTTGAGAAAGTCTTCACACACACTGTCAGGTCAGAATAACTGCTCAAAGTAACCTGCATGCGTTATCTGTCTTCCTTTAAATGCATGTGAGGGAGAAAGGAATAATTTATGGTCTGTGGAAGCTTGGTTCAAGCATAGACTTGATCTGTATCGGTGCCGTACATTTCCTACAATTCCACACAGATTAATAGTTTCTTATTCATTGCATGATTGTTGACAGGAAAGGGAGATCCTGATGAAAGTTTTAAGTCTCTGGGTTTGCATTAACCAGATAATACAGTGGAACATTTTCAGGATTGCTGCCAATAATTGGGAAGCTTTGAGGAGCAAGAATCCTTCCTCTTTTACTGTTGTTTTGGCCTTGGCCTGGACAGGAATTTGTGTTTCATAAGTTAAAAGCTGACTGCTGAGGATGTACATGTTGGACGCACTCTGAGCTCATTGTAAACTCGAGCTGACCAGAGTGCTGGTGGGAGTCAGCGCTGCACTGAGAGCCGGAAGATGACTTGAGGCATCTGAGCATCAACAGTGCCATATTGTGTGTGAGACTAATCAAACGTGCCTTTGATGTGTGGGGCAGGACGCCTGCAGATCACTGAATCCTCCTGTGTTTGCAGCTTTCAATAGCGAGATTCGCAGAGAGATTCAAATGACGTTCTGAAGAAAGAGGAATTGTCCGTCTAACAGAGAGTGCCTTGAGCAGCTGTAGACAATGTAGGAATAAAGTTTTTTAAAGCAGTTTTCCATTGCAGATGCAATTGGAATACTTTGGGGAAAATACTGTACATTGCCTTGTCTGCAGACCTTACTGGTGTGACATTTACTGTCTATCCAACTCTACAACTCATTGAAACTAATTAGTTTCTAGTAGCAGCTGAAACAAGTGCTGATATTATTGTTTTTTTAAGGTAATGCGTATCAGTGGAGTTCAACATTGGGTTTATAGTTGGCCAGTGGGTACAAACGTAAATGATTCTCCAGTTTAAACTCATGGATTCTGACCTTGTGTACAGCACCTGTTGACAACACTGTGTCAGCCAATGAGCTGGAAATGGAGTGTGGTGTGCAGTAGGAAACAGTCTGCTTAAAGAGTGATGGAAGCAGAGACGACTATTGCTCCCCTTCAGGTTATGAGAGGGGTCTTTTCCTGAGAACTATTTGTAACCTGAACAGTCTGTAAATCGAAAATATGGCAGACCGCCAATGTGTTAATCTCCAGATTTAGGAGATTAAAGAGGTTCAGCTTATCACTGAACACTCTAACAAACTTCTACAGATGTACTGTTGAAAGTGTCCTGACTGGTTGCATCACGGTCTGGGACGGCAATTCAAATGCGCAGGATTGTAAGAAGCTGCAGAGAGTAGTGGACTCTGCCCAATACATCACAGGCACATCCCTCCCTACCATTGGTAGTATCTACAGGAGGTGCTGCCTCAACAAGGCAACATCCATCAAAGATCCCCACCATCCGGGCCATGCCATCTTCGGGCAGGAGGTACAGAAGCCTGAAGTCCCACACCACCAGGTTCAGGAACAGCTACTTCTCTTCAACCATTCGGTTCTTGAACCAACCTGCACAACCCTAATCACTACAGTTTAGCAACACTGTGACCACTTTGCACTAAAATTGACTTTTCTTTTTGTTCTAGTTGTGTTTTCTCTTGTAAACATTGTGAATAATGTTTAATTAATGTTTTTTCTTGTGAATGCTACTTTTTGATGCTATGTACCTGTGATGTGTACATGTACTTGTGTATATGACAATAAACTCGACATTAAGTTTAAATAAAAACATGGGCCACCCAAGGACAATGTTTAGTTAAACCATTCAGATATTGCCATGAACCCAGTTCACACGCGGCAGGAGATCCGGGCAGCCCCGCAGCAGCCGGTCTCCTACACACTTGTTTGTATGTATGGGTTGTATGTAAATCTGGGGAGGAGCTATACAACAGTTTCAGAGAGACTTCACTTTCTCTGAGAAGGTGATCTTAATCACCACTAAATTAACAATGAGGAAGGAAATGAGTTGACAATTTGTATATCAGGCTGACAAGAAAGTTGCCGGTTTTGAGGCATTAATGAGAATTGCAAATGTTATTGTATTATGTATTGTGTGGAATGACTCTGTCGAGTGTCAGTGTGTAAAGTTTGAGTTGAAGCCTGTGGCACATGTGTACACAGAGATAAAGCTTTTTCTTCACAGGACTAATGTTGCGCTTGTGACCAAGTCGCTTGCAAACCTTCGTATTCATTTTTGATTGACTTGGCCAAAACAACAACTTAAACCCAGTAACTCTGTCTTTACCAACACCCACAAGATGCTGGAGGAACTCAGCAGGTCGGGCAGCATCTGTGGAGGGAAATGGAACAGTCGGCGTTTTGGGCCGAGACCCTTAACAACTTCTCTTGTGGCTCCTCCCATGTTCTCCAGACCGAAGATGTAGCCATGGGCACTCGCTTGGGCCCCGGCCATGCCTGCCTTTTCGTTGGCTATGTGGAACAATCCATGTTCCAGACCTACACCCATATTGGAGCGATGGATATCAGGGCATTAATAAGTTACAGTAGAGAGTGAGAGGTTTTAAAGCTAAGTCATTGCCTTGCTTCACACTGGGAATTCCATGGATTGATTGCCCATTAAGCACCCCTGATGGATGGAAAGATGGCAGCTACCATTGGAGGCACTTCTTCTGTGACAAAAATTGTCAGCTCATCCAATTTTTACTTGCCCAAGCAAGACTTTGATGAGACATAATTGTATTAGCCTTGGGGCAAGCTGTCTGGATTTGGGTTGAGTTATGAATCACAACATTTGGCCTGCTTTCCTTAGAGTCTGTCTTGCTGCAATGGAAGGGTGAATGAGCATATTCATGCAGGGGAAACTTGCTGAAGCAGTTTCTGTACAACCACTTCCCTTTAGGTCTATTTCTAAGTGTGAAAGCTTGGTATGGTGACTACGCAGGACGATATTGGCAGATGTTGTAAAACACTAGCATTGAGGGCAAAGGAGCACTAACTTTGTTCAGAATTTGTTAATTATTGTTTGGAAAATCTTTCATGTGATTTGTTTTTTCCTGTTAGTTTTCACTGTGTTTTCGGCAATGCTAACTTCTTGGGCGTGATACCTTGTCAGACCCATTTCGAAAGTCCAAGGACACAGTTTAAATCTTGCTCTCCACTTCTGTTGAAATCAGACAAGACAAAGTCAATCTCAGTCCCTTGACTTTGCAATGTCCTCCTCAAAAACATTAGGGCAGGTGTCTAAGCTGGGAGAGCTGCCCCACAGACTAGTTGAACAACAGCTGAAGTAGTCAAAGGAGACACAAGAGTGTAGACGATGGAACCTGGAGCAACGTCCATCTGCTTGAGGAACTCAGCAAGAAGAACAGCATCTGGGGGGTGGGGGGGCGGTAAGGATTTGTCGACGTTTCGGGTCGGGCAGGAGGTACAGAAGCCTGAAGTCCCACACCACCAGGTTCAAGAACAGCTACTTCCCTTCAACCGTTTGGTTCTTGAACCAATCTGCACAACCCTAATCACTACAGCTTAGCAACATTGATCTACTTTGATCACTTTGCACTAAAGTAGACATTTTTTTGTTCTAATTTTGTTTTCTTGTAAAAGTTGTGTATGATGTATGTTATTTTTGTGAATGCTGCTTATCTGATGCTATGTGCCTGTGATGCTGCTGCAGGTAAGTTTTTCATTGCACCTGTGCACACATGGACTTGTACATCTGACGATAAACTTGACTTTGACCTGCTGAGTTCCTCCAGCAGATTGTTTATTGCAGTGGACCAAGTCATAATGTTGCTACCTCTTACCCAACAGATGATGTGTCAGACGACTCCTCCACTGTCCCTGGTATGTCTTGTCCCACCAGCACAATTCACCAGAGGGGATTGGGTACAGTGGTGTACAGGTTGCAGGAAATCTCCTGATTACCACCCACTGTCCTCCCTCAGCTGATGAGTTAATGCTCCACCATGTGTACTAAAATAAAAATAAATGCTGATGCTGGAAGTCCTAAACAAAAACAGAAACTGTTGGAAATGAAAGTCGAGTTTATTGTCACGTGCACCAGTACAGTGAAAAACCAACTTGCAGCAGCATCACAGGCACACAGGCATCATATAAGCGGCATTCACAAGCAAAACATGAATTAAACAATAAATTATGCACAATTTTTACAACAAAGAACACAATTAGAAACAAAAAAGAAAAGTCCATTTTAGTGCAAAGTGATCAAAGTGGCCGTAGTGTTGCTAAACTGTGGTGATTAGAGTTGTGGCAGTTGGTCCAAGAACCGAATGGTTGAAGGGAAGTAGCTGTTCTTGAACCTGGTGGTGTGGGACTTCAGGCTTCTGTACCTCCTGCCCGATGGGAGCTGTGAAAAGATGGCATGGCCCGGATGGTGGGGATCTTTGATGATGGGTTGCTTTCTTGAGGCAGTGTCTCTGGTAGATACTACCGATGGTGGGGAGGGTTAGGGTGTCCGTGATGTCCACTACTCTCTACGGCTTCTTGCATTCCTGTGGATTCGAATTGCCATACCAGACTGTGATGCACCAAGTCAGGTTGCATTTGTTGATGCTGCCCAACAAGTCAGGCAGCAACTGCAGAGAGAGAAAAAGAGTTGGCATTCCAGGTTGAAGATCCTTTGCCAAGGGACACTTTACTGAGTTAAAGGTCCTATATAGCTGGAAGCTGTGGTACCATTCTTTGGGATTTTGTGCGAGATATGTGTGAAACTGCTCATGTTCCCTGTAATTACATGTGAAGGTGACAGAAGCTTATGTTTGTGTATGCATAACTCAGAAATCCAAAATTTGCTTTAGTGAATATCTTACACAAGGTACACAGAGTGAGTCTTTAATAAGGTATATAATTACTATTCAACAAATTATCCAATCCGAAAGATTTATATCAGGTGGTAGTAATTCCTTCAGATGAATATTTCTAATTGTATTCTTTCGTATAAAAATTGTGTATAATTTATGTTTGTCTTGTGAATGCTGCCTAACAATGCTGTGTGCCTGTGATGCTGCTGCAAGTAAGTTTTTCATTACACCTGTGCACACATGTACCTGTGCATATGACAATAAACTTGATTTTGACTTCAAATATATGTGGAATTTTTCATCTTTCATCAGGTTAATTTATTAATCAGCATCTCTCCTTGTATGCATTTATTCCGGGGATTGTTTTAACACTGCATTAGGAAATGCTGTCTGAGAATTTATTAATACAAGTTAGCTTGGTGACTTAAAGGCTGCAGGATGCCAGTGGTCCTTTTGAACTGAAGGCTGACACACACGGCATTGGGAACAGGGGAAGTTCTCACCACAGAGATGACGGACACCAATGCGGGGAGTTTTTTGCAAGGTCTGTGGTTAGTACTGTCGCTTCAACTCTGACCGAGTTCTGCACTGGTATGCTCAATGTGTAGTGAATAGAGCTGCCTCACCGTGTCAGAGGACCCGGGTGCAATCCTGACCATGGGTGCTGTCTTTGAGTTTGCACTTTCTCCTGTGATTTTGCGAGTTCCTCTGGGTGCTCCGGTTCCCCCCTACATCCCAGAGATGTGTGGGTTGGTAGGTTATTGGCCACAGCAAATTAGCCCTGGTGTGTAGGTGAGTGGTAGAATCTGACAGGAGTTGGTGGGAATGTGGGGAGACTAAAAAAAAATGAGATTAATGTGGATTAATGTAAATGAGTGGTTGATGGTCAGCATGGACTTGATGGGCTGAAGGGTTTATTTCAATGTTGTACGTAGGCTGATGGGAGATGGCACATGAGCAAAATCACATTGGGACCTGGCACACAAATTCAAAGCTACTTCTTTGAAAATTTGTTTAAAAATTGTGTAATATCTTTGGAAAGTTTTGCAGATTATATGAGAATTCCAGATGCATAAATACTAGATAAACCAGAGATTACTGTACTTTGTTCTCGTGTTGTGTACATTCCATTGTTTCTGATTTGGATTTGGAATCATCATACTATGTGGAAGGAAGTAATTTGGCCAATTGAGTTTGTACTGGCTCTTTCAAAGAGTTATCCAGTCCATCTCCCTTCCCTTCTCATCTCCCTGCGATTTTTCTGCCTTGTGTTCACCCATTTTCCAAATAAAGGTGGCCAGACCTGCCTCCTAATCCTTGCATGTTGGTCAGTTTCCCTTTCATCTTTGAACCAGCAGGTTGGAAACCCTTTTATACCTTGTCTCACTGTGGTTCCTTTGCCAATAATCCATCCAGCTGTGCCCAGGGGGGTTTCTGAACCCAGCAACATGTTCACCTTATTTACTCTTCTGAATCCTTCATGAGTTTCTCTCAAGTCAGGAGAACAATCTGTGGGACCAGCTAAAATTCCCTTTGATCCCTTCCAGAGCTGTGAAATCCTTCATGTCCTTCAGTCCGAATTAGATGGAGAACCTCCCCTGGGATTGGATTTTTGCTTTGTGTAATTTTGGCGGCATTTCCTGGCTCTAATGCAGCTTGTAAAGCCTATGGGATTACTTTGGAATGAGTTCTTGGAATGATCAAAGGAGATCTCCTTGAAGCAGAAGGTTCCCTGTTGTTTCTTCCTGTATTTGAAGGAATTTGTGTGGGAACATTTATCATTCTGCTGCACGTACATGAATCATCCTTTACATGATCTTGGCCATGTCAGCCGTGGTCAGTTTGTAGCCCCCTGAGTCACAAGTTGTTGGTTCAAGTCTTATTGCAGATACACGAGCACAAATACTTGGGCTGACACTCCAGTGGAGTACAAATGGAGGGCTGCACTGTTGGAGGCATGGTCTTTTGGATGAGGTGTAGAAGTATCACCTCGTCTTCCTTTGTGTCAGATGGATATATGAGATGCATGGCGCTATTGAAGTTATCCCCAGTGACCTGACCTCCCTACTGAGTGACAAAGTCAACATCAAGTCTGTTGTCAGATGCACAAGTACATGGATGCGCAGGTACAATGAAAAACTTACTTGCAGCAGCATCACTGGCACAGAGCATCAGATAAAATTATGAGGGGCATAGATAGGGTGGACAAGCAATATCTTTTTCCCCATTATTGAGCGATCCAATACCAGAGGGCATGCATTTAAGGTGAGAGGGGGTAGCTTCAGAACAGATGTAGGGGTACGTTTTTTACTCAGAGAGTGGTGCATGGTGGGTGGAGGCAAATTTATTGGGAGTGTTTAAGAGGGGCTTGAATGAGAGGAAAATAGAGGGATATGGGCATTCTGTAGGTAGGAGGGATTAGCTATGTCAGCACAACATTGTGGGCCGAAGGGCCTGTTCTCTGTTGTATTGTTCTATGTTCAAAAAGTAGCATTCACAAGAAAAACATAAATTAGATGTAAATTATGCACAATCTTTACAATAAAGAACACAATCAGAATAAGTAGTAGTATTTTGGTGCAAAGTGATCACTGTGTTGTGATGCTGAAGTAGTGACTAGGGTTATGCCAATTGATTGAAGAACCGAATGGTTGAGGGGAAGTAGCTGTTCTTGAACCTGGTGGTGGTAAGTAGAACTGCTGCCTCGCAGTTCCAGAGACCTGGGTTTAATCCTGAGCACTGGTGGAATTCCCACACTCTCCCTTTTGACCACGTGCATGGGTTTCCTCTGGGTGCTCTGGTTTCCTCCCACATCCCAAAGAAGTGCAGGTCACTGTAAATTCCCCTTAGTGTAGTTGACTGATAGAATTGATGGGGAGAATAGATTACAGGGAAAATGAGTTAGGGAGTGGGATTGTTTGGTTGGCAGACTTAGACTGGGTGGGTCTCTGGGTGGTTAGGGAATGAGAAATATAAATCGATCAGTCAACATTTCACGAAACAGCTAGTAACTTGGTCATTATCACTTTGCTGTTTCTGGGATCTTGCTGCACATGGTCTTTCTTTGACAACAATGTCTATACCAAAGAAGTTCAGCCCTAACCCCTCCAATGTTTCCATTAACTGAATAGGGTGATATGGATCAGGTGCAGGCAGAAGGGATTAGCTTAATTTGGCATTATGCCTGGCACAGACATCGTGGGCTGAAGGGCCTGTTCCTGTGCTGTACTGTTCTATGAAGTGCTTTATCTCGAGCCACATTCTGTTCATTGTAACTTCTCCAGGACATTATTTACCTTCCTATAAAGTGTGAGCCAGAAATGTACACAACATTCCCCCAGAGAACCAACCAATGGCTTGTAAAAGCTTCCTTTTTATATTCAATGCCCCCAAATTTGAGGGAATGCTGGATATGTATACAAAGGAGAATGGAATAGAGGGAGAGAGAGATACTGATTAGGTTAGATGTTAGAGTGCAGACAAGAGATGGCAGATGCTGAAATCTGGAGCAACAAACAATCTGCTGGAAGAACTCAGTGGGTCAGGCAGCATCTTGTGGGGGGGGGGGGGGGAGCGGGAGGAATTGTCGACGTTTTGGGTTGAAACCCTGCATCGGGACTGAGACATGAGATTCTGCAGATACTGGAATCTGGAACAACACACAAAATGCTGGAGGAACTCAGCAGGTCAGGCAGCATCTGTGGAGGGAAATAAACAGTCAACGTTTCGGGTCGAGACCCTTCATCAGGACTGGAAAGGAAGAGGGCAGAATAAGGAGGTGGGGGGAGGGGGAGGAGCACACGCAGGCAGGTGACAGGTGAGTCCAGGTGAGGGGGGGAGGTAGGTGGGTGGGGGAGGGGGGATGAGATGTGAGAAGCTGGGAGGTGATGGGTGGAAGAGGCAGAGGGCTGAAGAAGGAGGAATCCAGGAGGAGTGGACAGTAGACCATGGAATAAAGGGAAGGAGGTGGGGAACCAGAGAGAGGTGATGGGCAGGTTGTGGGGGCAGGGGAGGGGAAAGGAGAGGTGAGGGGGCCACAGGAATGAGGGGAAAACAAAGGGGGGGGGAGGAGGGAAAATGAGGGGAGGGGTTACTGGAAGTTAGAGAAATCAGTGTAGGTGCCGTCAGGTTGGAGACTCCCAAAGCGGAATATGAGGTGTTGTTCGTCCAACCTGCTCCAACCTCCTCCAATCAGGACTGAGATGTTGGGTGTGTCTCGTTTGTGGCATGAATAATATTGTGGACTATTTGGGTTTCATGGCCACTTTCTGTTCTGTATTCTCTGTATCCCGCGCACCATCCAACCAATTCGTAACAAAAAATATTTCAGCTTTGAATCAGTTTTGGATGTTTTATATAATTCAGGTCTTTATTTTTGACTCATTAAGACTTGTACAAATAATCACTGTGTACTTTCACAGCACACCCGGCTCATCATTTCCTTCTAAACAGAAGGAAGCGCGAAGGGGAAGAGGTTTCACCCTTGTTTGGTCTCCGCTTGATGTGGTGGAGAGGTTTTGTGCCAGTTAGTCTGACGACCAATGTTTTTCTTGAGGACTTTCCAGAATGCGGTTGCTTGCGATGGCACTTGGCGGTACTGGGTTGCAGAGTAGTGAGAACTGAATGATATTTCGGACACGCCTTGTCCATTCAGGATTTGGGTTTTTATGTGAATCTGTTTCTAAAGAGGGGAACTTTGGGGATTTGAGGCTATGAAAACTTTTGATGGGGCAGGCTTCTGGTGGAGACCAGGCCCGTTAATACATCACTAGTAAATCCAGTTGGGAATTTGGCACTCTACTGTAGGAATTTGACCAACTGATTCAGAGGTACCCCATCAAAATATCCTTCCATTCCTTTCTCTGCAACTTATCCAGCTCGAATTTAAGTACTTTTGGTGGAGCCTAGATCATGGGAGTATTTCAACGTGAGGCTAGATAAAGATCAAGGAATTGAAGGCTGTGGGATACTGGCACAGAGGAAGAGTTGAGATCTGGATCAGATCAGCCGTGACAGTATTGAATGCTAGGGCAGGTTTGAGGGGCCGAGTGGCCACCTCCTGCTCCTGTTTTCTTCTTGTGTTGTGTCCTTGCCCAAGGACAGGTGAGAATGTGGAACTCGCTCATACACGGAGTGGTTGAAGTGAATTCTGTAGACGTATTTCAGGGAAGGGAGAAGTCCTGGTGGGGGGAATGAGAGGATATATCAATGGGGTCCCCGACTGCTTTGCCATTGAATAAGATGCTATCTGATCTGAATGTAATTTCGATTCCACATTCCCCCCTGCCCCCAATAACCTTTCACGACAAAGTCGAGTTTATTGTCATATGCACAGGTACATGTGTGCACAGGTGCAATGAAAAGCTTACTTGCAGCAGCATCACAGGCACATAGCATCAGATAAGCAGCATTCATAAGAAAAACATAAATTAAATATAATTTTTACAAGAAAGAACACAATTAGAACAAAAAAAGTCTGTTTTAGTGCAAAGTGGTCACAATGTTGCTAAACTGTAGTGATGAGGGTTGTGCCGGTTGGTTCAAGAACAGAATGGTTGAAGGGAAGTAGCTGTTCCTGAACCTGGTGGTGTGGGACTTCAGGCTTCTGTACCTCCTGCCCGATGGGAGCTGTGAGAAGATGGCATGGCCCAGATGGTGGGGGTCTTTGATGATGGACGTTGCCTTCTTGAGGCAGCACCTCCTGTAGATACTACCGATGGTGGGGAGGGATGTGCCTGTGATGTATTGGGCTGAGTCCACTACTATCTGCAGCTTCTTACGTTCCTGTGCATTCGAATTGCCATACCCTGGGTGGGGATCATTTGGAACAGGACACCATGTATCTGTTGGACTGAATACAGGACACCATGTATCTGTTGGACTGAATACAGGACACCATGTATCTGTTGGACTGAATACTACGTTGTATCATTCTGTAATCATCCCTGTGTCAGTACACTCTCCCCACTCCTTTCTGTAGCTACTGAATTATGTCACCTTTCTCAATTCATGTTAGTTGTGAAGTCCCAGAGATAGGCAGGACAGAAGGCCATTGAACTGCCTGAGTCATTCAGTGAGCTGTGACTCATCTGTGCTTTGAATCCATCTGTCTGCTCTGTAACCCATTAATGAGACAGTGTCATAGAGAGATGCAGCATGGAAACAGGCCATTCAGCCCACCGACACTGTGCCGACCATCAACCACTCATTTACACTAATCCTACATTAAGTCTTTTTTTATTCTCCTCACATTTCCATCAGCTCCCCTCAGATTCTACCTCTCACCCACACACTAGGGGGCAATTTACAGCAGCCAACTCACCTACATGTCTTTGGGATGTAGGAGGAAACTGGAGCACCCAGGGAAACCCACGCGGTCACGGAGAACATACAAGCTCCACGCAGACGGTACCCGAGGTCAGGATTGAACCCAGGTCTCTGGCGCTGTGAGGCAGCGGCTCTACCAGCTGAGCTACCTGTGCCCCTTTAAATTTTTTGCCCAATAAAAGTATACATCCTCAGTGTTGTAATTTTTCAATGGGCGCCCAACCTAGGCAGGTTTTAGTACGGGAGTTCTGGATTTCCACTGAATGGTCCGGCTCCAGTTTGAAGGTTACGCCTCCTTGTTGAGCAGAAAAATAGATTCTATCCATCCAATCAAATCCTTTAATCATCTTAAGCAAGTACAGAAGACAGGGTGATGATTTAATTAAGTCATCACCCTGTCTTCTGTACTTGATGAGACGCAAGTCTAATCTCTAGTCCTTTGTAATGTGAGCTACCTGGTCCCAAATTTAACTTAATGGCTCAATGGGCAGCAGTCTTGCCTCTGAGTCAGGTTGTGGGTTTATCTCCCACCCCTGATACATCAACATAAAAGTTAAGTTTGAGTTCCAGTGCAAGATTGAGGGAGCTGTGTTCCTTGAGTGAGACTTTAAGTTGATCCGCTCTCATATGGGTGTGAAAGATCCCATTTTACACAGAGTGGTGGGTGCCTGGAGCACCAGGGCTGGTGGGGGAGGCAGATACAATAGTGGCGTCCGAGAGGCTGTTAGACAGACACGTGAATGTGCAGGGAATGGAGGGATGTGGATCACCTGCAGGCAGAAGAGATTTAGTTTAATTTGGCACTGTGTTTGGTGCAGACATTGTGGGCCGAAGGGCCTGTTCCTGTGCTGTACTGTTCTGTGTTCCATGTTCACTATTTTGGAGAGCTGGGAACTGCCCCCCCCCCCCCCACCTGGAGCCCAGGACTAATATTAATTTCATAACCAACATCATGAGAGATGTGGCTAGCACCTTGCACTCTGTGGAATCTTGCTGTGCACAGGTGGTGCCCTCTATTGTCTCCAGTTAAATAGTTATCACACCGCAAAAGTACGTCGTTGGCTGTAAGGCCCTTGACTGAGGATGCCTTACTTCCACTCCGGTTCTGATGAGGCTGCTGTGAGATGTACAGACCCTTCCACTGATGGGGCAGGAGGTGTCTGACAGTGTGGGCTGGCGTTTGTAACTGTAGTTGGTTTATTATTGTCACATGTACCAACGTACACGGAAAAGCTTTTGTGGCATATACCGAGATACAGTGAAGAGCTTTAGTTTGCGTGCCATCCAGACAGAGCTTTCCAAACGTAAGTATGTCAAGGTAGTACGACAGAAAAAGCAGTTATCAGGTGGCGCACTCTTTCTGCCACTTAAACAAAGCCTCTGCCTGCTCCCAATAGATGGACTTCTTTCTCAATACCATCCCCTACGGCCCTTCTCCACCTCGAGCAGTCATAGACACATACAGCATGGAAACGGGCCCTTTGGCCCACCTAGTCTGCACCGACTGTCAACTGCCTATGGTAATCCCATTTTTTAATCCCCCACACTGCTACTAAATCCACCTGCCCCCCTCCAACACCACCCCCCCCCTTCAGTATTCTACCATTCAGAATTAACCTAGCAACCTACATGTCTTTGGGAAGTGGGAGGAAACTGGAGCACTTGGGGTGGAGGGGAGGGGGGGTGGAGTCAGACACGAGTCTCACAGAGAGCATGCAAAACTCCACACAGACAGTACCCGAGGTCAGGGTTGAAACTGGCTTACTGGAGTTGTGTGGGAGCGGCCGTACTGGATTATTGGGCAGAGATTACCAGGAGTGGGTTGGGGTGTTTCTTTGCTTCATGGAGACTTTGCGCATATCCTCAAATCTTTCCCTGCAAAGCTCGTCCTGTATCGCCGCGCAGAGAACCGTCTGTGTCAGAAGTCTGGTGTTGGACTGTGAGTGATGTTGCCTGTCCGCTGTAGTTGACCAGGTGGACTGGGGCCTCCACACTGGAGATATTGCCATGGGAGAAGATCCTGATGCATGCTGTAGGTCACAGAAGTTTATAGGTATACTGGCAGGGACCACCTCTTTCTAAAACTTTAAAGGGAAGTTTTAAATAGAAGCTCTGATGTGAATGATAGAGAAATGGAGGGCTATGTGGGAGGGAAGGGTTAGATAGATCTTAGAGCAGGATAAAATGTTGGCACAACATTGTGGGCCGAAGGGCCTGTATTGTGCTGTAATGTTCTATGTTCTATAATCTTTCTCATTTGAAGATTGTGGTAATAATCAAAATCCTTCCCCTGATCAAACAGAGGAGACACAAGTGTCTGCCGATATTGGAAGCTGGAGCAACTCAGCAAGTCAGGCAGCATCTGTGGAGGGAGATGGAGAGTCAATGTTTTGGGGCAAGACCCTTCATCTGGTCCATCCCAACCTCTTGAGTTCTTCTAGCTCTTTGTTTGTTGCCACTGATGAAATAGACTGTCCATTTGCTTTTCTAGGTTTTGAGCAATTCTCTTTTGTTTATCTAATAACAGATTAAATGAAAGATTACTTGTGATAGCTGTGCCTTGTCAGCATACACCTACCCGCCCTTGTTCTAATTGTCAGACTCTTTGGGGCTCAGTGAGATGGAGAGAATTACATTTCTGTAGTGCCTTGCACATCACTTCCAGAACACTTCATCTGCTTTACAGCCAGTGAAGTACTTTTTGACATAGCATCTGCTGTATTTTAGGAAATGTTGATTTGCCAATGTGGATTTAGCAAGCACCCACAAGCGCCTGTTTGCAGGAGCTTGCTGTGAACTATTCCAGAGTCTCACGTTCGAATCCCACCACAGCATTTAAATTAATTTAATGATCTAGAATTTATAAAAGAGGAGGGAAAAGTGGTGGCGATGATGAAACTACCAGATTGTTATTAAAAACCCATTTGGGTCACTGATCTCCTCCAGGGAGGAAGTCTGCCTGGTCTAGCCTACACAGGGCTCTCGACCCACCAACATGAATACCCTCAGAAAAGCCATTCGATTTGAGGGCAATTTGGGATGAGTAAATGCGAGCCTTGTCAGCAATCCCAGATCCCCAAGATGAGATAACTAAAAGAAAGCACAACTCCCCTGGTCATCTTCAAAACAGAATCCCTGGATCACGTGCAACGTTTGAGAGTGTCGAGTCTCTCTGTTGGACATCTCTGAAAATTGCTCCTCTGGCAGTGCGGCACTCCCTTGGAACCCTAGTGGGTTGTCAGCCTAGATCTTTGTTGTTCAAATGTCTGGAGTGGGTTTTGAACCCACAACCTCCTGATTTGGAGGAGGAGTCCTACCATGGCTGATGCTCTACATGTGGCCAGATGTTTTATTTTTAACCCCGCCAAGCTAATTTTGATACCTGATTGTGATAGAACCATGTTTTATTTTACGTGAGAAGTTTTAATTCACAGGCAGTCGGTAGGTGCTGCTGTCTTGCAGCGTCTGTATCTCAGGTTCAATCCTGACCTCGGGTGCTGTCTGTGTGGAGTTTGCATGTTCTCCCTGTGACCATATAGGTTTCCTTCGGGTGCTCCGGTTTCCTCCCACACCCCAAAGATGTGCAGGTTGGGAGGTTAATTGCCCACTGTAAATTGCTCCTAGTGGGTGGGTGAGTAGCAGAATCTGGGGGGAGCCAATGGGAATGTGTGATTAGTGTAGGATTGGTGTAAATGGTAATTGGTTTATTATTGTCATGTGTACCAAGGTACAGTGAAAAACTTTGTTTTGCATACCATCCATACAGATCATTCCAAAACGTAAGTACATTGAGGTAGTACAAAGGGAAAAGCAATGACGGAATGCAGAATATAGTGGTACAGTTGGAGAGAGTGCAGTGCAAGTAGACAAATAAAGTGCAAGGGTTATGATGAGGCAGATTGAGAGATCAAGAGTTCATCTTTATCATACTAGGGGACCGTTCAAGAGTCTTATAACAGTGGGATAGAAGCTGTCCTTGAGCCTGGTGGTACGTGCTTTCAGGCTTTTGTATCTTCTGCCCGATGAGAGGGGGTAGAAGAGAGAATGACCGGGGTGGGAGGGGTCCTTGATTATGTTGGCTGCTTACCCTGAGGCAGCGGGAAGCGTAGACAGAATCCGTGGAGGGGAGGCTGGTTTTTGTGATGGACTGAGTTGTGCTCGTTGTGGATTTGGTGGGACGAGGGGCCTGTTTCTGTGCTGTATATCTATGACTCTAATAAACCGGCAGTCCATACAGAATACGGAGATGCTGTACAGAATATCAAGCAGCATGTTCTGCAGCAAGGGAAGTGATGCAGATATGGCTGCTGTAAACCTTTCCTTGGACACCCTCAGCACCACCAGACAGTGTGTGTTCATCTGATGGAGAGGTGTCGGGACGCAGGGGTCAGTACATCGTGCAGCGGTCAGTACATTGTGTGGCTTAACAAACAAACCGCAGTTCTCTGTGGCTGACTGTGTAATCAATGTGCAGTCTCAGAGAAGGCACTTCCTCATGCTGACACGGTGAAGATGCCTGTGTGCTCCTGTCTAGCTCCATCAGCATGCTTTAATAGCTCTTGCTTCTTAGTGCTAAGCATCGGAAAGCTGAGATCACTAATTGCAAGGCTTATGAGTAAAAGGAGGGATCTCTGTGGACTGCAGATAAATAAGGCAGTGGGCAAGGTGTTTAACTGTTTAAAAGCATTGAAGGGGAACATCTGTTCTGCACTTCAGGACCAGAAATGCAGACTGAGTCTGTTCAGAGGTCTGCACATGATTACCTGGAAGCAAATGAGGGCTGGTACACTTAGTCGAGATGCTGCCTCATAGCTACAGTGACCATGGTTTCCTCCCACACCCCAAAGCAGTGCAGTCAGTAGGTTAATTGGCCGCTGTAAATTCGCTCCTAGTGTGTAGATGAGTGCTAGAATCTGGGGGGGATTTGATGGGAGTGTGGGGTTGGTGTAACTGGGTGGTTGATTGTTGGCACGGACCCAGTGGGTCAAAGGACCTGTTTCTATGTGGTTTATCTCTGACGTTTAACTATCACAATGTAGGAGGAGGTTATTCAGCCCATTGGGTCGAAGCTCCCAGCGGAGCAATCCCACCAGCCCCATTTCCCCCTCGGGTTTCCCTGCGCCCTTGCTATTTGTTCTCTCTTGCAAATACCGATCAACTTCCCTTTAGAATCTTTGCCATTTGCGAAGAGGCAATTTACAGTGGCCAATAATCTACGTCTTTGGAAACCAGAACACCTGGTGGAACCCACCCAGTCACAGGGAGAACGTGCAAACTCCATGCGCGCACAGCGCTGGAGGTCAGGATCGAACCCGGGAGGCTGGAGCTATGGGGCGGTGGCATTGACTCTTGTCACACCACGGTCAGTTTAGAGGTGGCCTTTGCCCAGATGCATAGAGTCAAAGAGCAGTACAGCGCAGAAACAGGCCCTTCAGCCCAATCTGTCCATACTAACCTAGATGTCCATCTAAGCTAGTCCCATTTGCCCACATTTGGCCCATATCCCTCTAAACCTTTCCAATCCATGCACCTGTCCAAGTGTCTTTTAAATGTTGTTAATGTACCTGCCTCAACCGTTTTCTTTGGCAGCTCACTCCATATACTGACCACCCTCTGTGTGAAGAAGCTGCCCCTCGGATGCCCTTTAGATCTTTCCCCTCTTACCTTAAACCTATGCCCTTTAGTTCTTGATTGCCCTTCCCTGGGAGAAAGATGGTGTGTGCATTCACCCTAGCTACGCCCCTCATGATTTTACTCACCTCTGTCACCCTTCAGTCTCCTACGCTCCAAGGAGTAAAGTTCTAGTCTAATTGGTTCCAAGCTGGGCTTGATAAGGAACTAGAGATCCCAAATCAGCCACCCACCCGGTGCTGTGATAGTCAAGTCGAGTTTATTGTCATATAAATTATACATACAAGAAATAGCAGAGTGTCGTGGATGCTGTTCAGTCCATCACTGAAACCAGCCTCCTCTGTCTACACTTCTCGCTGCCTCAGGAAAGCAGCCAACAGAATCGAGGACCCCTCCCACCCCAGACATTCTCTTCTTCCCCCCTCCCATTGGGCAGAAGATACAAAAGCTTGAAAATACGTACCTCCAGGCTCTAGGACAGTTTCTGTCTGGCTGTTATAAGACTCTTGAATGGACCTCTTGTACATTAAAGTTGAAATTTTGACCTCGCAATCTACCTCATCATGGCCCTTGCACCTTATTGTGCACTTGCACTGCACTTTCTCTGTAACTGTAATATTACATACTGCATTCTGTTATTGCTTTTCCCTTGTACTTGTATATGGAATAATCTGTATGGATAGCATGCAAAACTAAGTTTCTCACTGTACCTCGGTACATATGACAATAATAAACCAATTCCAATTATACAAGACAGTGAGGGAAAAAACAAGACATTATTGCCAAAAATAATACAATCAGAGACAAGTCCATGGTGGTGCAAGAGGTGGTCCATAGTGTTCCATTGCTGAGGTAGGGTTAGGGTTGTGCAGGTCGGTTCAAGAACCTGATGGTTGTAGGAAAGTAGCTGTTCCTGAACCTGGTGGTGTGGGACTTCAGGCTTCTGTACCTCCTGCCTGACGGTAGCAGTGAGAAGATGGCCCAGCCCGGATATGGGGAACCTTGATGATAGGTGGCACCTTCTTGAGGCAGCACCTCCTGTAGATGCTGTTGATGGTGGGGAGGGCTTTGCCTGTGATGGACCGGGCTGTGTGCTCTGCTCTCTGCAGCCTTGTGCATTCCTGTGCATTGGAGTTGCCCGACCAGACCCTGCTCTCCCAGGCCGAAGGGTCCCATGCCCTGTGGTGCTAGATGACTGGGAGCGGACTCCTGCAGGAGTGGGAACTTTTCACTTGGGTTTAATTATACACCTTCTACCATGTGGGTGGCACGGTGGTGCTGTCTGTGTGGAGTTTGCTCTTCCGCCTGGTGACCTCGGGTGCTCTGGTTTTCTCCCACATCCCAGAGACATGCAGGTCGGTGGGTTAATTAGTTGCTGTAAGTTGCCCCCAGTGTGTGGATGAGGAGTAGAATCTGCAGAGAGTTGATGGAGCTGTGTGGACAATAAAATGGGATACGTGTAAATGGATGGTTGGTGGTTGGCATGGACTTGATGGGCTGAAGGGCTAGTTTCCATGCTGTATCTCTCTATGACTCTCCCTGTATTCAGTTCTGAATGTCCACACACCCTCAGTGGAACTTCTCACCATCTCTTGCCTGAAATGACCAACCCTTTACCCTGTGATTGGTGCCTGCACTTTCCAGATTCCCCACCCTGATGAAACAGCCCATTGACATCCACCCCTGCCAATCCCTTCAAAGGTTTTTTTACGCATTTTAATCAGGTCACTTCACAATCTTTTTAATGAGGTTAATTTCCTAATCTACTTAATCTTGCAGGTCATAATGATGACAAATGAATATCAATAGAACAGAATGTTAAAATTTTAACAATGATAAATGATTTATGCACTCTTGTTAACACACATGTAGGTGTATGTTCTGTGGAGGGAGGGGATAGCACACCAGAGGCACAAGCTAACCTAAAAATAAGTTAATGGGAGAAACGGTCTGTGTATACAATTTAAAAATTAATTGCGAAATTAATAGACCGTTACTTAGGAAAAACCTCCGGTCCTTGATGGATTCCACCTGGAGCTACGGAAAGGCTTGGGTGAGAAGAATTGGTTGCCATGATTTCCTAAGCTCCTTATAATCAGAAATTGCACTGTTGCATTGGAATGTCCCACTGTTGCAGGGACACCAAAAGACTACCAGCCTGTTTCACCTCAGCTGTGTCAGCGGTGGACTCCTAAATCTACCATAGAAAGGGTAGTGGTGGGAGCCAGAATCTGAATCAGGTTTATTATCGCTGACATATGTCATGAAATTTGTTGTTTTGTGGCAACAGTATAGTGCAAGACTTAAAAATTTTGATAAGTTACATAAATAAATAGTGCAACAGAGGAATAATGAGGTAGTGTTCATAGGTTCATGGACCGTTCAGAAATCTGATGGCGGAGGGGAAGAAGCTGTTCCTAAATTGTTGAGTGTGGGTCCTCAGGCTCCTGTACCTCCTCCCCGATGGTAGTAACGAGAAGAGGGCATGTCCTGGGTGGTGAGGGTCCTTAATGATGGATGCCATCTTCATGAGGCGTCTCCTTCTTGAGGCACCACCTCTTGAACATGTCCTCGATGGCAGGGAGGGTTGTGCCCGTGATGGAGCTAACCTCTTTCGATCCTACACATTGGAGTCTCTATTCCAGGCGGTGATGAAACCAGTTAGAATGCTCTCCATCGTATGTCTGTAGAAATTTGCAAGAGTCTTTGGTGATGTACCAAATCTCCTCCACCTCCTAATGAAGTAGAGCCACTGACGTGCCTTCTTTGTGATTGTATCAATGTGTTGGGCCCAGGATAGATCCTCTGAGATGTTGACGCCCAGGAACTTGAAGCTGCTCACCCTTTCCACTGCTGACCCCTCAATGAGGTCTGGTGTGTGTTCTCCTGACTTCCCCCTCCTGAAATCCACAATCAGTTCCTTGGTCTTGCTGATGTTGAGTGTGAGGTTGTTGTTGTGACATCACTCAACCAGCTGATCTATCTCACTCCTGTAAATCTCCTTGTCGCCATCTGAGATTCTGCCAACGACAGTGGTGTCATTAGTCAATTTATGGATGGCAGTTGAGCTGTGCCTAGCCACACAGTCATAGGTGTGGAGAGAGTACAGCAGTGGGCTAAGTACGCATCCTTGAAGCGCCTGTGTTGACTGTCAGCAAGGAGGAGGACAGTCAGCCGGGAACCTTTGCCACATTCAAAATGTACCTGGGTGAGCAGCTGAAGGACTAGATTGAGGGCTGTGATCCATTTTTGGCATCTGTGTGTATCGTGGGCCAAAGTGCTGTGAATTTCTTTAGTCTGCAATGTGCCACAGTATGAGTTTGTAATTCAGGGGTCATTTCTGACTAATGGCGTTGAATGAACTGAGGCCTTCTCCATTATGGTGGCTGGAGACCTTGCCCTTTTAGACCTCAAGACATTATGGCAAGAGATTACTAGGAAGAAAGATACTGGAATTGTAGGTTACCTTGAGGTTTGGGTCAGCAATTTCTTAGGAGGTAGGGAATAGAGGTAGAGAGAGAGGAGACACAAGAGACTGCAGATGCTGGAATCTGGAGCAACAAACAATCTGCTGGAGGAACTCAGCGGGTCGAGCAGCATCCGTGGGAGGAAAGGAATTGTCGACGTTTCAGGTCGAAACCCTGCATCAGGACTGAGAGTGGAGAGGCAGGATGGGTGGTATAAAGAGGAAGGGGGGGGGGGTGGTGGCGAGAAAGGATTTTAAGGCGATTGATGGACTATCAGAGAGTGGACGTGTGTTGGTGGGAGATGGTGTCCCAAGGGGAGTGGTAGTAGGTATCAGCTTTTCCCCATAAACCTATCGATGTGTTGGATGAGAGATGAGGAAGGTTGGAAACCAGTGTGGAAATGACACAAAGATGCAAGTCACAGCAAGTTCATTGTTTTGGGCAGGGAGAAGCAAGCCTTTGTTTTCACAGTCTTTGAGTCACAAACTGCCACACTGAGCATTGTGAGGAGTTGTTCTTACTGCTGGGAGCTTACATTTTTTTAAGAATTAATTTTATTTCACTTGGCTATTGTGTAATACTGTAGAGTAGGCCAATATCTTTTCATATCCTCTTTGCAAGTTAAACTGAACTTGTGTCCTCTCTCTCTCTCTCTCTCTCCCAGTTCCAAGCAAGGGACAACTGGGAACATTAACTCCTGTTTCTCTCTCCACAGATACTGGTTGACCTACTGAGTTCTTCCCAGCATTCTCTGTTTTTATTTTGACCCGGTGACCCATTCCCTCCGACTTGTATCTTGCGTTGACACGCTTAGCCGGTGTGTGTTGAGGGGGAGTCTGTCTTTCCTCCTGAAGTTCAAACTATCGGTAAATTTAAGTCTCTATTTGACAGGCTTAATCTGCCTGATGTTGAAGAACAATTCCAATAGCGTGCATTTAAAAAAATTCCTTTACTGCCCCAAGAGGCTGCAGAGAATATGTTATTAGAGAAAAGTTTATGTTGCTCAACAGATATCAGAAAATCTTAAAACTCAAGAGCCCGAGGGTCTGGCAGCTTGAAGCGTGGTTGCCAGTGTGAAATTCTATGGTTTAGAGAAATTTGATTTCATCAAGATGGCTGGAATCCTGTTTATCTAATGTAGTTTGAGGATTATGCAATAAACTGTGGACAGTTCCAAAATGGCAAATCGTTACTATTAGGCTGCATTCTGAACGGAATACATGATGTTCCCATGGTATGGCTGTTTATTTTGATTTCCTTGAGATGGTTCTAACAGGGGAGTCAGCCAGGAATTAGTTTTCCTTCCTGAATCCAATGATTTGTTCTGCATCTGCTGTGCAATATGTGCACAGCATAATGACCCATCTGCTAGCGACTCTCAGTAGAGGATGAGGCCATTGTGTACGCGAAGCCTCAGCTTGACCTGTGAGAGAGTTATCTAATTCGCCTGCTCTCCTACCTTGTCCTCTCACTGAAGCTCTGCCAATTTTTTTTTTCTTTCTTTAATGTCTCATATAATTTATGTTCTGTGTGTTGTCTGTATCTACATGACAGTGATGCTGGTGTAAGCAAGTTTTTCATTGTATGTGTACCTCACTGTACTTGTGCACATTGGTTTATTTTCGTCACTTGTACCGAGGTACAGTGAAAAACTTGACTTGCATACCGATTGTACAGGTCAATTCATTACACAGTGCAGTTACATTGGGTTAGTACAGAGTGCATTGAGGTAGTACAGGTAAAAGCAATAACAGTACAGAGTAAAGTGTCACAGCTACAGAGAAAGTGCAGTGCAATAAGGTGCAAGGTCACAACAAGGTAGATCGTGAGGTCAGAGTCCATCTCATCGTATAAGGGAACCGTTCAATAAACATGAGAATAAACTCAACTTCTCTTGCAACATTGGATCTGCTTTTACCACCACTTTAGCTTGTTGTACACTGCATAATCTCCTCCACCACCCCTAACCCCTTCTTTTAATCTCTTTTATTTTTGCTCTGTCAAAGCTTTGGACGTTCCACTTGCCTTTCTCTGTCCTGAGGCGGGCAACCTTGACCACTTTCTCCTGTCCCTGCCCTCATTCCAAGTGCTGCTTTCCTCTGTGACCTTACCAAGGTTGATCATTCCCCCTCTCAGGTCATGGAATCGGAGCCTCCCACACTTCTGAGGGAAGGCTCTGTGGGATTGGAAGCAGGATGGGATCAGTGGCACAGCTGCTTGGACATTGAGATGGACTCTTGACCTCACAATCTACCTTGTTGTGACCTTGCACCTTATTGTCTACCTGCTCTGCACTTCCCTGTAGCTGTGCCACTTTACTCTGTACTCTTATTATTTTTTATTTTACCTGTACTACCTCAATGCACTCTGTACTAACCCAATGTATCTGCACTGTGTAATGAATTGACCTGTACGAACAGTATGCAAGACAAGTTTTTCACTGTACCTTGGTACAAGTGACAATAATAAACCAATACCAATACCAAAGCTAGTAGAGCTGCTGCCTAACAGCTCCAGAGACCCGGGTTCAATCCCGACCTCCAGTGCTGTCTGTGTGGAGTTTGAACGTTCTCTCCGTGACATTGTGGGTTTCCTCCCACAACCCAGTGACACGTAGGTTGGTAGGTTAACCGGACACTGTAAATTTACCCCTAGTGTGTGTGTGTGTGTGTGTGTGGGGGGGGGGGGTTGATGGGAATGTGGGACAATAATTAAAAAAACAGGAATTAATGCAGGATTAGTGTGAATGGGTGGTTGATGGTCAATGTGCATTTGATGGGCCGAAGGGCCTGGTTCCATGCTGCACCTCTCTATGGAAGCAGATACGATAGTGGCATTTAGGAGACTTTTAGATAGACACATGAATATGCAGGGAATGGAGGGATGTGGATCACGTGCAGGCAAAAGATATCTGGTTTAATTTGGCATTGTGTTCAGCACAGACATTGTGGGCCGAAGGGCCTGTTGCTGTGCTGTATCTCTCTCTGCCTCTGCCGCACCACAATATTTAGCAGTATTTTCATTGTCAGGATGTGGACAATGCTAAGTTATTGTCCATTCATGGTTACCCTTGAATTGTGAGGCCTTATGGGCCCACCTTAAGACACTGAAGTAGGCCACATTTTATGAGTCTGGAGCCATGCACAGGTTGGGTGAAGGCACAAGATTTCCATTGTGAAATGGGAAGGTCTTTCACACTGTCAGTGTCATGATCTCCCGTGCTGTTTGTAAATTCCAGAATAACTGAATTTAAATTTTCCCCACTGCTGTGGTGGGATTTGAACCCTTATCTCACAATCATTAATCACGGCAGCCTGGGTTTCTGGTCCAGTAATTTAATAAATGAGGAGCCATACCACCCTCCAAGCCTGTTAAGTGAGATCTCACATACTCAGACAGTGTGTGCTTTAATGTATTTGTCCATCTTAAAGAGGAAGGTATTGTTGTTTCTAAAGTAAAATCAGAGCCAACTCCTGGAGACCTGCCGGTGAAGTTCGCCATGAGGGCCGCATAGTAGGCACTGCCTGGGATGGTGGTGGAGGCAGATACAGTCGAGGTGTTCAAGGGGCTCTTAGATAAGCACATGAATGTGCAGGAGGAATATGGACATCGAGTAGGCAGAAGGGATTAGTTTAGTTGGGCATCTGATCACTAATTTAATTAGTTCGGCACAACATTGTGGGCCGAAGGGCCTGTGCTGTACTGTTCCATGTTCTATGTAAATGCAAACTGCAGTTGTTAGTGTGCCGGTTTGTTATTTTCCCACGTTGAGTATCCTTGGTGCTGATATCAGGACGTGGGCAGTTTCGTGCTTTGGAGGACTTTTGTGTCTGGCATCCATCCTCATTGGAATTAGCAGGCAAGTCTTGTCACATCCTATTAGTCGGATTGGGTTTGGGCTTTGGCCCTGAAAGGTTGTGATCTGACCCACTTAGCCTTTCTTTGTTCTTTAAATTCAGTAATGGTGGACTCTCCAGAATAGTAATCTTTGGAGTGGAGGAGATTGTTGGAAATCAGGGAATGGGGAAGAGATCGGAGTGCTGGGGCATCAGAAAGAAAACATTCTGCGTGGGCAGATTAAGACTCGTATGTGTTGTTCCTCCCCAGCCCCCACTCCAGCTCCCAACCTCGCTAGATTTTCAGAGAATGTGTGGAATTTTATTTTCAGCACTGTTCTGAATTATTCGTGTGGAGGGATGGCATTGCAGTGGAATTTCAGCTTATTAGGCAGGGAACTGGCTCCACACGCAGCTTGTTTCCAAGGCTGCTGCCAACGCTACTTAAGGCAAAAGACTAACTGATTTCTCATTGTAAGTCTTGCTGCTGCTTGTGGGTCAGCAGGGACCTGAGAGAAAACCACTACATTTACAGTCTCAGCACTGAACAGTCAGCCCAATGGGTCGATCAACTGGCCCAACACCCTGTTACGTGTAGCTCTAGTACTTGCCTTTTCTCTTCCACATCCTCACCACTCTCAGGATGAAGCATTTTCTCTAGAATTCTTCTGTTTCCTTTTGGATTTATTAATGGCAGACTTGCATTTACAGCCCCAACTTCTGGTCATCTCAATGAGCTGAAACATTTTCTGTTTCTAAACACTTAATGATGTCTGTCAGGTCTTTCCTTTTGCATTGGCCTGGAGAAAAAGGAATGAAGCCTGTTCAGACTTTGCAGATAGTTATAGAGTTATTGAGAGACAGCATGGAAACAGGCCCTTTGGCCCACAAGAGTCCACACTGACCATTGACCACGCATTAATAAAAATCCTACATTTTAAAAAATTCTCCCCACATTCCCATTGACCACCTCCCCCCCCCACCCACCACCCACAGATTCTATCACTCATCTACAAACTAGGGACAATTTACAGTGGCCAATTAACCTACCAACCCACACATCTTTGGGTTGTGAGAAAAAAACAGTGTGAACATCACCAATAGCCTGTCCTGATCCAACCACGTAGATGCCATGGCCAAGAAAGCTCACCAGCACCTCTACTTCCTCAGGAGGCTAAAGAAATTCAGTATGTCCCCTTTGACACTCACCAACCTTTATCGATGCACCATAGAAAGCATTCTATCTGGATGCATCACGGCTTGGTACGGCAACTGCTCTGTCCAGGACCGCACAAAACTGCAGAGGGTTGTGGACTCTGTCTATACGTCTCGCTGTCTTGGTGAAGCAGCCAGTCTCATCAAAGACCCCACCCACCCGGGTCATTCTCTCTCCTCCCCTCTCCCATCAGGCAGAAGATACAGGAGCCTGAGGACATGTACCACCAGGCTCAAGGACAGCTTCTATCCCACAGTGATAAGACTATTGAACGGCATTGACCTTATAAGATGAGATGGACTCTTGACCTCACAATCTACCTTGTAGAGACCTTGCACCTTATTGTCTGCCTGCACTGCACTTCCCTGTACCTGTGACACTTTTCTCTGTACTCTGTTATTGTTTTTACTCTGTACTACCTCAATGCACTGTGTAATGAATTGATCTGTATGAATGGTATGCAAGACAAGTTTTTCACTTTACCTCGGTACAAGTGACAATAATAAACCAATACCAATACCAAACCCACACGGTCACATAGAGAACGTGCAAACTCCACACAGATAGCACCAGAGGTCAGGACTGAACCCGGGTCTCTCAAGCTTTGAGGAGGAGGCTCTAATAACTGTGCCACCGTTAATCTCTTTTTTTCAGTGTCTCCTTTTATAAGATGGAGACCAGAACTGTAGGCAAGAGTCCAAGTGTACTTTAATGAAGGTTCCACCCAAGTTCAGCACAGCTTCTTCAGTTCTTCCGTGACATTTTTAACCATGTAGGGAGAATAACAAAAAGAGGGATTAATATAAATACATGGTTGATAGTGTGGACTTGATGGGCTGAAGGGCCTGTTTCTATGCTGTATCTCTCTATGACTATAACTAGCCCTTGCCTCTCGCTGTAGCCCCTTCTTCTTGCTGCAGCCACCACACCCATCCTTGTCAGCTGTAACCCCCTTACCTTCACAAGAGATTGGGCCGGGGACATGGGTGTTCCTGATCTCTGGGATGGCCGCACCTCTTGTCCTTCAAGAATCCATATCTGCTCAATGGGTGGGGGAGTGAATTAAGACCCAGCTGGCCTTCCTCACCAGTGAGTATTCAGTGCTAGCAATCAGAAGGAGCAGCCCAGGTCCATTCACATTGGTCTCTGATGAAGAGTCTGTGAGGTGAATAGTTCGTCTGTTCATGACCCAGAAATCTGACGTGGTCCCAGTTCTGGAGGTGTTGAACCTCTCTATCCAGATGAAGTCCGATCCACCAGCCTGCCTATGTTCCAAAGCTCACTCTCGGTTAACATTTTAACAATTATTCATCTGGTCCTATTTTTGTTTTGAGACTGAGGAACTTTTCCCAGAGCTGAGGAATCAAGAGCTAGAGGGCACAGGTTTAAGGTGAGAGGGAAGAGATTTAATGGGAACCTGAGGGACAACTTTTTCACCCAGAGGGTGGTTCATATGTGGAATGTGCTGCCAGAGGAAATGGTTGAGGCAGGTACATCAACAACATTTAAAGGACACGGGTAGGTACATGGAAAGGAAAGATTTAGAGGGAAATGGGCCAAACGCGGGCAAATGGGACTTTTGGTTGGCATGGACTGGTTGGGCTGAAGGGCCTTTTCCCCAGCTGTATGGCTCTGTGACCCTAATTGAAGTGGTGTGACTTGGATCATTTTTTGCTTCATCGTCCTGCATGGCAGTCTGGCCCAGAGTGACAGCTGTCAGTCTCCCCTGCATCCTTCCAGTTGGGGCAGAGTGCTGACACGCAGGAGGACCCAGCAGCCGCCCGCCAGGTCAGTCTGCCTCGGAAAACCAGCGCCCACATCCCAGGGTGCCACACATCTTGGCTTTTAACTCTTGTGCTTTTAATTAAGCAATGATTTTAATCGACAGGTGCAGCCTGAATCGGTATCACTTCTCAGTTATTCCACAAGCAGTTAAGGGAATAATGTGTTCTATGATAAAGATAGAACATAAAACAGTACAGCACAGGAACAGGCCCTTCAGCCCACAATGTTGTGCTGAACTAATTGAATTTATGATGCCTAATCCCTTCTGCCTATACATGGTCCATATCCCTCCATTTTCTGCACATTCATGTGCCCATCTAAGAGACTTTTAAACGCCCCTATCGTATCTGCCTCTGCCTCCACCCCCACCCCTGGCAGCGCATTCCAGGCACCCACCACGTGTGTAAAAAAAAACTTGCCCCACACGTCTCCTTTAAATGTTTCCCCTCTCACCTTAAATGCATGCCCTCCAGTATTAGACATTTCGACCCAGGGAAAATACTCTATCTAGCCTCTCATAATTTTATAAACTTCTATCAGGTCTCCCCTCAGCCTCCACCGCTCCAGAGAAAACAACCCAAGTTTGTCCAACCTCTCCTTACAGCACCTGCCCTCTAATCCAGGCAGCATCATTGTCAAGTTAACATTGACAGTGGAGAGGGAAAGGCCAGATCCCGCAGATGCTGGACATCTGAAGCTGCCAGTGGGAACACTCGGCAGGTCAGGCAGCTTCTGTGGAGAGGGAAACAAGAGTCAGTGTTTCAGATCAGTGACCTTTCATCAGAGCTGGCTTTTGTATTCTGAAGAAGGCTCATCAACCCTGTGTGTGTGTGTGTCCCCCTCCCCCTCCCCCTCCCGATGCTGTCTGACCTGTATCTTCAGTGTTAATTGATGTTGACTGGCAGTGGGTTGTAAATAAGATACAAGTGTCTCTGGTATGTGATTTAATACATGTTTATACAGCAGCTGTAATATGGCAAACCTTCTCAAGGTCCTTCACGGGATTGTTTTCAAACAGAATTTGACACCAAGCCACACAAGGAGATATCAGGTTCAATGCCTCACAGCTCCAGGGACCCAGGTTCGATCCTGACCACTACTGTCTGTGTTCTCCCTGTGACTGCCTGGGTTTCCCCCGGGTGCTCTGGTTTCCTCTTGCGTCCAATGCTGTGCTGGTAGGTCAATTGGCTGCAGTAGATTCCCCGTCACTGTAGGTTAGTGGCAAACAGAATCAAAGGGGGGTTGTTGGGCAACCCTGGTCCAGCCTGTGGATGCTAAGGCCAAGAAAGCACACCAACTACTCGATTCTCTCAGAAGAGAAGGCATGTCCCCAAAGACTCTTGCTAATTTTTACAGATGCTCCATACAGATCCTAATCGGATGCATCACAGCTTGGTATGGCAATTGCTCTGGCCAAGACTGCAAGAAATTGCAGAGTTGTGAATACCGTCTATCATATAAACCAGCCTCCCCTCCACTGACTCTGTCTACACTTCCCACTGCCTCGGGAAAGCAGCCAACATAATCAAGGACCCCTCCCATCCTGGTCATTCTCTCTTCTCCATCTCCTATCCGGCAGATGATACAAAAAACTGAGAGCACAAACCACCAGACTGGAGGACAACTTCTATCCTGCTATTACCAGACTCTTGAACGGACTTCCTGTACATTAGGAGATCAAGATTTCATCTTTTAATCTACCTTGTCGTGGCCCTTGCACTTTGTTTACCTGCACTCTCTTTAACTGTAACACTTCATTCTGCATTCTGTTTTCCTTTTTACTACCTCGATGTACTTATCTATGGAATGATCTGTCTGGATGGCACGCAGACAAAAGCTTTTCTCTGTATCTCGGTACATGTGACAATAATAAGCCAATCACCCGTAAGTAGCAGGGATACATGAAAATAAGGAGAAGGGGAGTGGGGCTGATGGTATTATTCCCTAGGAGCTGGCATGGACCTGAAGGGCCAAATGGCCTCCTTGTCGTGATGTGTATAAGATATTTAAGACAAGCAGATGCTTGGTTGAAGAGGTAGGATATAGGGAGGAAAGGATGAGACGGAGAGGTTTAGGAGGGAACTCCAGAGCACGGTGTTCAACAGCAGAAGGGAGGGCCATAGGTGTTGGAGTGATGGGAACTGGGGATGCTCAGGAAATTGCAACTGGGTGAACGCCGAGATCTGGGTGGTTTGGGGGCTGGAGGAGTTCTTGGAAATGGGGAAGGGCAAAACCATGAAGGGAGGCAAAGAAAGTGTTCAAATTTCCATAAAACACCAAATTCTTAAGGTATTCAATGGAACGATACAGAGAGGATCATTCTGCCAGAGCTTTGGGTGTAATCTCAAGATAAGGAGTCAACAATTTATGATTGAGTTGAGAGTAAACTTCTCTACACAGCGGGCTGTAAGTCTTTAAAGTTCTCCACTCCAAAGGGCTGTGGACTTTGACTTGAATTTAGTCAATGGCCAGGTTAAGTTTATTGTCAGATGCACAAGTCCATGTGTGCACAGGTGCAATGAAAAACTTACTTGCAGCAGCATTACAGGCACATGGCTTCAGATAAGCAGCATTCACAAGAAAAACAAAAAATATACACAATATTTACAAGAAAGTACACAATTAGAACAAAATAAGTCCATTTTATAATAAGTGGTCATAGTGTTGCTATACTGAGGTAGTGATTAGGGTTTGGCTGGTTGGTTCAAGAACTGAATGGTTGAAGGGAAGTAGCTGTTCCTGAACCTGGTGGTGTGGGACTTCAGGCTTCTGTACCTCCTGTCTGATGGTAGCTGCGAGAAGATGGCACGGCCCGGATGATGGGGATCTTTGATGATGGACGTTGCCTTCTTGAGGCAGCGCCTCTTGTAGATACTACTGATGGTGGGGAGGGATGTGCCCGTGATGTATTGGGCTGAGTCCACTACTCTCTGTAGCTTCTTGTGTTCCTGCACATTCGAATTGCCGTCCCAGACCGTGACGCAGCCAGTCAGGATACTTTCAACAATAGGTCGGTAGAAGTTTGTTAGTGTTCGGTGACAAGCTGAACCTCCTTATCCTCCTAAGAAAGTAAAGGTACTGGTGTGCCTTCCTTGTGATTGCATATAAGGCTGAGATTGGTAAGTTTTTGGACTTCAAAGGATCTGGGATTGTGGATGCTAGTGAACAAGGTGGAAGATCAGCCACAAGGTTATTGACTGGTGGAACAGCTCAAGGAGCTATGTGGAGTCGGCCTGTTCCAATTTCTTGTCATCTCTCAGCTGTAGAGCCCGCCCTTATCCTTATCTGTCTAGTGCCACTCCTTCAAACAGCCAACTCAACCACAAGGGCTTGAAAGGTATCCTCTCTGATGAAAAAGTTGCCCAACCTTTTATGAATCACGTGCCCAAATCAATATTAAAAGTTAAAGCTTACATCAGCCACAATAAATTAAGCCTTAGTAAAATCCCACAAAGTAATGAGTGAGAGGAAGCAGCTTAAAAACCCAGACGTTGTAACATAAAGAATTCCATCGAATTGGTTTATTATTGGCATTGATTTATTATTGTCACTTGTACCAAGGTACAGTGAAGAAATTGTCTTGCAAGCCGATCGTACAGGTCAATTCATTACAACAATGCATTGAGGTAGTACAGGGTAAAGTGTAACAGCTACAGAGAAAGTGCAGTGCAGGTAGACAGTAAAGGTGCAAAGTCATTACCATAGCTGTTCCTCCTGAACTACACATGGCAAGGATCCCACTGGCAAAATTCACTAGAAATGATCAATAGACTGGGAAAGGGGGCCAAGGATTAGCAGATGGAACTTAATTTGGATAAGCGTAAAGTGATGCGTTTTGGGAAGTTAAACCAGGCCATGACATACACAGTAAATGACGGGCCTGGGGTGTCGTTGAACAGAGACCTAGGGGTTAAAGTACATAGTTTGCTCAAAGTGGTGACACAGGTAGACAAGGTGGTGGTGAAAGCATATGGTATTCTTGCCTTCATCAGATGGGGCATCGAGTACAAGAGTTGGGACGTCACGTTACAGCTGCTTAGGACTTCGGTGAGACCACACTTGGAGTATTGTGTGCTCTTCTGATCGCCGTACTGCAGGAAGGATGTGATTAAGCTAGAGAGTGTTCACAAGGATGTTACTGGGACTGGAGGGCTTGAGCTATAAGGAGAGACTGGATGGGCTGGGACTGTTTTCCCTGGAGTGAAGGAGGCCGAGGGGTGACCTTGTAGAAGTTCATAAAATCATGAGGGGCACAGGTAGGGTCAATGGTCACAATCTTTTCCACAGGGTAGGGGAGTCTAAAACTAGAGGACATAGATTTAAGGTGAGAGGGGAAAGATTTTAAAGGCACCCGAGGGGCAGGTTTTCCACACACAGGGTGGTGGGTATGTGGAATGAGCTGCCAGAGGAAGTGATAAGAGGCAGGTACAATTACAACATTTAGAAAACATTTGGACGGTTTCACGGATAGGAAAGTTTGGAGGGATATGGGCCAAACGCTGGAAAATAGGACTTGCTCAGGAATAGACCATGGTCAGCATGGTTGAGTTGGGCCGAAGGGTCAGTTTCTGTGCTGTACAACTCTACGACCCGAAGACACTAAGGTGCAGCAAGGGTATAAAGACTTCCTGGGTTAGGTACCAGCCTGCAAATTTGCAAAGGATATTAATGACATCAGGCCTTTGGATAATTACATATACTGTTGATTTGTTAATGAAAGCACAACAAATTTAACAAGTGAGAGACAAGGTTGTGAAATTGATATTTTTTTAGAAGGTTTTAAGAAAAAGCAGCAGGAAAGGTGGGCAACTCTGATCTGTTTCACTCTGGAAGGAACACTTATTAATCCTGCACAAACAGAACTCTCCATTCAACTAGTCGGGGAGCAGGGCTTTGATTGGTTCATGGTCTTGTCCTCACTTCTGCAGACTTTTCTGTTGTGTCCCTACAATCTGCCCCAACCCAACGCCTTGGAGTTTTCTTTTTTTTTATCCATTTCTGGCCCCTTGATTGGTAAAATGGGGTTAGTATGGATGGGTACTTGATGGATGACATTGGGCATGATGGGCCAAATGGCCTTTTTCTTTGTTGAATGACTGTTTAACTAGTTTATGTTTCCTTTACTGTACCTTGGGCTTCCTTAACCTTCTACACAATGAAGAAGGCATTTGGTAACCTTGCCTTCATCAGTCGGGGCATTGAGAACATGAGTTGGGGCATCATGTTACAGCTGTATAAAACACTGGTGAGATCACACCTGGAATACTGTGCGTAGTTCTGGTCACTTGGGTATGGGAAGGATGTCACTAAGCTGGGGGAGGATGCAGGAAAGATTCACGAGGATACTACCAGGACTGGAGGCCTGAGCTATAAGGAGAGACTGGACAGGCTGGGACTATTCTCCCTGGAGCGCAGGAGGCTGAGGGGTGACCTTATAGAGGTTTATAAAATCATGAAGGGCATGGATAAGTTGGATGGACACAGACTTTTTCCCAGCACAAGGGAGTATAAAACTAGGGGGCATAGGTTTAAGGTGACAGGGGAAAGATTTAAAAGGCACCTGAGGGGCAACTTTTTCCCACACAGAGGGTGGGGGTATGTGGAACGAGCTGCCAGAGGAAGTGGTAGAGATGGGTACATTAACATTTAAAGGACATTTGGACAGGTACATGGATAGGAAAGGTTTCGAGGGATATGGGACTGGCTCAGGAATGCACCTTGGTCAGCATGGACGAGTTGGGCCGAAGGGCTTGTTTCTGTGCTGTGTGACTCTAAGTCTATGACTATGGTAGATGTGAAATCACAGTTCAGGAAGAAAGACATCTCAGGAGGCACCTGTGTGGAATGTCTTAGAGGAACTGGGGGAATGGAAAGCAATTCTTACAGGAAGTGAGATGGGAGGGAGTATAGTTGAGTGTCCTCCTCCCACCCTGCCTCCTGTAAAGATTCCATTCCATTCTCCCTCTTCCTTGTTAACTTTGTTTTCTCTCTCCTAGTTCTGATGTAGGGTCTTCAACCTGAAACTTTATTTATCTTTCTACAGATGCTGCCTGACCTTCTGAGTGTTTCCAGCATTTTCAGCTTCAAATTTTTGCAAGGTGCAGGACTTTGCACCTTTGACAGTGTGCATAGTATCCATAACACATCTGTGCTGTTTAACTCTGTGACCATGGTGTCTCTGTGAGCCTAAAGATGGGAATGAAACCAGTGCCTTCGAAGGACCAACCATTTTCCTCTTTCTTTGTGTTTTCCAGTTTTTGGGAGTGGCCTTTCTTGGAGTTGGACTCTGGGCCTGGAGTGAGAAGGTAAAGGTCACTGGTCATTCTCGCTGAGTTGTACAAAATGGATGCTAGAAGATTCCCCTCTGCACCAAACAGCCATTGCTTCTGCAATTAATATAAACGTATTTGTTGGAGAATGCTGCTTATTGGCTTTGGGGAGGAGGAGGGTGGAGGAGAAGTTTCCTTGTCGGACCTGCAGGGAGAGAGGACGTTCCTGGTGCTCTGTCCTCGAGGACATTGTGGGAGTTCTTTACCCACATTGTGTTGGGGGATGCCCAGTGTTGGCCAGAGCCCAAGTTCGCTTTCTCTTCCTCCCTCAGCACTGAGCTTGGAGGCCTCCAAGGTATGGAAAGTATTCACCTTATTCTTTAACATCATCACTCCCCCACCCCACACTATATCCACCCCGCCCTCCCTAACATCCCCTATCTCCTGATGGACTTCGAACACCCACCATCTGTGACCCACCTGCCAATATCCATGTGTCCCATAATGCACGCCCACCGATCTGCATCGCCCCCATGTCTGTGACCCCCTCCAAATGATTTTGTGCCCAGTCCTACAATTTATATGCCCCCACCCACTATGCCCCTTCAATGTGCACTGCTCCACAATCTTACTTTCACCCACAGTCTGTGCCCCTCACCTTCCCTCACCCTATCCCTGCCCTCCACTGACTCTAACACCCCTGACCTCCTATTTCTTTCCTTTAAAAGATAGTTTAGACTCATTGGATGACTCTTTCAAAGGGCTGACATGGATTCAGTGGGTTGTATGGCTGTTCTGCTGGGCCATATGATTGTGCACTGGTTTCTTTCACAATGCTTTGGAGAATTTATTGGCAGCCCTAGGAATGCAGCCGTGTTATTTAATGAACAGTAATGCATGCTTTACTTTGTACATAATGGTTCCCCAACAGATCCAAACCAAAGAATACAGAACCTGTTTGTTGTAGTGCTATGTGGGGCAGTGGGAGGAGATAGATGGGATAATGACTGAGTCATTAATAATCATTTGGATGATTTCAACAAGGTACAAGTGTCTGTCTGTCACGAGCACTGTTTCCAACTTGGGACCCAGCACTCAGTCCAAAGCTGGGCTGATTAACAGGTTCTGGGGATCAGCAGCCTTTATATTTAACTGAATTAATTATTTTTTTGCGATGCATGAAACATAATCTGGATTTTATTTATTGGTTTATTATTCTCATATGTACCAAGGTACAGCGGAAAAACTTGTCTTGCATACCATCCATACAGATCATTTTCAACATTACAACAGTGCATTGAGGTAGTACATAGTAAAGCCGTAACAGAAGGCAGAATAAAGTGAAAGTGCAGATAAAACTTGGTGAGTGTCAAAGGGGATATGCCAAATTTCTTTAGCCTCCTGAGGAAGTAGAGGTGCTGGTGAGCTTTCTTGACCGTGGTGTCTACGTGGTTGGACCAGGACAGGCTATTGGTGATGTTTACTCCTAGGAGCTTGAAGCTCTCAACCCTCTCGACCTCAGCACTGTGAATGTAAACAGTGCACCGCCCCACTTCCTGAAGTCAATGACCAGATCTTTTGCTTTGCTGACATTGAGGGAAAGGTTGTTGTCATGACAACATGTTACTAAGCTCGCTATCTCCTCCCTATACTCCGACTCGTCATTATCTGAGATACAGCCCACTACAGTGGTATCATCTGCATATTATTGTTCTGAAGCAGTCAAGACTGCAGTAAAAGTACAATTTAAAGGAGAACATAATTGTGTCACTGGGTTTTGGTCCCAGTTCCACAGGTCTTGAAATGCAAATCCTTCGAGGGCTTTCCGTTCACAGTGACTCACCCAGTCCTTTCGTTGCAACTGTCAGTTTATGCTCCTACAAACCTTTAACGTAGTATAACATCCCAAGCTGCTGCACAGGAGCATCATCTAGATGATGTATGGTCGGAATGGAAGGTTTTGAGGAGGAGTGGGAGAAGTGGAGGGGTTTAGGGAGGGAATTCCAGAGCTTGGCCTCTAAAGGTGTGTTGAGAAAGGCAGAGGGAAGGGCATCGAGGAATCCAAACTGGAGGAATGCACTGATCTGGGTGGTGGTGGGGCTGGAGGAGGTTAGAGGGGAGGGAGAGGTGAGACGGTGAATGCACTGACTGGGTGCCAAAGTTGGTCAGAAATGTGTCGGCGGTATTTAGATTATAGTGAGGTGTTAAGAAGCCAGGAGATTCATTGATCTCAGATCATTTGTGATGGTTGGAAGACGGGACTGGCTCAAGAGGCTGGAAGTGTTCAGATTTAATAAGGAATAACAGGAAAACTGCTCTTGTACACAGAGTCATAAAGTCATGTAACAGGGAAACAGGCCCTTCGGCCCATCGAGTCCACACTTGTCTTTATTAGTCACATGTACATCGAAACACACAGTGAAATGCATCTTTTGCGTAGTGTTCTGGGGGCAGCCCGCAAGTGTCACCACACTTCCAGTGCCAACATAGCATGCCCACAACTTCCTAACCCGTACGTTTTTGGAATGTGGGAGGAAACCGGAGCACCCGGAGGAAACCCACGCAGACAATTTATTCTCCCCACATTCCCATCAACTCCTCCCACAGATTTTGCCCATCACCCACACACTAGGGGCAACTTACAGTGAACAATTAACCTACTGGCCCGCATACCTTTGGGATGTGGGAGGAAACCGGAGCACCCAGAGGAAACCCTCATGATCACAGGGAGAACGTGCAAACTCCACACAGACAGCACCAGAGGTCAGGTTCGACCCTGGGTCGCTGGAGCTGTGAGGCAGCAGCTATACCGCTGTGCAGCCCAAATATTTAACATGGTAAACAAATGCATTTCAAAGGCCAGCAGTTCAGCCTATTGTAGCACAGACACAACACAGCCCGTGTTTCTGTTCCTCGTATCCCTCCTCTCTTCATCTTCCCCATTACCACCTCCTGTTCCTCTCTCCCTCTTGCTTATCTCCTTATCCCTTACACTGCTCCCTGCTGTTACCCTCAACCTCTCGCTGTGGAAGTGAGTTCCACATTCTCTACTTGTCTGCGTACAGAGGTTTTCTCGTGATTCATTAGCGGCTGTGTTAAATTAATGACCTCTGTCAACAGTGGGAACACTTGCTCATGTGTCACTTGAGGTTGAGAGCCCCGATATTAAAATTAAAGTTTGACGACGTTTACAGAGAAGTTATCCATGGTTGTTTATTCGTGTCCCTACGCTGACTCCATCCACACTTCCCGCTGCCTCAGGAAAGCAGTCGACATAATCAAGGGCCCCTCCCACCCCGGTCATTCTCTCTTCTCCCTCCTCCTGTTGGGCAGAAGATACAAGAGCTTGAAACCACGTACCACCAGGCTCAAGGACAGCTTCTATCCCGCTGTGGTAAGACTATTGCACGGACCTCTTGCACGATAAAGATGAACTCTTGATCTCCCAATCTACGTCGTCATGGCCCTTGTACCTTATCGTCTGCCTGCACTACACTTTCTCTGTAACTGTAACACTATTCTGCATCCTGTTATTGTTTTCTCCTCTGGCACTACCTCAGTGTGCTTTGGTGTGGAATGATCTATCTGGATGGCATGCAAGCAGAAGCTTTTCACTGTATCTGGGTACATGTGACAATAATAAACCATTTACCAATTAATTTTTTTGAGCCTCGGATTTTGTTCACAGCTTGTTCAATGCATTTTGTGATTGATTTCTTAAACGTATTAAACCATTGCCCAGGGCCACTTCCTCTCGTCAGTTGGTACATTAGTTTATTATTGTCACATGTACCAAGGTACAGTGAAAAACCTGTCTTGCATACCATTCATACAGATCAATTCACTACACAGTGCATTGAGGAAGAACAAGGTAAATGAGTGCAGAATAAAGTGTTACAGTTACAGAGAAAGTGCAGTGCAGGCAGACAATAAGGTGCAAGGTCATAACGAGGTAGATTGTGAGGTCAAGAGTCCATCTTATCGTACTAGGGAACCATTCAATAGTCTTATTAACAGCGGGATAGAAGCTGTCCTTGAGCCTGGTGGTACGTGCTTTCAGGCTTTTGTATCTTCTGCCCGATGGGAGGGGGGAGAAGAGGGAATGTCTGGAGTGGGTTTGGTCTTCGATTATGTTGGCTGCTTTACCGAGGCAGTGAGAAGTGTAGACAGAGTCCATGGAGGGGAGGCTAGTTTCTGTGATGTGCTGAGCTGTGTCCACAACTCTCTACAGTGTCTTGTTATGGGCAGAGTAGTTGTCATACCAAGCTCTAATGTATCTGGATAGGATGCTTTCTATGGTGCATTGATAAAAATTGGTGAGTGTCAAAGGTGACATGCCAAATTTCTTTAGCCTCCTGAGGAAGTTGAGGTGCTGGTGAGTTTTCTTGGCCGTGGCGTCTATGTGGTTGTACCAGAACAAGCTATTGATGATGTTCACTCCTGGGAGCTCTCAACCCCCTCGACCTCAGGTGCTGGATCCAAGTGCCACTCTGTGCACACAAGCACTAAGTTACAGTTGACCTCATTAATATAAGAAGTGTGACCTTTCATTTGAGATATTAAATTCATCTGACCTCGAAGAAGGTCCCGTGGCTGCACAGTCTGGTGGGAATCGCTGTTAAATGTTGAATGCAAGGTCTGCTCCTTCATCAGAGCTGTAGTTTCAAGGCCTTGATCCAATGAACTCTTACATCACCTTCTCTGGAATGGTGTGAACTTTACCAACCTGTCTTTGAAACTAAATTCCTTGTCTTCGCATATGTCCCGCTAAACCACTGCTTTAACCCTTTTCTGGGATCTTCTGCGTCTTCTCTCAAGCGTGGACCCAGAATTAAAGTCAGAGAGACATGCAGCAAGGAAACAGGCCATTCAGCCCACCGAGTTATGCCGTCGTCAAGCACCCATTTACACTAATCCGACACTGATCCCATTTTATTCTCCACACCTTCCCATCAACTTGGGATTCTACCACTCACCTACACAGTAGGGACGATGTACAGTGGCCATCTCATTCGCCAATGGCACATGTTTGGGATGGAGGAAACCCATGCATTTACAGGGAAAATGTGCAAGTCGGCAGAGGTCAGGACTGAACCAGGGTCCCTGGCACCTTGAGACCACGGCTTTACAGCAACGCCACTGTGATTTCATCCTTCCTGGGTATCATCCTTGCTCTGTCCACCTCTCCTCCCTTCAGATTCTAGCTGCTGTCAAAGATTACCAGGCTCCTGGGAGGTGACACCCAGTAGACAGGGAAGAGAAAAGCAAGGCTGTGTTTATGAATGAATGGAACTCCTGGCTCCAAGCTCAACTGAATGTGGAGGGCTGTTTCTTGCCAGAAGGCTGGTTATCAGCATTTATTATTCACATTGATTTACGATATTCATAATATCCGTTCATAATTGTTTTGTAATCAATGCCATTCATGCATGTAGGAGAACATTGCATTTAAAGCCTCTGTTTTTTTGTGGATGTGTATGTGGAGTGTGGCCTTCACGGTGTTTCTGTCACCAATGCTGAGGACAGTGCTGGTTGCTCAGGTCTCCTTTGCCTGCCTCCAGGTTGCACACTTGGTGAAATGGACGGGCACTTGGCACTTTTCCTGGTCACTCACAAGATTAAACTGAGCTAGCCAAATTTTGCAAATCATTTACGTCTGCTCTGAATGCAGTTATTGACTTTGCGATTAATCGAAGAAATCCCCTCCTGGCCGGTGATTGTGATCCTGGACTTTTTTTTAAGTTGTATGTTTAAAAGTTTTGGATGTCACAAGAACTTGCACCACAGAATCAGGAGCTGCCACTGAGCAGACCCTACCTGTGCGGTAAAACTCCGATAACCTGGTATCTGATTGTTTGGGGATCCTGATGGTCCAAAGACTAGCCTGCACTGTGAACTGGGAATGCAGAATGTGGGGTGGGGTCAGGGACACTGGAGGCAGGAATGTGGGGACATTTATCATAGAGTTATACTATTGAACGGTTCCCTTATACGATGAGATGGACTATGCCCTCACAATCTACCTTGTTGTGACCTTGCACCTTATTGCACAGCACTTTCTCTGTAGCTGCGACACTTTACTCTGTACTGTTATTGTTTTTACCTGTACAACCTCAATGCACTCTGTTCTAACCCAATGTAACTGCACTGTGTAATGAATTGACCTGTACGATCGGTATGCAAGACAAGCTTTTCACTGTACCTCGGTACAAGTGACAATAATAAACCAATACAGCACAGAAACAGGTCATTCGGCCAAACTCGTCCATGCCAATCTAAGCTAGTCCCATTTGCCCACATTTGACCCGTATCCCTCTAAACCTTTCCTATCCACATACCTGTTCAAATGGCTTTTAAATGTTGTTTTTATACCTGTCTCAACCAGATCCTCTGGCAGCTCGTTCCATATACTCACCACCCTCTGCGTGAAGAAATTGTCCCTTGGGTCCCTTCTAAATCTTTCCCCTCTCACCTGAAACCTTTGCCCTGTTTGTGACCAGGGCTGCACTGACGAGCTGAACCAGGTTGTTCACCAGGTTGCCTTTAACCTCACTGCATCACTGAAAGGTTGTTGTACCACAATGTGACATGTACAAATGCTCCAGAGATGAGTGTAGGGCCAGGGAGATGGCATCCACTGTAGACCTGTTATGGTGGTAGGCGAATTGTAGTGGGTTGAGGTTGTCTGGGAGGCTGGAGTTAATGTGTGCCATGACCAGCACTTCATGATGGTGGATGTCAGAGCCACTGGTCGGTAGTCATTAAGGCATGTTACCTTGTTTTTCTTAGGTATTGGGATGATAGTGGTTTTAAAACAGGTGGGAACCTCAGATTGAAGCAGGGAGAGGTTAAAAATGTCTGCAAGTACCCCTGCCAGCTGATCAGCACAAGATCTGAGCACGTGGCCAGGGACACCATCTGGGCCAGATGCTTTCCTCGGGCTCACTCTCTGGAAGACCGATCTTACGTCCTTGACAGTGACCATGGGTTCAGTGCATTGGAGGCTATCAGGGTGGGTGGTGACAAACCACTTCCCTTCTGTTCAAAATGCGCATAGAATGTGTTAAGCTCATTGGGAAGGGATGCGCTGTTGTTGACTATGCTGCCCGACATTGTTTTGTAGCCCGTTATAGCATGTAAGCCCTGCCGACCAGTGAGTCTTACGTCAGTTGTGGGCGAGCTATTGAAGAGGATTCCTAGGGACAGGATTTACGAGGATTTGGAGAAGCGTATCCTTCTCCAAATCCTTGTATGGATGGTCAGCATGGCTTTGTGAGGGTCAGGCCTCACAAGCCTAATTGAGATTTTTGAGGAGCAGACAAAATGAATAGCTGAAGGTAGAGCAGTGGATGTGGTGTATATGGACGAGTAAAGTGTTTGACAAGGTTCCCCACAGTCTCATCCAGAAAGTCATGAGGCATGGGATCCATGGAGACTTGGCTGTGTGGATTCAGAATTGGTTTGCCCATAGAAGGAAGAGGGTGGTGGTAGATGGAGCATATTCTGCCTGGAGGTCAGTGACCAGCGGTGTTCCGCAGGGATCTGTTCTGGGACCCCTGCTCTTTGTGATTTTTTTTAATAAATGACTTGGATGAGGAAGTGGAGGGAAGGGTTAGTAAGTTTGCAGATGACACAAAGGTTAGTGGGGTTGTGGATAGTGTCATAGGTTACAACAGTATTTAGACAGGATGCAGAGTTGGGCGGAGAAGTGGCAGATGGAGTTCAATCTGGAAAAGTGTGAAGTGATACACTTTGGAAGAATGAACATGAAGGCAGAGTACAAGGTTAATGGCAGGATTCTGAGCAGTGCGGAGGCGTATGGTGTGCTGGCCATCAAGATAAGATAAGATATCTTTATTAGTCACGGGTACATCGAAACACACAGTGAAATGCATCTTTTGCGTAGGGTGTTCTGGGGGCAGCCCACAAGTGTTGCCACGCTTCCGGCGCCAACATAGCATGCCCACAACTTCCTAACCCGTACGTCTTTGGAATGTGGGAGGAAACCGGAGCACCCGGAGGAAACCCACGCAGACACGGGAGATTGAGTTCAAGAGTGGTGAAGTAATGTTACAGCTGTATAAAGCTCTGGTTAGATCTCTCTCGTTCCTTCTCTCTCGCTCTCTCATCAGATCCTTTAATCGTCATCATTTAACTCTTTGTGTTCCTTTCCCACTCCTACTGCTCAACCTGCGGCCTCACTTCTGTTGTTCACCTTTTTCCATTCCTCCCCCTACCCCAATCACCTACATTTGACACCTTCCCTGAAGTGGTTCTGTCTGCCCATCATCCCTCCCTAATCTGGTTCCACATCACTCACCACACTCTCTCTCTCTCTCTTCCTCTCCCCCACCTGTCTCCATCTGCCCATCGCTCCCCCCCACCTGGTTCCACCTATCACCTACCAGCCCCTGTCTCACTCTTTCCCCTCACCTCTTCGTACAGTCTATCGCCCCGCTCGACACGGTCCTGATGCGTTGTCCATCCCCTTCCCTCCACAGATGCTGCCTGACCCACCGAGTTCCTCCAGCAGTTTTCTTTTGCTCCAGATTCAAGCATCTGCAGTCTCTCATGTCTCATTTAACTCCTTAATTTACTCGGGGGGATGCAAACCTTGTCCATTGAACCTGTTCTGTTAATTTAGCCTTGAATTCAATGCCCCACAGTTCCCTCCAAGCTCGGTACCACCCTGAGATACAGGCACCCAGAAATCCCTGTACAATGTGAAGCCTGTTCAGCTCTCCATTGAAAGTAATTGTTCAATGAACTGCGACCTCTGCATTGACTGAAGCACATGGTATCTCTCTAGTCTATTGCAAGGATGAACCTCACTTCAGGAATTTATTGACTGCCACCCCACTCCTCTCCCCTTCCATCGGGCAGAAGATACAAAAGCTTCAGAACACTTACCAGTATTAAAAATTGCTCTCATGGCCTATTCTACAGATGTGTTTATTATAGAGCACGTATCATCAGCCTCCCCTCCACAGACTCTGTCTACACTTCTCGCTGCCTCGGTAAAGCAGCCAACATAATCAAAGACCAAACATACCCCAGACATTCCCTCTTCTCCCCCCTCCCATCGGGCAGAAGATACAAAAGCCTGAAAGCACGTACCACCAGGCTCAAGGACAGCTGTTATAAGAATATTGAATGGACCTCTTGTACGATAAGATGGACTCTTGACCTCACAATCTACCTCGTCATGGCCTTGCACCTTATTGTCTGCCTGCACTGAACTTTCTGTGTAACTAACACTTTATTCTGGATTCTGTTATTGTTTCTGTACTTATGTACTTAAGTGATGAAGTTTTTCACTGTACCTTGGGACATGTGACAATAATCTAATTACCATTTACCAGGCTCAAGGATGGTTTCTATCTCACTGTTATAAGACTCTTGAATGGACCACTTGTATGCTAAAGATGAATTCTTGATCTCTCAACCTATCTTGCCATCTTATTTGTTTGCCTGCACTGCACTTTCTCTGTAACGGTAACACTATATTCTGAATTCTGTTTTTTTTTCTACCTCGATGTACTTGCATATGGAATGATCTGTCTGGGTGGCATGCAAACAAAAGTTTTCACTGTATCTTGGTACATCGTGTATCCTGACTGGTTGCATCGTGGTCTGGTACTGCACTTCGAATGCTCAGGAATGCAAGAAGCTTCAGAGAGTAATGGACTCTGCCCAATACATCACGGGCACATCCCTCCCCACCATCGGAAGTATCTACAGGAGGCACTGCCTCAAGAAGGCAACGTCCATCATCAAGGATCCCCACCATCCAGGCCATGCCATCTTCTCACAGCTACCATCGGGCAGGAGGTACAGAAGCCTGAAGTCCCACACCACCAGGGACTTCTTCAGAACCATTCAGTTCTTGAACCAACCGGCACAACCCTAATCACTACAGTTTAGCAACACTATGATCAGTTTGCATGAAAATGGACTTTTTTTTTTGTTCTAATTGTGTTCTTGTAAAAATTGTGTATAATTTATGTTTAATTTATGTTTTTCTTGTGAATGCTGCTTATCTGATGCTATGTGCCTGTGATGCTGCTGCAAGTAAGTTTTTCATTGCACCTGTGCACACATGGACTTGTGCATCTGACAATAAACTCGACTTTGACTGACATGTGACAATAAAAAACCAATTACCTCATATTCATATTGTATTTTCTTATGACGGCAAAGAAGGCCATTCTTCCCATCGAGTCCATGCCAGCTTTCAGAGAAACCTTTTTATCAATTCTATTCCCCCTCTATTCCCTGGAACCTATTGTTTCACATGCTCGTTGATGCACCTTTGGCTTTTTTGCCACTTACCTACACTAGGAGCAGTTACAGTAGCCAGTTAACCTACCAACATCTAGGAGGAAACCGGAGCACCCAGGTAAATCCACGCGGTCACAGGGAGAACGTGCAAACTCTGCGCAGACGGTGCCTGAGATCGGGTCTGAACCTGGGTCACTGGAACTGTGAGGCAGCAACATTACCTGCTGCAGCCCTGTGCCTTTTATTTAGTGCAGTGGTATTATATTTTGAGGGGTCCAAAGGAATGTAATGAGAAAGATTGTGCTTGTCATTTTTGGACGGTGTTACATTCAATGAGCTGTGTACCTGTTTGTTGTCTTGCAGGGAGTGCTGTCAAATATCTCCTCCATCACAGACCTGGGCGGCTTTGATCCAGTCTGGCTCTTCCTTGTTGTCGGTGGTGTGATGTTCATTCTGGGATTTGCGGGGTGTATTGGTGCTCTGCGGGAGAACACCTTCCTCCTCAAGTTTGTAAGTGAATCGTGTTGAAAATGAATTACCGTTAGCAGCACAGGAGGAGACCACTCTGCCCCTAGTGTCTGTGCCAGCCAAAGGTGGCACGGCTTAATCCCTTGTATTAACTTGTTACTGTAACACCGAAGTAGGCTGTTCACCTTCCCCCACCTCCCCCCCCCGCACCGTTTCCTTGCACCCCTGCACCCTATTCTCACTCGTATACCAATCAACTCCCCTTTGATTCTATTAGAATCAGGTTTATTATCACTGACATATATCGTGAAATTTGTGTTTTGCGGCAGCAGTACAGTGCAAGACGCAAAGCATAAAAGTTACTATAAGTTACAAAAATAAATAAATAGTGCAAAAGAGGAATAGCAAGGCAGTGTTCATGGGTTCATGGACTATTCAGAAATCTGATGGAGGGGAAGAAGCTGTTCCTGAGTCATTGAGTGTGTGTCTTCAGGCTCCTGTACCTCCTCGCTGATGGTAGTAACGAGAAGAGGGCGTGTCCCGGATGGTGAGGGTCCTCAGTGATGGATGCCGCCTTCTTGAGGCACCGCCTCTTGAAGATATCCTTGATGGCGGGTAAGGTTTTGCCTTTTACCCACACTGAGGGGTAACTTATAGCGGCCAATTAACCCTCCAACACGTCTGTGTGATGTGAGAGGAGCACCTGGGGGAAACCCATGTAGTCACAGGGAGAACGTGCAAACTCCACACAGAGAGCACTGGAGGTCAGGAGGTAGCCTGGCAAGTGGAGCAGCGAGACAGCTGTATTACCAGCCGCAACAATCCACTCTACAAGAGCAAGGGAGGATTTAATTAAAGTGTATAAGACACTGAAGTGTCTTGACAGGATGAATGTGGAGAGATTGTTGGAGAATGCAGAAATGCAGAGGAGATTTACAAGGATGCTGCCTGGATTGGGGAGAATGGATTGGGGAAAACAGGTTGAGGGAACTCGGCCTTTTCTCCTTGGAGCAACGGAGGATGAGGGGGGACCTGATAGATGTGTATGAGATGATGAGAGGCATTGATCGTGTAGATAGTCAGCTTTTTCCCAGGGCTGAAATGGTTGCCACAAGAGGACACAGGTTTAAGGTGCTGGGGAGTAGGTACAGAGGAGATGTCAGGGGTAAGTTTTTTACTCAGAGAGCAGTGAGTACGTGGAATGGGCTGCCGGCAACAGTGGTGGAGGCGGATACGATAGAGTCTTTCAAGAGACTGTTAGGTAGGTACATGGAGCTGAGTAAAATAGAGGGCTGTAGGTAAGCCTAGTAATTTCTAGGGTAGGGACATGTTCGGCACAGCTTTGTGGGCCAGAGGACCTGAATTGTGCTGTAGGTTGTCTATGTTCTAAATAGGGATCCCTGTTTAAAAATAAGGGATTTCCCATATAAGACAGATGTAGTTTTTTTTCTCTCAGAGGGTGGTGAGTCTTTGGAACCCTCTCCTCCTGAAAGGATGGTGGAAGCAGAGCCTTTCAACAGTTTTAAGGCAGGTGGGTAGGCCCTTGATAAACAGGGAGGTGAAAGGTTATTGTGGGTGGATGGTGCACAGTCTGAGGTTACAATCAAATCGGTCACGATCCTATTGGATAGTGGACCAGGCTGAAGGGTTGGAGTGGACATCTTTTGCTCCCAATTTGTGTGCAAGTCTGGTTCATAGCCTTGTAGGTCCTTCAAGTGCTCAGCAGTGTCCCAATGCAGGGTCTCGACCTGAAATGTCGACACATCCCTTTTGCCTTCATGGATGCTGCATGACCCTCTGGGTTCTTCCAGCTGTTTATTTTTTTGGTTCAAGTGCTAACTTAACTTATGCTGGTTCACGAGCCAGCATAATCAAAGACCCCATCCACCCGGGACATTCTCTCTTCTCTCCTCTTCCTTTGGGTAGAAGATACAGGAGCCTCAGGGCATGTACCACCAGACTTAAGGACAGCTTCTACCCCACTGTGATAAGACTATTGAACAGTTCCCTTATACAATGAGATGGACTCTGACCTCACGATCTACCTTGTTGTGACCTCACACCTTATTGCACTGCACTTTCTCTGTAGCTGTGACACTTTACTCTGTACTGTTATTGTTTTTACCTGCACAACATCAATGGACTCTGTACTAACTCAATGTAACTGCACTGTGTAATGGATTGACCTGTACAATTGGTATGCAAGACAAGTTTTTCACTGTACCTTGGTACAAGTGACAATAATAGACCAATAGCAATACTACACTACCATGCCTGCCCTATACTACCGTGCCTGCCCTTGGACCCCTTGTACAATAAGATGGACTCTTGACCTCACAATCTACCTCATCATGGCTTGTGCCTTATTGTCTACCTGCACTGCACTTTCTCTGTTAATATAACTGTAACACTATATTCTGTATTCTGTTCTTGCTTTTCCCTTGTACTACCTTGATGTACTAATGTTGTGAAATGTTCTGTATGGATGGCATGCAAAACAAAGTTTTTCACTGTATCTCAGTATGTGTGACAATAATAAATCAATTACCAATTAACCCAGGTACTTTTTCAAATGGATGAAGCAATTTGCCCTTTAAGACCCATCTAATCCTTCCACCTGCCAGGCTGTGGAGAGAGAGGATCTGCTGATTGTGTTGCCTTTTTGAGCAGCACTTTGTGGCAGAACTTTGAATTCGCAAGGTGCCGGTGTCTGGAGTCTACTTAACTCCAGTGTTCTCTTGTTTTGAAACAGTTCTCGGTGTTCCTCGGAGTAATTTTCTTCCTGGAGCTCACTGCGGGGGTGCTGGCTTTTGTCTTCAAGGACTGGATCAGAGATCAGCTCAACTTTTTTATTAACAAGAACATTAGAGCCTATCGAGATGACATTGATCTGCAGAACCTCATTGACTTCACACAGGAATACGTAAGTCATCGGGTTGTGAAAAAGTCTTGGATGTGAACCTTGTGTGGCTCCTGTCATCGTGGAGCAATCAGAGCACGGCTTTTGGAAGGAGTTTGTTGTGTTCACAAAATGTTACGCTGGTTACGGGGCTTAGATTGTGAAGAGATGACGGATGCTAAAATCATAGAATTGTTACCCTACTGAAGGAGACATTTGGCCCATCGTCCATGCTAGTCCTTTGTAGAGGAAACCCATTAGTGTTGTTTCTCTTTCCCACAGCCCTGTTCTCGCTCAAGTGCCTGTCCAATTCCTTTTGTATGCATTGATTATTTCCAGCACCCTTGCAGGCAGTGAGTTCTGGATTAAAAACAGAAAATGCTGTAAACACTCAGCAGGTCAGGCAGCACCTGTGGAGAGAGAAATCAAGATAGTGGTTCAGAATTGGGAAAATGGGAAAACATACTTTAAGTTGCAGAGAAGTCTGAGGGTGGTGGAGAGAACAAAAGGAATGTCTGTGATTACTCCATAAGATATAGCAGCAGAATTAGGCCATTCAGCCCATCGACTCTGTTCCATCATTCAATTGTGACTGATTTCTTTTTTCAATCCCATTTTCCTGCTTCTCCCCGTAACCCTTAACCCTCTTACCAATCAAGAACCTTTCAATCTCTGCCTTAAATACACCCAATGACTTGGCCTCCACAGTCCTCTGTGGCAACGAATTCCACAGATTCACCGCCCTCTGGCTGAAGAAATTCCTCCTCATCTCAGTTCTAAAGGGACATCCCTTTATTCTGAGGCTGTGCCCTCAGACCCTGGACTCTCCCACTGATGGAAACGTCCTCTCCACATCCACTCTATCCAGGCCTTTCAGTATCCGGTAGGTTTCAATGAGAGTTGAGTTAAGTTTATTGCCATGTGCACAAGTACGGTGAGGTGCAGGTACAATGAAAAACGTGCTTGCAGCAGCATCACAGGCATGTAGGTACAGACAACAACAACAACACAGAACATAAGTTGTACATAAAGTATACATAAATTACATAAGACTGTGTAAAACAAGACCTTAATGCAGAAAGAACACAATCAGAGACAAGTCCACGGCAGTGCAAGAGGTGGTCCGTAGTGTTCCGTTGCTGAGGGTAGGGTTGGGGTTGTGCATGTCGGTTCAAGAACCTGATGGTTGTAGGAAATTAGCTGTTCCTGAACCTGATTAGATGGAGACCAAGAGAATCCAGATGACATGCCTGCTTTGTGCTGTCTAAGAGGGGTGTGCTTGGTAATCACAGCTGATCTGTCCGAACATTTCAGATCAACGACCTTTCATTGGAACTGGAGAAGTGAGAAGATAAGTGTTTCAAGTTAATTTTTGTAGACAGAGGGAGGTGAATGAGGGCAGAAGAGGGGGGGCACAGAACAAACAGTGCTGGAACTGAGAAATACAGAGACGATGGTTGCTGGAAATATGAAATAAGAAAGAAACGTTCTCTTTTATTTCTGATCTCCAGCAACTGCTGTGTTCCTCATCTTGCGCAGTTCCAGCATTGTTCGTCTCTGCAACATAAAACACCTGCCTTCTCACTTCTCCAGTTCCGATGAAAGGTCGTTGACCCGAAACGTTAAATCCCTCTGTCTCCATGGATGCTGCCTGACCTGCTGAGTGTTGCTGGCATTTTCAGTTTTTATTTAAGATGTCTTTATCAATCACATGTACATCAAAACACACAGTGAAATACATCTTTTGCATAGAGTCTCCTGGGGGCAGCCCGCAAGTGTCGCCACGCTTCCGGCGCCAACATAGCATGCCCACAACTTCCTAACCCGTACGTCTTTGGAATGTGGGAGGAAACTGGAGCACCCGGAGGAAACCCACGCAGACACATGGGGAGAACGTACAAACTCCAGAATTGAACCCGGGTCTCTGGCGCTGTAATAGCGTTACACTAACCGCTACACTACCGTGCCTGCCACTCGGATTTCCATCACCTGCAGTTGTTGGTCGAAGGAAGCAGACTGCCCTGTAATGTCTGTTGTGATTGGATAAGTACTGATGATCGTCATGGGATTGTAGAATGTTTACAAAATCAGCCCGTCACATCCACACCAGTCAAAAAATTCTTGGCCTGGTCACAGTTTTCCAAATACAACCAAGTTCAGTAAATGTGGGGAGGGTTTCTGCCTCTCTCACTATTGTGGCATCTTAGACGCCCCATCACCTCTGGGTGAAAAATATTTCCTTGTCACCCCTCTAATGCTTCCATCAATCATTTTAAATCTCTGCACCCCACTCCTCTGGTTTTTGACTCCTCTGCTAAGGGAAAGGTCCTCGCAATTTTACACTCACAGTTAAATCTCCTCTCGGCCTCCTTTGCTCGAACGAAAACAACCCTAGCTGCTTCAATTTCTTTCTCATTGCTGAGATTTTCCAGACCCTGCAATCTCCTGGTTTTTATGCTATTTTCCTTGTTTTAGATTTTCACATTGACTGCAACTTGAAATGCTACAGGAACGAAGGTCTGCAGTGTAGTTGCACATGTGTCAGGTGTGAAGCTGATGATCTGCAGCCACGATAACCATCTCTCCTCTTTCTATCCCCAGTGGGAATGTTGTGGCGCCCACAGTGCTGATGACTGGAACCTGAACATTTACTTCAACTGTACAGACAGCAACACGAGCCGGGAACGCTGTGGTGTGCCTTTCTCTTGTTGCACCAAGGACCCCACGGTGAGGCTCTAGGGTTAAGGAGCGAGGCATTCCTTCCAATCAATGGGAAGTTTCTTAAAACAGAGACAAGAGAGACTGCAGATGGTGGGATCTGGAGAAGCAAACAATCTGCTGGAGGAACTCAGTGGGTCAGCCAGCATCTGTGGGGGGGAAGGAATTGTCGACTTTTTAGCAATTTCTGCAGGGTTTAGACCCGAAACATCGACAATTCCTACCCCCCCCCCACACACAGATGCTGCTCGACCTGCTGAGTTCCTCCAGCAGATTGTTTGTCGCTCCAGATTCTTAAAACAAATGCACTGCACCGGTTTGCATTGATGTAAAAGGTCGCGTGGTGTTTCACAGGCAAGCTGCCAAACGAAATGTAAGACGGAGCCACTTTAAGGGTTCGGCACCGGTTGCGGACAGCTTGGTCCGGAAGGTGAGTCAAGGGATGAGAGGGTGTGTTAAAGGTGGTGAGGTTTAGGGAAGAGAAATTCCAGAGGTTCGGACCCCAGCCAGTGGAGGGCACGGCCGCCAATGGTGGAGCGATGGACATTGGGTGCAGACAATAGGGAGGGGGTTAGAGGGGCCAGGGGGAGGGTGTGGGGTGTAAGGTCAAGGGGAGGTCTGATAGCAGAACAGAGGCAGTGACACTAACGAAGGTGAACTAGCCAAGAAGATCAGAATTGTGCCAGAGGTGGGTTTGTGGAGATCGGTCAGAGCAGGAGTGAAGTGAAGAGAAATGGAAATCCAAAGTCATTCTAACCCAAGGATGGAAGAGTTTGCCTCCACTTCATTGGGTCTCGTGACCCCTCCTCCCCCTCCCCCCACACTGCACGCCCCAACCCTCCAGTGCTGTTTCCCATGCACATATTTGCAGTACGTCTTCCACTGCTGTGGTTCCACCTCTGAACTCGTTGCTGGCTCAGCACAGCCCAGGAACAGGCCCTTTGGCCCACAGTGTCTGTGCTGTCCAAGATGCTGCCTTTAACCACCACCTGGCCAGGACCAGCTGCTTTAAGCCACAGCAGGAGGGGGTGGCATAGAGTTTGAGTTTTTTTATTTCAAAAATATACTTTATTCATGATATGTACAGTACATACAAACATGTCTGTCCACATTCATTGTATTATTCATTCTTTACACTCTCTTACAATGCATCGACACCATGCACGTTTCCTCCTTAAACAATACATCCATGAGGTGTTTGTGAGGCTGTTACACAGGGTCTTAGTGGAAGCCAGACCCGAAACTGTGGTTCTTCCTCACAAAGCCTTTGCATTGGCTGCACTGAGCTTCAGTGTATCCTTCAGCATGTGTTCCTGAAGTCTGGAATGTGCATTTGCTTGGGGATATCTCACACTGGAAGACCAGAGTGCGTCTTTCACTGAGTTGATGATCTTCCAGCTGCTGGTGATGTCCCGGGGAACAGCCCGTAGATCAGAGAGTCCTCTGTTACACACCGGCTCGGGATGGACCGTGTCGAGGACCCTTGCGTCCTTTCCCAGACCTTCTTGGCAAATGCACAGTCCGCAAAGAGGTGGACGATTATCTTATTTGCACCGCAGCTGCCTCGTGGGCCGTGTCTGGTGGGAGTGAGACTCCAGCTGTGTAGGAGGGACCTCAATCTGCTCGTCCATGTTGGTTCATCACTGTGGATATAACTGGTAGTTCTCCTGTGCAACGTTTTAGCGCACATTATTGTGCAGGCAGATTTGCAGGTTGTTGTCTACACAAGCAGGTGGTCTTGATAGAATCTGCTTTAAATTGTCCAACTATGTCAACGTTTGGCTGACAATTTTGTTTCGTTATCTCCTTTTAGGAGGACGTCATTAATACCCAGTGTGGGTACGATGTGAGGTTGAAAGAGGTGAGCATGAGGACATGAGACAATCAAGTTCTCAAAAGGTGTTTGGGATCGAATGAGTTCTTTAAAGTCTACTGTGGGTTCCTGTGTGTCATAGAGCCAGAGATTCATACAGCACAGAAACAGGTCCTTCAGCCCATCTGCTCCATGCTGACCAAGATTCCCATCTAAGCTGGTCCCATTTGCCCACGAATGGCCCACATCCCTCTAAACCTTTCCTATCCATGTACCTGTCCAAGTACCTTTTAAACGTTGTCAATGTACCTGCCTCAACCAATTCCCTTGGCAGCTCATTCCATATACAGACCACTCTCTGGGTGAAATAGTTGCTCCTTGGGATCCCATTAAATCTCTCCCCCCTCACCTTAAACCTGTGCCCTCTAGTTCTTAATTCCCCAACCCTGGGGAAAAAGACTGCATTCACCCTATCTATGCCCCTCATGATTCTATACACCTCTATAAGATTATCCCTCAGTCTCCTACGCTCCAGTGAATGAAGTCCCAACCTGCTCAACCTCTCTCCATAACTCAGTCCCTCGAGTCCCGGCAACATTCTCGTAAATCTCCTCTGCGCTATTATCAGCTTAATGGCATCTTTCCTATAGCGGGGTGATCAAAACTGAACACATTATTCCAGATGTAGCCTCTTATACAACTGCAACATAACGTCATGGCTTCTCTATTCAATGCTCTGTCTGATGAAGGCCAGTGTGCCAAAAGCCACCTTCACCACCCTGTCTACCTGCGACACCACTTTCAGGGAACCATGTGCATGTACTCCTAGGTCCCTCTGTTCTAAAACACTCCCCGGGGCCCTGCCGTTCACTGTGAAAGTCCTACCCTCATTTGTCTTCCCAAAATGCAACATCTCGCACTTATCTGAGTGTGTGAGAGATGCAGGAAGAACGTAGACGTTTCAAATGGCTGCATGTGGTAACTCCTGAAGACTCTGTTGAGAGGGAACTCTCTCGGTAATTGACCAATGGACCAGATCGTTGGAAGTGACTGGGCCTGATTTCGCATACCCTTGTCTTCAGTGGAAGAGACTACAAGACCCAGCCATGACTCTATCAGACATTAGTGCACATGACCGAGGATTAATTTCCATCCAGAACATTCACTGGAACTTTGTAAACTGCTTCACCCAATGTGCTCTTCTCTTTATAGGTCCTTGAGCAACAGAATTATATCTACACTAAAGGCTGCGTAGGGCAGTTTGAGAAGTGGCTGCAGGAGAATTTGACGGTGGTTGCTGGAATATTTATTGGAATTGCATTGTTGCAGGTGAGGCTAACTCCTGTGTTCTCCTTGCATTCAGACCCTACCATGGCCCACTTAGTTACAGAGCCCACTTAGTCTCTGTAACGCCCCCAAACCCTACACCCCTCAGATCTGTGCTCTCAAACCACCCCACCTGCTTTCCATGGCTCCACCATTGGGGACTAGGCCCTAAGCTTTGGGATTCTCTCCCTAAAACTCTGTCACACCTCCTTGAGATGTTCCTTGTCATCCTCCTTTTGATCAACTGTTCATACTTCATTACGGTGTAGGAGGAGCCCATTGATTCACAGGACAATCCCATAACCTCTTCTCCCCACAATCCCGTAAGTTTCTACCACTCACTGGCGGCAATTAACAGTGGCCAATTAACCTTCCAACTGCATTCCTTGGGATGTGGGAGGAAACCGGAACACCCTGAGGAAACCCACACGGTCACAGGGAGAACTTGCAAACTCCACACAGACAGTGCCCGAAGTCGGGATTGAACCCGGGTCTCCTTGTGGTTTTGGCATCACATCATGACTGCTAACCCTCGGAGTGTATAACATGAAGGCTGGTTCGCAGTGGAGTCTCTCCACGGGCACCACCACTGCCGGGTTGAAGCTAAATGTAAATGAGAGGAAGAGCACCTCAGATTCCGCCGGGGCAGTCTCCAATCTGGCAGCATGAACACTGAGTTCTCAGACTTCCGATAACCGCTCCCCACTGTGGCCCTTTTTTCCCATTTTTTCTTTTCTCTCTCCTCCTGATCCAACTGGACCGCATCACCCGATCTCTTTCAACATGCAAAATGCTGGTGGAACTCGGGGGGTCAGGTAGCAACTCCTGAGGGAAATGGACAGTCGATATTTCGAGTCCAGTCCAGATGAAGGGTCTTGAACTGAAACGTCGACTGTCCATTCCCCTCCACAGATGCTGCCTGACCCGCTGAGTTCCTCCGGCATTTTGTGTGTGGCTGCAGATTTCCAGTATCTGACGTCTCTCTTGTGGGAACCTATCACTTTCTCCTTCCCCACTCTCTCCCTCTGCCCATCATTCTCTCTTCTCCCCCTCCCCTCGGGCAGAAGATACAAAAGCCTGAAAGCACGTACCACCAGGCTCAAGGACAGCTTCTATCCCGCTGTTATAAGACTATTGAACAGTTCCCTAGTACGATAAGATGGACTCTTGACCTCACAGTTATAGTCTTGCACTTTATTGTCTGCCTGCACTGCACTTTCTCTGTAACTGTAACACTTTATTCTGATTCTGTTATTGTTTTCCCTTGTACTACCTCAATGCACTGTTGTAATGAATTGATCTGTATGAACGGTATGCAAGACCTCAGTACAAGTGACAAATAAACCAAATCCCCATCACCCACACACTCCTCCCACTGGTTCCCCTCCCCACCTCCCTCCCTTTATTCCATGGTCCACTGTCCTCTCCTGTCAGATTCCTTCATCTTCAGCCCTTTGTCACTTCCACCTGTCACCTCCCAGCTTCTGACATCCCCACTTGCCCCTCTCCCTCACCTGCCGATCACTCCTCTCACCTGGATCCACCTATCACCTGCCAGCTCTTGCTCCACCCCTTCCCCCCGACCTTTTTATACCGGCTCTCTCCCCTCTTTCCAGTCCAGATGCAGGGTCTCGACCCGAAACCTCGACTATCCATTTCCCTCCACAGACGTTGCCTGACCCGCTGAGTGTTTTGTGTGTTGCAGCTGATTTGCAATCACAGTTTGTTGACGGTGGTTTGTGGCTGTGTGTGACTCTTCTAGAAAAAGAGATAATTTCAATGTTACATAATTCACACTATGTTTTCCACTTTAATTTTACTGGAACATCTGGAAAGAAAAACAACCTCCCCTGGAGACTGGGCAGTGCAAGAGAGCCTGGGTCTGAACCAGTGCAGTCAGAAAGCATCAAATCATTTCCTTGTCACAGCTACATGACTTTCATTTCGTAAGGGTCTACAGTTCCTGTGTGTGGGAAGGACTGAGTTGCACGATATCTATTGTTCCAGGGTTCTCACGGAGACCTTGAGACTAACCAGTGTGTAACTGGGAAATACGCCAGCAAGGGTTTGACCTGATTCTCCTGAGCCAACACGGGAGTTTTTGGTGCTGTCTTCAATGTATACATTTGTCATGTTTAAAGTCAAAGTCGAGTTTACTGTCATATGCACAAGTACATGTGTGCACAGGTGCAATGAAAATCTTACTTGCAGCAGCATCACAGGCATGTAGCATCAGATAAGCAGTATTCACAAGAAAAATATAAACATAAATTATGCACAATTTTTACAGGAAAGAACACAACTAGAACAAAAACACAAAGTCCATTTTAGTGCAAAGTGGTCATAGTATTGTTAAACTCTAGTGCTTAGGGTTGTGTTGGTTGGTTCAAGAACCAAATGGTTGAAGGGAAGTAGCTGTTCTTGAACCTGGTGGTGTTGGGTCTTCAGGCTTCTGTACCTCCTGCCTGATGGGAGCTGTGAAAAGATGGCATGGCCCGGATGGTGGGGATCTTTGATGATGGACGTTGCTTTCCTGAGGCAGCGCCTCCTGTAGATACTACCGATGGTGGGGAGGGGTGTGCCTGTGATGTATTGGGCTGAGTCCACTACTCTCCGCAGCTTCTTACGTTCCTGCGCATTTGAATTGCTATACCAGACCATGATGCAACCGGTCAGGACACTTTCGACAGTACATCAGTAAATCAGCCTCAATCACTAAATCAGCCTAAAGAAGAGACCGATACAGATTGGTATTTTTTGTGTCATTTAGTTTGGGAGCAACTTGTGCATCGAGAAGGGTGATATTTTTTCACTTCATTTTGTTAACGTTACTCAGTGGGCAAAGCCCCATGTCTTGGAGGCGGTGGTGCCCCAGGAGGGGAGTTTCTGGGGGAGCGCCACACCATGGGAGTGTCCCACCCCAGTGAGGAGGTGATGTCTAGGGAGTGCCACACCAATGGTTGTAGTTTGAGGAGTGCTCATCTGCTCTCATAATTTGACATAAAAGGTCCTGAGGCAGACTGCTGAAGATGAGAGGAAATCTTCCCCGGCACCTTGCCCAACATTGCTCCTGTGGTCAACAGAACCACAGCTTACCTTCCGTTTCTGGATTGCTGTTTCTGTTCCACCATACAATAAGATCATGGCTGATCCAATCTGGGCCTTGGCATCACTTCCCCACCTCTCTTCACACACCCCTCAATTCTCTTGTGATTTAAATGACTGCCAGTATCCTCTTGAATGTATTCACCGACTCTACCTTCACAGTTCCCTGGGTGGAGAATTCCAGAATTCTGAAGACTAGCAATCCTGTGTGTTTCCATCTGTTTGTGTGTGTGTGTGTGGTGTCTTTATCTGTGTGTCTGTCATACAGCACGGAAACAGGCCCTTCGGCCCAACTTGTCCATGCCGGCCAAGATTTTGGTATTGGTTTATTATTGTCACTTGTACTGAGGTACGGTGAAAAACTTGTCTTGCACACCGATCGTACAGGTCAATTCATTTACACAATGCATTGAGGTAAATCTAAGAGTAGAACAATTATAGTGATTTCCATCTAAGCCAGTCCCATTTGCCCACGTTTGGCCCACATCCCTCTAAACCTTTCCTATCCATGTACCTGCCCAAGTACCTTTTAAATGTTGTTAATGTACCTGCCTCAACCTCTTCCTCTGCAGCTCATTCCATATACTGACCACCCTGTGCATGAAAAAGTTGCCCCTCAATTTCCTATTAAACTTCACCCCTCTCACTCTAAACCTATGTCCTCTAGTTCTTGATTCCCCAACCCTGGGAAAAAGACTGTGCATTCACCCTATCGATGCCCCTCATGATTTTATACACCTCTGTAAGATCACCCCTCATTCTCCTACACTCCAAGGAATAAAGTCCCAACCTGCCAAGCCTCTCTCCATAACTCAGTCCCTCAAGTCCCGGCAACATCCTCGTAAATCTGTGTGTTCCTGTGCAGTACAACCAGTGCTGGATGAAGAAAACTTTTAAATAAAATTCTTTGAGGGGCAGGAAAGGGTGGCACAGTGGAACGGGTAGAGCCACAGTCTCACAGCTCCAGCGACCCGAGTTCAATCCTGACCATCGGTGCTGTCAATGTGGAGTTTGCACGTTCTCCCTGTGACCATGTGGGTTTCCCCCGGGTGCTCCCGTTTCCTCCCACATCTCAAGGATGTGTGGGTTGGTAGATCAATCGTGCACTGTAAATTGCCTCTAGAGCGTTGATGAGTGGGAGAATCTGGGGACAGTTGATGCGAAAGTCAAGAGGATACAATGGGGTTGGTCTGGTATTAGTGTAAGTGGCCGGCACAGACTCAGTGGGCCGAAGAGCCTATTCTGTGCTATATGACTCTGTGCCACCAACTTTGCTTATTAACGGATTTGTTGGAATCTTCTCACAATGTTGCTTTTTTGAATGACCGTAATGTTTGTGCATTCCTGAAAGTTTGTCTTCTCTTTCTCCACCTCTCAGATTTTTGGCATCTGCCTGTCTCAGAACTTGGTGAGTGACATCGAAGCAGTTAAGGCCAGCTGGTGACTCTGCACCCTCTTCCAGACTGTTCCGTGGCAGGAAACACAACAGCCCTTGGACTGTTCCCAGTGTGCTGAACCGGAAGGTGCCCCACAACAAGGGTGGGGAGTGATGCACCCAAAATCTTCGCAAAGTCGGTGTCTCCCTCCCACCCCTGCGCTGCCCCACCGACCCTCCCAAAAAGTGACTGTAGTGGAGAACGTGGTGTCAGTGCTGGGTTCACAAACTGCCAGGAGGAGATCCCAATGACGTAGCAGTCTGCCACCTGTCTCCCTTTTTACTGCAGTGCTGTGTGTGGGTTCTGTTGTTGAATGGATCCAAGATTCTCGCATGTAGACTTAAATCTTCCCTAGACTGGAATAACCAGAGGAAGCACCATTCTCTCCTTTCCCTGCACACCGTAAATATTCCCTCTTAAAACAAAAATCTAATTTTGATTCTATGATTTGTAACACAGGAGACCATTGGAGCCCTTGTGCCTGTGTCCGGAGCTGTCTGTTGTAATCCCTGTGTCTACAACTCCTCCAAAGTGCTGGAGGTACTCAGCAAGTCAGGCAGCATCTATGGAGGGAAATAAACTATCGACGTTTCCCTCCACTGTTCATTTGGTGCAGCTGGTGACTGTTCATCGACTGTTTATTTCCCTCCATAGATGCTGCCTGACCTGCTGAGTTCCTCTAGCATTATGTGTGTGTTGCTCCGGATTCCAGTATCTGCAGAATTTCTTGTGTCTACAGTTCCTCTCTACATTTTACTTCAGTCAAACCTCAGTCCTTTCTAAAACCATAAGAGCTTTATAAAAGCTTCATGAAATCCAGGCCCAGAGAGTTGGTTTCTGGTAAGAACATTAAACTGAAGGACTTACACAAAGATTTAGAAAGCTGAATTTTGCCCTGCTCTGCAAATGGGGCAGTGATTTGAACTCTTATCTCGCCTGGATAATCTACAGCCCAATGGTATGAACATTGAATTTTCCGATTTCAGTTAACCCACACCCTTGTATTCCTTTCCGACTCCCACGTCCGCCCAGAATCTCGCTCCCCTTCGTTACCGAGGCATCACCCTCCCCCACCTGCCCATCTCCCACTTGCCTCTCAACCTGGGTTCCTTCTCTCTTGGGTTCACCTTTCCAATCTCCTCCCCCACCTGGTTTCATCTGTCCATCATCCCTCCATTGTTCGGTTCCACCAATCACCTACCAGCCTCTATCTCGCCCCTCCCTCCCACCTCTGTGTACCGGCTATCTTCCCTCCACACTCTCAGCCCTGATGCAGGGTTTCACCCTGAAGCATCGACCATCCCTCTGCCTCCACAGATGCTGCTCAACTCATTTTCCTCCAGTACTTTGTTTTTTTTTTGTGCTTGAAGCACGACGTGAGTTCCTGCAGAAAGAAAAGAATTATAAGTAAAATATTACAATAGTAAAATACTGTATTAACAGAATTTGTACACTGCATTTCACATCAAATTGATCTCTTAGCTTCCTGACTGTTTTGTTCCTTCACCCACTCCCAATATAACAATGGTCTCTCCTGTAATATAATCCAAACTGGTAGCAAGGGGTCGTTGTAAAAGGAATGAGTTCCCCTGTGGTACATATTCAGTATTATTGTGTCTAAGTCGATTTTCTTCTAGCACTTTGTTAATTCTGCTTGCATCCAGCTTCTGTATGTTTGATGTTTAATCAGCATGCTTAACCTGCAGTTTGAGCAGTGTTGCATGAGAGTTTGCGGAAAGCTGATGGTGGGATTGCCCTGCCCCTGTAGAGGAGTGCACTTCCTCCGGGTTACAGCTCAGATCATTCCAATCCGTGCACAACACTGGCGAGGTCCACAACAGGTGAAGGAGCCATTTCATCGAGACATCATTTGGTTTGTGGATGGTGGTAATTGACTTCAAAATAAAAAAAATCCTTTTTGTATATTGACAGATATCAATGCAAGTTTTTTTTTTGAAACCAACCACAAATGATCATTAAGATCTGTGACAACAAAATAATTGAAATGTAATTGCAGCTGTAATCAATAGATCCAGAATTGATTCAGAGAGCAGTGGGTGCCTGGAATGCGCTGCCAGGGATGGTGGGGGAGGCAGATACGATGGAGGGGTTTCAAAGGCTCTTGGATAGGCCAATACCAATACCAATAGGCACATGAATATGCAGAGAATGGGGGGATACGGACATTGTGTAGGCAGAAGGAATTAGGTGTCGTGAGCTTAATTAGTTTGGCAATCATTGTGGGCTGAAGGGCCTGTTCCTGTGCCGTACTGTTCTATGTTCTAACTGGCTGAGTAGCAGAAAGCAAAGGGCAATTGGTATTGGTTTATTATTGTCACTTGTACCAAGGTACAGTGGAAAACTTGTTACATAGTGCAGTTACATTGAGTTAGTACAGAGTGCATTGAGGTAGTACAGGTAAAATCAATAACAGTACAGAGTAAAATGTCACAGCTACAGAGAAAGTGCAGTGCAATAAGGTGCAAGGTCACAACAAGGTAGATTGTAAGGTCAAGAGTCGATCTCATCGTATAAGGGAACTGTTCAATAGTCTTATCACAGTGGGGTAGAAGCTGTCCTTAAGTCTGGTGGTACGTGCCCTCAGGCTCTGTATCCTCTGCCAGATGGAAGATGAGAGAAGAGAGAATGTTCTGGGTGGGTGGGGTCTTTCTCCACCCCATTGTCAATGGGTTTTAAATGGGAGGAAAGTTGTTGTTTGCACTGGGGTTCTGTGGTAGTCAGACCCTTGCTTTTCACAGTATACATTAATGGTTTGAACTGAAACGTGAGAGGCGTGACTAAGAACTTTGTAGGTGGTACAAAAATTGGCCATGTGACTGAGAGTGAGGGGGAAAATCTGTGGACTGCAGGAGGATTTCAATGGGCTAGTCAGCTGGCCGAGTGGAACTTCGTCCATGAACGAGATGATGGGAAGACGGTGAGAAATGGAGGGGAGCAGTGAGATCTTCGAGTGCAAGGCCACAGGTGTCTGCAGGTGGGTAAGGTGATGAGTAGTTGCTGAATCAATGCAAGAACAGGGAGATTATGCTGAACGGAGACACAAGATATGGCAGATGCTGGAATCCGGAGCAAGAAACAAACTACTGGAGGAACTCAGCAGGTCAGGCAGCATCTGTGGGGGGGAATGGGGAGTTGACGTTTCCGGTCAAGACCCTTCTGGACTGGATTATGCTCAAACTGTACAGAGGAAAACGGATTACATCACACTTAGTGTTCAACATATAGTCTGGTCACTGCCTCTGAGGAAGGGTGTGGTAACACCAGGAGGAGCTTAACAAGGACGAAGAATTCTGGTTATATCGTGAGTCTGGTTGGGTTGGGGTGGTTCTCTTTGGAATGGAGAAGGCGGAGGGGACACTTAATCGAAGATGAAAGGTCTAGAATGGAAAGGAGGGACCTGTTATTCAAAGAAGAGATGCCAGTGTACAGGAAAAAGTTGTACCTCACACAGATTTAATTGCCTTTAATACAAAACTATAGTTTACAGTTGAATTATCCTCTGCATAATCTGAACATAAAGTTCTATGTTATAGCTATCACTCTCTCTCCTTAAAACCTACCTCTTTGATCAAGTTTTTAGACACCAGTCTTTGAATCCCATTGGGATAAAGATTTAACCTCTTTATGTTCTACACATGAGGTGGAGAACATGTGCGATAAACTCAGCTTCTGAAATTCTGTTTGACTTTTCATTGGAACAGAACCTCAAAGGTGGAGTCTAGCACACCGTTTAATGCTTCTAAAGGAAGGATGAATTTCGGTCCCATTATGTGAGGGAATTGGAATCTACATGTACAAATTAATGTGTGTGGCCAGCGGGGATACTAATCAATGGCTTAAGGTGCCACTTAAAAAAAAATACTTGCTTGAATGCTGCAAAGTGTAAGATTTTTTCAGGGCATTTTACCCAAATAGTTTGTAAGAAGCTTAGGTTCATGATAGTATAACAGATCTCTGTTGATTCTAGAGAAGATACTGGGAACAGGGCGGTCTCTACAGGAACGCTGAATCAGTAACGGTAACTTTGGGATTCCCATGTTAAACTCCACATCTATGGAGATCCTGAAGTTGCTGTCAGTATATGATGGCGATGATTTTCAATACTTTTTGCCCAAAATTAGGGCCCAGTTATGGGACTGAGCATTCATCTATTCCGGTTAGTGAACACCTTGTCACATTGTCAGTCTACGTACACACCCTCAACGCTGAAGATTAAAATTGTGCAGAAAGGAAATTCTGCAGAAAGCTAATTAGCTTCTCCAAACTATTGTTTGTAAACAAAAAAGTAAAACTTGTATTGTTTCCTTTTCAGGGTTCACCTTGCTAGTTCTCTCTAGAAGGCTCCTAGTGATTTGATGCAGTCTTTAAAATTATGTAAGGTTTGATAGGGTAGACATAGAGATGCTTTGAGCTGTGGTGAGTCCAAAGTAGAGACCGTAAATGGATCATAGAATCATAGAACAGTACAGCATAATACAGGCCCTTCAGCCCCCAATGTTGTGCCGACCTTTAAACCTCGCCTAAGACTATCTAACTCCTTCCTCCCACATATCCCTCTACTTTAGATTCCTCCACGTGCTTATCTAGCAATATCTTGAATTTGACCAAGGTACCTGCCTCCACCACCGCCCCAGGCAGCGCATTCCATGCCCCAACCACCCTCTGGGTAAAAAAACCCCTGATATCTCCCTTGAACTTCCCACCCATTACTTTAAAGCCATGCCCCCTTGTATTGCGCATTGGTGTCCTGGGAAAGAGGTGCTGGCTGTCCACTCTATCTATTAAATTTTGTACACCTAAATCTACCAGGGAATTTAATCTTTTAAGTGAACGTTAGTAGTTCATGTGGAGGAAACCTGGCCCATTGACCCTGCTCTATCATTCTTACCTGATCTGTGACCACCCCCCACAACCCCCCCCCCCCCCATAGACCTCCTTTACCCCACACCTCTCATACCTTTGGTTAATAAAAATCTGTTAACCTCAGTTTAAAAATTAACAACTGACCTGGTATTAAATACTCTTTGCCGAAGTCATTTCCTAGTTTCTACCAATGTCTGCGTGGACCAACTTTGCTCCTGACTTTTCAGGCCAGAAACCCGAGCCAGGGGCCAGGCACGCCAGCCAATTTCTCCCCATCAGCCCTCTTCCCAGAGCACCATTCCCAAATATGGAGTGAGCACAAATGCACCAGGAATTTGTGAAGCTTTCACACAAGAGATCGACAGACATTGATGCCTTTCCCAAATGTTGGTAATTTGGTTTATTATTGTCACATGTACTGAGGTACAGTGAAAAACTTTGTTCTGCATGCCATCCGTACAGATCATTTTATTACAACAGTTCAGATAACAGGGAAAACGATACAGAATGCAGAATAAAGTGTCACAGTTACAGAGAAAGTGCAGTGCAGGCAGACGATAAGGTGCAAGGCCATGATGAAGTAGATTGTGAGGTCAAGAGTCCATCTTATCGTACTAGGGGACCATTTAATCATATTATTTAATCTTAGTTAATCTCATATTAGTTAATCAAATTTAGGTTAAATTTCATTGAACTCATTTTAAAAATTCTTCTGTGATCTCACTGCTATGTTAAATTGGGGATATTTAGAGATCAGATGAATTTGATGGAATGATGTGAGAATTTATACCATCAGGAAAGATTGAGCAAGCAGGAAACAAAGTTTGACCTGACGAGGTCTGTGACCATTAATGGGATTTAATAGGGTAGCCATAAAGATACTTCCAGTGTGGGTGAGACCAGAACTAAGGGCTATAGTTAAACATAGTCATTAATGGAGTCAGTGGTGGTATTCAGGAGAAACCTCTTGGGGGAATGAGGGGTGTAGAGAGGGTGAATGAACACAGTCATTTTCCCAGGGAAGGGGAACTAAAGACGAGAGGGCATAGATTTAAGGTGAGAGGGGGAAGGTTTAAAAGGGACTCAAGGGGCAACTTCTTCACATAGAGATGGAACGGGCTGCCAAAGGAAGTGGTTGAGGCAGGAACAAAAACAACATTTCAAAGACCTTTGGATAAATACATGGATAGGAGGGGTTTAGAGGGATATGGGCCAAACGCAGGCAAATGGGACTAGGTTGGTGGACACCTTGGTTGGAATGGACGAGTTGGGCCGAAGGGCCTGTTTCCATGCTGAATTACTCTGTGACTCTAATGATGGGATTGTGGAACTTGGCCCCTCTGGGAATCGCACGATGCATAATTGGAAGCTGGATAAACATGAGGGAGAAAGGGAAAGGAGGATGTGTTGTTAGGTGTGGCTGATGCAAGGTGAGAGGAGGCTATATGGAGTACAAGGGCTGTCATGGGTTAATTATGTTGTATGGTTTATGTATATTATGCGTACTGTCAAAGGAACAAAGTTCTGCAAGAATTTAAAGCTGAAAATGCTGGAAACACTCAGAAGGTCAGGCAGCATCTGTGGGGAGAGAAATAAAGTTTCAGGTTTGACCTTTCATCAGAACTGGGAAAGAAACAAGTTGAAGTTTACAAGGAAGAGGGAGAATGGAATGGAATCTTTGCAGGAGGCAGGGTGGGAGGAGGATACTCGACGATCCTTCCTTCCTGTAAGAACTCCATTCCTTTCTACATCTGTGCCTTCTGAGACATCTTCCTGAACTGTGACTTCTCTTCTACCATAGTGGACAGAGCCCTAGACAGCATCCCATTTATCCCTCACCTCTGATCTCACTCCCTCTCCTGGACATAGTAAGGATACAGTTTCCCTGGTCCCCACCTTCCATCCCATCACCTTCCATATTCACAATATCCAATAGCTTCATGAAGATTCCGTCACTGGACACGTGTCCATTCGCCCAGCATTTTGAAAGAATTGTTCCACTTACAACTCCCAGGTTCATTCTTTAGTTCCCACTAACTATTCCCCTAACAGCCACTGGAGATGCAATACCTGTCCTTTCACTCCTTCCCTTCCCACCATCTAGAGACCCAAGCAGTCCTCGTGAGTGAAGCAGTGATTCACTTGCACTTCTTCCGATCTAGGGTTCTGCATTTAGTGTTCACAATGTGGTCTCCTCTATAAGACAGAAACTAAATGCAGATTGGGTGATTGCTTTGCAGAACACCGGTGTTCAATCCACCGGAGTGACCTTGAGCTTCTGGTTACCTGCTAGTTTAATTCTCCTGCTCACTCCCAATCTGTGACCTCCTGAACTCTTGTAATGAGACCCAATGTTAGCTTGAGGAACAGTACCTCACCTGCCTGGGCACGTTGCAACCTTCTGGACTCGGTATTGGACTCGACAACCACATTGCAATGGTCTGCATCTCATTATCTCTTACAAATGGCCTGGTTAATTATTCACGAGGAATTAGTTTAATGACATCATAATCCAGACACTTAGAATTTCCGGACAAGACTTTGACAAGGTCCTACATGGAAGGTAGTCTGGAATGTTAGATCGCATGGGATCCAGGTAGAGCTAGTGAAATGGATACATAATTGGCTTGATGATAGGAAGCAGAGGATGGTGTGGTGGAAGGTTGTTTCTTGGACTGGAGGTCCGTGACTAGTGGTGTTCCCCAGGGAATGGTGCTGGGCTCATTTATATAAATGATTTGGTTGAGTATGTACAAGGCATGTTTAGTAAGTTTGCAGATGTCACTAAAATAGGTGGTGTCATAATGAAGAACGTTATCAAAAGTTAGAGAGGGATCTTGATCAGCTGGGTAAGTGGGCTGAGGAATGGCGAATGGCGTTCAATTCAGATAAGTGCGAGGTGTTACATTTTGGGAGGTCAAACCAGGGTAGGACGTTCACAGTGGATGGCAGGGCCCTGGGGAGTGTTGTAGAACAGAGGGACCTTAGAGTTACATGTACAATAGTTCCCTGAAAGTGGCATCACAGGTAGACAGGGTGGTGAAGAAGACGTTTGGCATGCTGGCCTTCATCAGACAGGGTGTTATGTTGCAGTCATACAAGACATTGGTGAGGCTGAACCTGGAGTGTTCAGTTGTGGTCACCCTGTTATTAGGAAAGGTGTCATTAAGCTGGAAAGATTGCAAAAAAGGATTTACAAGAATGTTGCCAGGCCTCGAGGGCCTGAGTTATAGGGAGAGGTTGGGCAGGCTAGGTTTTTAATCCTTGGGGCATAGGAGACTGAGGGGTGACCTTATAGAGGCGTATAGGTGCATAAATAAGGTGAATGCGCACAGTCATTTTCCTAGGGAAAGGGAACCAAAAACTAGAGGGAATAGGTTTAAGGTGCGAAGGGAACGATTTAAAAAGGACCTAAGGGGCAACTTCTTCACACAAGAGGGTGGTGCGTGTATGGAAAGAGCTGCCAGAGGAAGCGGTTGAGGCAGATACAAAAACAACACTTAAAAGGCACTAGGACAGGTTCATGGAAAGGAAAGGATAGGGGCCAAATGCTGGCAAATGGGACTGACTTAGGTGGGCATCTTGGTTGGCATGGATCAGTTGAGCTGAAGGGCCTGTTTCCCTGCTGTATGGCTCTAGGAGGTTCTTTTAACGTTGAATTTCTTTTTCTATGGAGCTTCTGCACATTGCTAAAATAGAGTGTCAGTGATTTGGAACATTATGCTGATAATTGTTGGAGGGAAGCATTCCAAATAACCGGAAGCGTAGATTAAAGTAATTGAAAATTGAATTAGTTGGCAAGTAATTAGCTGAGGAGCATTTTTTTTTCAAATGGAGGTTGGTGGGGATCTGGTACTTGATGTCTCCAAGGGCAGTGAAGGTGGAAATCTTCATCGTATGATGAATGGTTGATTTATCTTACCCTGGAGACCAAGGGCTGGGAAATAGGATTAGAAGATTGCTTACTTGTGCTACAGTGTGCTCAATGATTTCCTGTTTACTGTGAATCTCTAGCATTATTTTCTTGAGTTTGTTTTAACCCAGCGTGTGAGCTGCACAAACAAATCTAAGCTCAGTACCTGTCTTGAATTGTTCTGTTGCCACTGATGTGTGAGAGACTCACTGTCCCTTCCTGCCCCCTTCACTTCTGTTTTCACTGCTCCACGTTCGGTTATCAGGCAATAATCGTCAGTAGTCAAAATTTGAGATGATTTCAGCAATGACAAAAGTACTGTATGGCCAATAGTGTTGAAGGACATCCTTGCATGTCTTCCTGAGACACTGTGTGTGTGTGTAAACTGCCATTAAAATGTTAGGAAGGATGTGGAGGCTTTGGAAAGGGTGCACCTGGTTTACCAGGATGCTGGCTGGATTAGAGGATATGGATTATAAGGAGAGGTTGAGTTGTTCTCTCTGGAGCGTCAGAGGCAGAGGTGAGACCTGATAGAAGTTTATAAAATTATGAGAGGCAGAGAAAGAGTAGACAGAGTTTTTTTCCCAGGGTAGAAATGTCAAGTACTAGAGAACATGCATTTAAAGTGAGAGGGGCAAGATTATACACAGAGAGTGGTGGGTGCCTGGAACAGGCTGCCACAGGAAGTAGTGGAAGCAGATGCAATATTGGCATTTAGGAGGCTTTTAGATAGACATATGAATACGGAGGGAAATGGATCATGTGCAGGCAGAAGAGGTTTAGTTTAATTCGGCAACATGTTTGGCACAGACATTGTGGGCCAAAGGATCTGTTCCTGTGCTGTAAGTTCTATAAATTATCTACAAAAGGAGCATAATATGGAGAAATTGATGAGTTAGATTTTGGTTTAGCTTTAACATTTGATATATTCCAAAGTAGGGTCTTCCAGTGAATAAGTTTAACAAAGCTCTGAAAGAGATCAAAGCCCCCCAAAAAAACTCAGGTGGAACAAGAATTAGTCCTGACCTCGTGTAGGTTTGTCCTAGTTGCTTCTGATTTTTGCCTTGGCTGCCCTCTAGTGTTCAAATTCACTGGTCTTTTAAAGTGGACTTTGGAAACAGGGAATTCTATTTAAGTCATGGAGTCGTACAGCACAGAAACAGGCCCTTTGGCCCAACTGGTCCATGCCGACCAAGATGCCCATCCAAGCTAGTCCCTTTTTCCAGTGTTTGGCCCATATCCCTCTAAACCTTTCTTATCCATGGACCTGTCTAACCATCTTTTATAAGTTGTTATTGTACCTGCCTCAGCCACTTCCTCTGGCAGCTTGTTCTACATATGTGCCATTATGTAAAAAAAGTTCCCCCTCAAATTCCTATTAAATCTTTCCCCTCTTGCCTTAAACCTGTGCCCTCTATTTCTTGATTCCCCAACCCTGGGGAAAAAGACTGAGTGCGTTCATGCTATCTATGCCTCTCATGATTTTATACACCTCTATAAGGTCACCCCTCAGTCTCCTACGCTGCAAAGAATAAAGTCCTAGCCTGTCCAACCTCTCCCTATAACTCAGTCCCTCAAATCCTGGCAACATCCTCGTAAATCTTTTGTGTGTGTGTGTGTGTGTGTGCGTGCATGGGTATGTGTGACGGGGAGAAAGAATAATCAGCTGGGGTAAACTTTGGCAGTTTGATTCCCTTCCCTTTTTGCTTTTTGCTGACAGTGCGGATTAGACAATAACTTGTGATAGTTAAAGGTCATTACCATTCTAACTTCCATTGAATGGACATCATCAGAATCAGGTTTATTATCACTGACATATGTCGTGAAATTTGTTGTTTTGTGGTAGCAGTACAGTGCAAGACATAAAAATTACTGTAAGTTACAAAAATAAATAAATCGGGCAAGAGAGGAATGATGAGGTAGAGCTCACGGGTTCATGGACCGTTCAGAAATCTGATGGCGGAGGGGAAGAAGCTGTTTCTAAAATGTTGAGTGTGGGTCTTCAGGCTCCTGTACCTTCTCCCTGATGGTAGTAATGAGAAGAGGGCATGTCCCGGGTGATGAGGGTCCTTAATGATGGATGCTGCCTTGAGGTACCAGCTCTTGAAGATGTCCTCGACGGTGGGGAGGGTTGTGCCCGTGATGGCTACAACCCTCTGCAGTCTCTTTCAATCCTGTGCTTTGGAGCCTCCATACCAGGTGGTGATGCAACCAGTCAGAATGCTCTCCACCGTACATCTGTAGAAATTAGCAAGAGCCTTTGGTGGCATACCAAATCTCAAACTCCTGATGAAGTAGAACCGCTGGCATGCTCTATGCACATGACTGTATACATAAGAGCAGATACACTGAGGAAAGATTACAATGAATGGAGGTTTGAGAAGCACACTTTAAATGCAAATAGAAAAATTGATTAAGATATATCAAGTGCTCATCTGCTGGCTTTTTGGATGTAGTGAGTTAATGACTTCTTGCTTCTAAAGGCAGCGTGTTAACTTTAGTGAATGCAGAATTACGCTGAGTGAATTTGCATGAGTTAAGTGCAGTAGGGATCAATAATTTTGTTTACTTGATTTAATCAGTTAATCAAATGAACTTGAACTACAGTGTGAATGCATTCTGTGTGACCATGAAGAGGGTGAGAACAACCAGCTAACTGGAAAGGCTGGAGAACAAATCTGCAATCTACTGCCTTGATGTCATGAACAATAATCCCTGTATCATTGTTCCTGCCAATACAATCTTCACATATTGGCCTGGTGATATCAAGGAACTTGTGGCAAAGCCAGTGCAGTTTCAGGGGAGCTTACGATGATGAGGGGTGATTATCCTCCCCAGGACGCTGTGGATGCTCCATCTTACACTACCTTGAAGACTGAATCAATAGATTTTTGAATGTTCTTTCTTTTTCAATCTTTTTATTCGTTTTCAAATTAATACAGATTAATATATAACATCAATGTTTGTACATGTAATACAAAGAGATCAGGAGAACAATCATGGCATAGATAATCATAAAGAACAATAAAATATAAAAAATCTGTAGATCCAATGATCTCTTAGTAAATGAATATAATATGAAAAGGAAAGAAAAAGATTTATTATATAATTAAAAAAATAAAGAGAAAAATATCCCCAAATCAATAAGAAAAATTATAAAAATACATCAAACCAAACTAAGCTAAACAGAAAAACTTCAAAAAAAAAAGACTGGACTAAAAATTTCTTAGTAGAAACAGAACAATATTATGTCTTCAACTCCGTTCGTCTAAGTTGAAAATTTATTGAAAGGGGAGATTTTTGAATGTTAAGGAAATCAAATGATATAGGGTTGGGGTGTACCTGGTCTTGTGCACATGAGTGAAATATTGGTCTAAATACTAGGGTATAGATCAACTAGTGTGTCTTATTGGGGGAGGAGTGCTGAAGGAGTCATTTTGTATTGTGAACTGTGACCTTGTCGATAGAGCTCTTGCCTCCAAGTCAGAGGTTGTGCATTCAAATCCCATTCTGGAGGATGAATAGTTTTGGAATATCCATGGTTGCAATTTTTTCTGGAAGTTCCAAGTACCCAGGTCTGGATGGGAACAACTCTGCCGGACATTTAGGAAACCATGAATAACTTGTTAATTTTAAGATGAATTACTGCCTCTGGCTGTTGGAATCTGCAGAAAATATGAGGATTAATCCCAAAATTAAATTGAAAAATACTATAGGAATGATCTCCTAACTGCATACTGCCCCTCTGATAGTTTGTTTCAAAAATAGATGGTTCTGTTCTCCTTGTAAGGTTAGAATGTTTACAGCAGGCAAGATAAAGTTTTGACTTTATTTTCAATTAAGTTTAACTACCTTGAAGACTGAATCAATAGACTTTTAGATGTTAAGGAAATCAGATGATGTGGGGCTGGAGTGTACCTGGTGTTGTGCACATAAGTGAAATATTAGTATAAATAACTAGGGTATAGATCAACTAACGTGTCTCGGGGTGGGGGGGGGGGGGGGTGGGTGGGTGGTGGAGTGCTGAAGGATACATTTTGTATTGTGAACTTGTTTCTAGAGCTCTTGGTTCTCCAATTCAAATCCCACTGTGGGGACCTGAGTGCAAAAATGCACACTGCCACCCCAATGAAGCACTGAAGCACTGCTGCACTGCAGAGGTGCCATCTTTCAGATGTGACATAAATCCAAGCCCCTTAGAAGAAAGGAATCACAGCATTAGTTTAAAGGGCCAGAGAGTCACCAGTGTCCTGGACAATATTTATCCCATAACCAACATAACCAGACTTGATATCTAATTGTTATCACACTGCAGTTTGTGGGATGTGTGCAAATTGGCTGCTCTGTTTCTTACAACAGTGACGACACTTCAAAACATAATTAACTGGATATAAACCAGAGATAGGCTATCTGACCTGAGCTGGTTTATATTCTGATCAAACGTCCCAGCCTGGCTTAGAACTTTTTCCAGGTCAGAATGATCGCTCGGTGTTACTCTATGCATCCTCTGCTCTTCATCACTATTTGATGTTTCAGCTCAAAAAGATCGATGGCATGTTTGAGATTTGTATATTTAAGATGTGGGTCGTTTTGGGATGGGTTGGGTGTGGGAAGAGTTTAAAGAACTCTGGCTTGGGTCAGGTTTTAATTTCCTACCCAAGCAGAGCTCAAGAGTAAAACACTCTGAGACAGAGAAAGGTTGTGAATGATGTAGAATAGAGCAAAGACGGAAGGGCTCATACTGCAGAATGTTTAACGGTTGCTCCTGTTCGTTAGCCTCAGTGATACGATCTTTATTAGTCACATGCACATCGAAACACATAGTGAAATACATCTTTTGCGTAGTGATTTTGGGGGGCAGCCCGCAAGTGTCGCCACGCTTCCGGTGCCAACATAGCATGCCCATAACTTCCTAACCTGTACGTCTTTGGAACGTGGGAGGAAACCGGAGCACCCGAAGGAAACCCACACAGACACGGGGAGAATGTACAAACTCCCTACAGACAATGGCCTGATTTGAACCCGGGTCACTGGCGCTGTAAAGCATTATGCTAACCACTATGCTACCGTACCAATGATAACATTGGAGAGGATAACATTAGGGCTGAAGATACTATAGAGACTATAGTATCTTCATACTATATGCAGACTATAAAAGAAATAAACTGTCACCGACCTGAAACCTGAACTCCCTTTTCACTGATGCTGCCTTACCTGGTGTCATTATTTTCCAATTTGTTTACCATTATGAAAAGTTGAAGTTCAATGGAATTTACTTTTGCTTGTCAATCGTTTATAAATTCCAGACTTGTAAAAATTATTTGTTTAGAAATGCATCTCTCCATTTCCAGCATTTTCTGATTTTATTCCAGATTTCTTCTGCAAATATGCTAATTGGCTAAGTTGCGGATAGGGTTATTAGGTTAAGTCCCCATTACAGAAGGAGGTGAGGGTAAGACTACAAAATAAAAAGGTAAGGGATTCTTATTGTTATGGAGCGTATCACCATAGGCATGTACAATAAGAACTATAAGACTTATAAGATTCTTACAGCATGGAAACAGGCCCTTCGGCCCAACTCGTCCATGCTGACTGTATTGCCCAGCGAGCTAGTCCCATCCGCCCTCTAAACCTCTCCTATCCATGTACTTATCTCGATGGCTTTTACATGTTGCTAATGTGCCTGCCTCAACCACTATTTCTGGCAGCTCATTCCAAACCAAGGAACTAATGATAAGAAGAATGGTGTGATGTGATGCAGTACATCATCCCTGTTCAAAGTTCTGGGAGGTCATAAAACATCCACTAGTGTTGACTTGAGCAGGAGAGGTGTGATCAGTAAGAGCCTTCACCTGCTTTCATGATCAGGTTACATAGAACATAGAACACTACAGCACAGTACAGGCCCTTCGGCCCACAATGGTGTCCCGACATTTTATCCTGCTCTAAGATATATCTAACTCTTCCCTCCCACTAAGCCCCCTATTTCTCTATCATTTATGTACCTATCTAAGAGTCTCTTAAATGTCCCTAATGTATCTGCCCCCACAACCTCTGCCGGCAGTGCATTCCACGCACCCACCACTCTGTGTAAAAAAAAACTTACCTCTGACATCCCCCTTATACCTTCCTCCAGTCACCTTAAAATTATGTCCCCTCGTGTTAGCCATTGTCGCCCTGGGAAAAAGTCTCTGACTGTCCACTCGATCTATGTCTCTTATCTTGTACACCTCTATCAAGTCACCTCTCATCCTCCTCTCCAAAGAGAAAAGCCCTAGCTCGCTCAACCTATCCTACATAATAGGTGTCATGTACCTATCCTACATGATCATTCAACCTACATGAATAATTTTGGAATATCCATGGTTGCAATTTTGTCTGGTATACAATTTTCCAAGTACACAGGTCTGGACGGATTCTACTCTTTGACATTTTGGAAACCATGAATAAATTGTTAATTTTGAGATATATTGTGGCCTCTTGCTGTTGGAATCTGCAGAAAGGATGAAGAATAAAACTAAAATTAAATGGAAAATTACCCTAGGCATCATATGTCTTAACTGCTTACTGCCCCTCTGATAGTTTGTCTTAAAAATAGATGGTTCTGTTCTGCTTGCAAGGTTGGAAAATTTACAGCAGGCAAGGTAAAGTTTTAACTTTATTTTCTATTAAGCTTACATATATAAAAATGCAACGATAATGTTGCCTATGCAAAGCTAGTGCAGCAGTCTGGAGCTGAAACAGTCACTTGGCGAGTTTCAGGAGAGCATATGGTGATGAGGGATGATTATTCTCCCAAGAAGTCTGTGGATGCTCCATCATGCAATACCTTGAAGCCTGAATCAATAGACTTTTTTTAGACATTAATGAAATCAAATGATATGAGGCTGGGGTGGGACAGTGGTATAGGAGTAGACATGATTCTTAAGGGAATTGCAGAGCTAATTGTGGCAGCGACCTACATCTCCCCTTTCTTATGTAATATCGGCTGACACATTCCACCAGAGTGGGGTCCAATGACTTAAGGATGGATGCCAGGAAGAAGGGTGTGGTAGGTTTGGTAACTTTTTTCCATTTTTTTGAGGCTTTTACAGTTGAGAAAATTGGCCATTATCAAATGGGAAATGTGGCAACTAACTGATTCCTTGAAATAAAACTGAACAAAGCTGGAAATATACAGATCGGAGATGATCTGCGAAGAGAAAGACTTTGTTCAGGTTGGTGACTTCATTAGAATTCTAACTTAGAATAATTGGTTCTTTGGTCAGCTCAGCTGCACAGTGGTTAGTGCTGCTGCCACATAGAATATAGAACAGCACAGTACAGACCCTTTGGCCCATGATGTTGTGCTGACCTAGATAAACCTATTACCTCCTACACAGCCCATAACCCTCCATTTTTCTTACATCCAGGTGCCTATCTAAGAGTCTCTCAAATTTCCCTCTTGCATCAGCCTCTACCACCACCCCTGGCAGTGTGTTCGAGGCACCCACCTTTCTCTGGGTGAAAAACCTACCTCTGACACCTCCACTCATCTTAAACAGATATCCTCTGGTATTGGCCATTGCTGCCCTGGGAAAAAGGTGCTGGCTGTCCACTCTATCTATGCCCCTCATAATCTTAAACACCTCTATCAAGTTGCCTCTCATCCTATGCTCCAAATAGAAAAGCTCAACCTGTTCTCTGATCCAGGCAGCATCCTGGCAAATCTCCTCTGCACCTTTGCATTGCTCCTTTGCGTTGAGGTAGTACAGGTAAAAACAATAACAGTACAGAGTAAAGTGTCACAGCTACAGAGAAAGTGCAGTGCAATAAGGTGCAAGGTCTATACAACCACTTATAAGGGTTCCCTTATACGATGAGATGGACTCTGACCTCACGATCTACCTTGTTGTGACCTTGCACCTTATTGCACTGCACTTTCTCTGTAGCTGTGACACTTTACTCCGTACTGTTATTGTTTTTACCTGTACTACCTCAATGCACTCTGTACTAACTCAATGTAACTGCACTGTGTAATGAATTGACCCGTACGATCGGTATGCAAGACAAGCTTTTCACTGTACCTTGGTACAAGTGACAATAATAAACCAATACCAATACCTGCCCTAAAGCTTCCCCATCCTTCCTATAGTGAGGCAACTAGAACTGAACACAGTAGGTGCGGTAAGCCTGAATTTGTTTTTATTCATAGCTCCAAGAACTTGAGTTCAAACCTTGGGTGCAAACTGGATGGAGTTTGCATATTTGCACTGTGACTGTGTGGGCTTTCCTAAGTGCTCCATTTTCCTCCCGCATCCCAAAGACGTGATGGTAGGTTAAGTGGCTACAGTCACCAACCCACATTAGGGGCAATTTGCAGAATGGGAGGAGGTTTAATGGTGATGTGAGAGGGAAGATATGATTAGTGTTGATGGGTGCTTGATGGTTGGCATGGGAGTCGTGGGCTGAAGGACCTGTTTCCATAGCTCCATGACTTGAATGCCTAATTGTCACTAAGAAAATATTACACTGAAGATCAGAATGAAACATTCTCATGGCTACAATTTGTTTAAAACACCGTTATTATGATAAAATTTAAGACTGTGTCAGACACACATTTGGGAAAAAAACATGGGTTTATTAGGAAGAGTCACCATGGCTTTGTGTGGGGCAGGTCTTGTTTTACAAACTTGATTGAATTGTTTGAGGATGTGACGAAGGTGATTAATGAGGGTAGGGCAGCGGATGGACTTTGAGGTCACTCATGGTGAGCTGATTCAGAAGATTAAGATACCTGGGATCTACGGTGACTTGTTAGATTGGATTTAAAACCGGCAGAAAGTGGTGGTGGAGGGGTGATTCTGACTGGAGGTCTGTGACCAGTAGTGTTCCGCAGGGATCAGTGCCAGGACCTCTGTTGTTTGTGATATATATAAATCTTGGATGAAAATGTAAATAGGCTGCAGATGACATAAGTTTACAGACAACATAAAAATTGGTGGATTTGTGGATAGTGAAGGTGGTCATCAAAGGGTACAGCAGGATTTTGATCAGTTGTAGATGGGGCAGAGAAATAGCTGATGGAAGTGTTGCACTTTGGGAGGTCAAATGTACAGTAAATATACAGTAAATGGCAGGACCCTGAGGAGTATTGATGCACAATGGGATCTTGGGGTCCAAGTCCATAGCTCCCTGAAAATGGTAACACAAGTAGATAGAGTGGTAATGAACTTACCATGCCATATGCCTTCATCAGTCAGGGCATTGAGGATAACAGTCATGAAGCATGTTGCAGCTATACAAAACTTTGGTTAGGTTGCATTTGGAATATTGTGTGCCGTTCTGGTTCCCCATTTCAGACAGGATGTGGAGGCTTTGGAGAGGATACAGAGGATCACCAGGATGCTGAATTAGAGGGTATGAGCTATCAGGAGAGGTTGGACAAATTTGGGTTGTTTTCTCCAGAGCATCAGAGGCTGAGGGGAGACCTTATAGAGGTTTATAAAATTATGAGGCATAGATAGGGTAGACCGTCAGAGTCCTTTCCCCGATGTAGAAATGTCAAATACTAGAGAACATGGCTTTAAATTGAGAGAGTTTAAAGGAAATTTTCTTTTTTTACACAGAGTGGTGGGTGCCTGGAACGGACTGCCAGGGGAGGGGTGGAAACAGACAAAAAAGGGGTGTTTAAGAGGCATTTAGACAGGCATGTGAACATGCAGCGAATGGAGAGATATGGATCATGTGCAGGCAGATAGGTTTAGTTTAATTTGACATCATGGTTGCAAGACATCATGTGCCATACTGTTCTATGACTGGTGTGACGTCTGAAATTCTGTAAGATTGGCACGTTTTATTTTAAACCCTTTATTCACTTTAAACCCTTAGCAAATGATGCAACTTCCAATAATTGCTGGTTTGTCATTGGAAAAATGTTGGTAGTGTAATTTAAAAATATTCTTCATGGAACAGTTCCTCATACAATTAGCATTGCTTTTATAAAATTTACCGATGCCAGGATACAACATTTGGAGGTCTGTATGTACTGAGAGCCACTTGCCATAGTGATTAATTCTAACATACATTAATTTAATTTAAATTGGTACAATTTTCTGCTGAAGTAGAAGTGCTTTACACTTTGGGAATCTTTTTCATGTTAATGGGTGGCCAAGCATTCTAAGGCCCACCACTCTGACAAGCCCTTTATCTCTTATTAACCACTCTTTCAAAATTGATTGTGTAGAGCACTTTATGGACAATAAGTTATTTTAATGATGAAAAGTTATTTGCTCATTAATTTTGATGGATTGAAGGCATTTTTAAATTTACTTGCTGGCCCATTTTAATAAACTGCCAGCAGACATTTGTCAAAGAGACATGTAAAAACAGAAATGATTAAGTCACACTACTACATGAAAATACTTGACTTTATGATATATGCCTCTAATTTTAATGCCATTGAGAGTATTAATAAAGCTATTTCAATGCCACTGTACACCATTTGGTTCCCCAGATATTTACCATGTTAATCTCAATGTTTCAATGCATTTTGTGTACCAGTTTCTGAAAACATTGTTTTCCCCAGAGGGAGAGGGGAGGCAAGTAAATGATAAATGAAAACAGGAGCAAGTTTTCTTTGGTAGAAGCATTCTACATTTCCATTGAAGAATAAAATAGGACCTGGGGTGTTGGTTAGTGGAGTGGGAGGTAAATGAGGATGAAATAAACTATCACCTTCCTTTCATTGGTACCTGACTTGAAAGCTATCAGTTTGGTCTAAGCTCACTGCTCCCTGTCTGAAAGATGTTCATAAATCGTCATCTTGGGGCATTTCACTATATTAAGGGCCATGTGCAAATCCTAGGCTCTCCATGGAATGCTAACAAAATTGGCCACCAAATCACATAATCGAGGACAAGTGACCTGAAGCCTGGACAGAGGTAAAGGAATTTATATTGGTGGCAGCAGCAGCTGAACAGAAGGCCTGGCACAGGTGCACAATGCAAGCTCAATTGGGTATACTGATACCAAAGATGCTCTATTTTTTGAGTGCTAGCAAACAAGTAGGATTTCTGCCCTGGTTCTCTCAATCTCCCAATTGTGTCAGCAAATGATAAGTTGAAATGCTGCAGAGTGGAAAAAGCTGGTCATGTCACTTCTGCGTTTGCACTCAGTCGTTTGATGGGTGAAATAATCAGTAGTGTTCCTGTCAACATCCAAACCGATTCATCATCTTGACACCGGGTATGTGGAGAAATCCAGGGAGGGAAGCAATTGGAGGGGTCACAATGTGAGAGTAAAAGAAAAGCAGCAAGTGGTTTATCCACTCTGCATCACTTTCCTGCCCAGCCAATGTATAACCAGGCAAGAGTTTCAGTAAAGGGACATCATGTCACCCGGGTGGAGATGCATTTCAGTCAAAACCAATATTACAATCATCCAAAACACACACTTGCAAAGGGCCATGATTTTGAGCGGACGACAGACATACATGGGAAATATGATAGAGTGTGAGATCTTCACACAAGGTCCTTCCAATACATAGACATCCCAAGTGAAATTCATAATCAAATCTCACACTTAAAACAACACAGACGGTTGGGAATTCAAGATTTAATTTATTAATTCTAGGTACCATGATTTTACACCATTAACAGCCAATATCTGGTTACCTGGGAAGGACTGATGAAGCACACTAGTATTTTCTAATCTTTGTGGCTTTTAGAAGTATTAAGAATGGAGCAAGCTTCAACATCTGAATCTAAAGGAAAACCCAGGTTTAATTTCTGCATCCTGCATCGTCCCCACATCAGTAGCATATATCACCGCCTGTGATAGCTGTGCATTTTTTTTCCTATAAACATTGTCACTTTGTTATTTTACTACAACATGCAAGTTCTAACACATTGTTTCAGGCAACAAGGGACATCAAGTGAACATGGAATGACAACTGGCTACTTTTTTTTTCTTTAAAAACCACAGCTTATGGCTGAAAGTACTTGGTCCCAGTTTATTTTTTTTTTGTCAAGACTGGACCAATCTAATGCATGCACAAGTGAGAAGCAAGGGTGCTGCAGGAGCAGTTCACAGCAGACGAAGGTGACCCAGTGACAAGACGCTGAAGAACAGGCAAGTTGGGAACAAATCTCAGCTTTCTATAACCAGTCTTTGCTCCGTCACTAATGCCTGTTGGGCTACAAGTTTATTCTCATGGCGACGAAGCTTTGACACAATCTCTTTGAAAGGCATATCTTGCGCCTCCTTCTTAAGTTGTTCTGAAACAAAAAACCCAAATGTCCTGATTTACAGTCAATAATTACAAATTGCTGAAGTTATGCATATAAGGAGCAACAAACAATCTACTGGAGGAACTTAGCGGGTCACGCAGCAGCTGTGGGGGGGGGGGGGGGGGGTGGGGGAAAGGAATTGTTGATGTTTCGGGTCGAAACCCTGCATCAGGGCTGAGAGGAGAGGTGGCCACTATAAAGAGGAGAGGGGGAGTGATGCAGGAGGTCATGGTAACATTAAAGCTCTGCAATAATTTTCACTTTATTTTCTTCATTGTAGATAGGTCAAAATTTATAACAGGGGAAAGTAAATATGTGAAATCCTCAACCAATATGGGAAAATAAAATTTCTGGATGCAGAGAATTCCAGAACAATAAAAAAAACTGAGCCTCAGTGTCCTGAACATTACAAATGATGAGGTAAGCAAGTATACAGAGATGCAAAACTAGAGCTCTTAGTAACACCATAAGTTGCATTGATATCTAATAAAATTAACTAGAAATAGCAATAATCTTGTCTGTTTAATAAAATACGCTTCTAGGAGCAAGATCATGTCATAGGTCTTGTTCAACAGTAAAATCAATATCACTGATATGACAGGCAGATGATTAACAGTGAACAATTAAAAATGCAGGAAGTCATTGTACAAATACTGTAATTGTGGATGTATCAGCACCAACCACTGTTTCACTCTCAAACTTGTGCCCAATAACCTCGCAAGTCAGTATCCAATGTCAGGATTTGTGTACAAAATCAAGCAAAAATCAATGCTAATTATACTTTTGTATGGTGTAAATTTTAAAATTCCAAAAGGAGCCATAAATGATGGGAGTTAATCTTTGGGAACTGGGTTAAAAGAAGTGCTGAATTTAACAGATTTAATAAAGATCTTTGGAGATGTTCTAGCAGCCCTTTAATTTTAACTGAACATTGTAATTCTGCTGTGTGACAGTGTCAGGCAGACTAACTCCTCCAAAACAATATCAATGACATTCACATCTTCCCTCTTCACACCCCTTTAAACAATGTTAACTGCTTTGATGATTAATGCGATAGTGATGTGGCTTAATAAACATCCAGATGTAGAAATAAAGTGTTATAAATATTTGGCACCTAACTGACATCTGGCCAATCCAAAATTGGATTGTATGACAAGTGAATTGTAGCACTGTGTGAAAAGCAGCCCAGCCTGTTATTAGTTTAGTTTGAACAGACATTCACATCAAGTACAAGAAATGTTATTAACATATCTGGTACAATGGCCCACTAAGTATAATGACTACACATCCAGCCACTGCTAACTGCATAGTTCTGTAAATGGACCCAAGAGGAGGCGACCAATATCGTGAGCAGTTAGTTCTGGTTTAAAATAAACAAAGAAAATGCTCAGCAGGTCAGGCAGCATCTGTGGAAAGTGAAACAGTTAGTGTTTCTGGTCCAGGATCCTTCATTAGGACTGGGAAAGAGAAAAGACAAATTAATTTTAGGGAGCAGAAAAGGTGGGGGAAGGATGGAATATCTCTGATAGGGTGACATCAGATGACTTAATGCTTAGATCAGATAAAGCTTCTTTGTCTATGTTACTCATGCTCTGCAGGCTGCACTGTACAACAAAGGGAAAAACTGAGCCAAAGATGACAGGCAGAAATGGCCAGCTCTGATACAGACAGAAAGAGCAAACTACATAAATCTGGAGAATTCAATATCGAATCCTGAAGCTGCAATGTGCCCAGATGAAGTGTTGTTCCTCAAACTTTTTTGGGCCTCGCTCTACCAGTGCAGGAGGCCACTGACAAAGGTCAAGAGTAGGAGTGGGACAGCGAGTTGAACGTGGCAGGCAACAGAAAGCTCAGGGCCAGTCCAGCAGATTGAACGCACAAGCTCTGCAAAGCAATCATTCTATCTCTGCTTGGTTTCACAATTCCAGTTTAAGCCAGCCTGAGCCTCTAAAAGGTGAAACACAGAGGTTAAGACAGCAGCTTTCCTGGGAATCCATGAAATTTCATTGCTCTTACACCATTCTTCAACAAGACGTTGGTGGGAAACTTGGAGTAGAAATTGATGGGTGCACTCAATGAAATGCTTGGTGCAATGGTAAGCCTGCCTGAAAGCCCCGTGTTCACATCAAGGAGCACAGAGAAGCTCTGTTGCTACCAACCTGACACTGAATTTCGCAGAGCTGTAGACGCACTGTATTAGCTGCATTATTTTTAGACAATGCTATGCATTTCACAGAAATTATGGATGGTTCATCAGCTACTTACCTGATCCCATTATAGTACAAATCATTATCATTGAGTTGTACTTGATTTCAGGAGCACTGATATCATCAGAAAGCAGCTTGTGTAAAATTTGCACAAGTTTAGCATTTGCCAGATCCTGCTCAGCTATACCTATCAGAGAAAATAACAAAACATGTCAAAACTGGGCATTAGAAACAAAATGTGCTTTTAAATTGTAAGCATTTTTATTAGACACAAATCAAACTGACGACTATTAAGATGCACACACAATAAATCCTTGTCTACAACATGGTAACTCCAATTGTGTATGTCTCTGCAATGGAGAACCACTAGCTTTGTGCTTGGCTTGAATCCAAGACCTTCTGATTCAAAGGATGCTACCATCTGTGACTTGCACATCTGACCATAACATGAAAGCAAAAGGAGTGCGAGAACAACAATTAAGCTTAAAATGAGGGCTTTAGATCTAATGGCAAATAAGAAAAATTACTCACAAAACTACATTCTTAAGGAATTTTTTAAAAAATCCAGGAAAACCGTGGAACAACCATTGCTCAACGCTAATAGTATATAACGTAAAGAGGCTAATAATGTTGCCAAAAACAAAAGTAAGGCTTGAGGTTTTGTTTTATTTCAGTAATGAATGACAAAAAGAACAAGTAAACTTGCAAGAGAGAAAAAGATGGATTATAGGAGCTACTGTGCAATTGGATCCATAAAAGTATAGTGGAGAGAGAAATTTAATGGGGAATAAGGACTTGGCAGGGACAGTAAGCAATTAGGAAAGCAAATACAGTACAAATACAGGATATTTGCCTTAGAGGCACTGTAACGAAGGTTTGCTGGACAGAATCCTGGAATATGGGAGTGGTCTTTTGATGGAGCACAGTAGGCAAGGCCTTTATCATATATTTTAAAAGAATAAGGTAATCTCATTGAAACATTTATTAAAGGTGTGAAAGGGCAGATTACGGGAGAAGTGGGAGGGAGTTCCTGCTAGTGGGCTGAGCATCTTAGAATAAGGGTCACCATTTAAAATGAGGAGAAATTTCTTCTTTTGAAGGATTATAATCTTTAGAAATTCTAGGTGGCACAATGTTCCTACTCTGGTGGTTTTGTATTTTGTTTGTAAATGCAGTAATTTTGAGAGACTGTGAGGTGGAAGAAATAGCTACAGAATCTTTACACCTACAACATTATGGATCAGAAAGCAACAGGGAACATTGCTCACCAGTGTGAGCCACCATTTTCCCTACATTGCAAGTTACTGTTCTTTCTGATGCTGTTAGGAGAAGCAGCAAGTGGAGAACTACACCAGGATATAAGCAGTCTAAAGGTAGACAGGTTTAATTATTTCTAAAATTGTAATTATCAGAAGATACTTCCTTTTGGGAGAACTCCATTAGTTTAAATGGAAAAAAAGCAGCTTTTGCTCCTTTCCTTGTACATTGCAACATTTCTAAGCAATACCTAACTCGATATCCAGACAAGCACTTTTGAAAACATCAGTCAAAACAAAAGTAACATGTTTTACCTCCTCTCTAACTCTTGCTGCATAAGAAAATAAGGCGGATGTAGAGTCTGCTCCACCATTCCCCAAGTTCATGGCAGATCTGATCATTAGCCCTTCCTATCCAAATCCCTAAACCCTTTTCTGCTACAGGTTAAAAATCTATACATCTTAGCCTTGAATGTGCATAATAACTCAGTATCTGCGGTTCTTGCCTGTCAAACCCATGGAAATTGCTAGAAGTTGTTCAACTACAAATGATTATCATCAGCTAGCTAAGCTGAGAGACCACGTTTCATAATCAGTCTGAACACTGAAGTGAGTTAAGCAATTCCACCAAGGGGAACAATAGACCAACTGGATCTTGCTTTACCCCCTGCAGAGGCATAATTTCAGAAGGGGAGACTACAATGGCTATTGAAAATCCTTGACAATAGAGGTGTACAAGATGATTATAGATTGAGTGGACACCCAGAGACTTTTTCCCAGGGCAGAAATGGCTAACACGAAGGGACATAATTTTAAGATGATCAGAGGAAAGCACAGGGGGATATCAGAGGCAAGCTTTTTTTTTTACACAGAGAGTGGTGGGTGCGTGGAACTCACTGCCGGCAGAGGTTGTGGGGGCAGATACATTAGGGACATTTAAGAGCCTCTCAGATAGGTACATGGATGACAGAAAAATGGAGAGGTATGTAGGAACGAATGGTTAGATTGATCTTAGAGTAGGTTAAAAGGTCAGCACAACGTCGTGGGCTGAAGGGACTGTACTGTGCTGTAATGTTCTATGTTCTAATATTGAATCTCCTTGGTCCAAGACCAATGAAATTAACCATGATTCTGCCAATGCAGCAGAAGTTAACTAGCTCAATATGAGGGGGGAATGAATTTGAGCACTGCTTTACTAGTGGTTGGACTGTGTTCTCATTAATTAAACTGATGCAGCAGCTGATCCTCATAGTTTACAAATCCTGATTTCTTAATCTTGACAAGGAAGGACCAGAACATCAGACTATACACAACCTGGAGTCTTTATAGTACACATTAATTAGGTTATGATCCTTTCATCACTTGGTAATTTAAGGCCTAAAATGAAACTGTTCAAATCAGTTAAATAAATCTGAATGTTATATGTGAACTAGTATTAACTTATTCAGTGATATTAAAGATAAATTGCAATGCATTAAACTTCCACCTTTGGGAATAATCAACCAATTATGTATCATACATATATTAGTATATAAACAAATGTGTTCCAAAAACAGGTATGTTTTCTTTCTCATAGTCTGTGCAAAGTTTACCAATGAAGAGTTGAAAACCAAAGTGGGAATGAAAGATGAAAAAACCTTCAGTGATTAAGCATGTCTGTATTAATTTCTTAGTGGGAAATATGAAGTAAAAAGTTTGTACTTGTCAGTTGCAACAATAGTGAAGGTGGACTTTTAAGTCAGAACATACTGAAACGCAATGGATGTTAAAATTGAAACTACACTTAATATTTTAAAAGGTGAGAAAACTAAGTGATGGACCAAGACCAACAATGCAACACAACACCAAGGCTGGAACTAGTGGGCAAGATAAATGAATACATGCACAAAGCTACACTGGAACCTGCAGTCTTCTAGACAGAGGCTTGATTTCAGAACTTTGGTATTTCTAGTATTGAGATTGACTTGGTATCCTACAAATATATTCTTGTACTGCAGGGCCTGTAGTTGCTTTTCTCTTCCAGCCATCTCTTTGGCAGATATGGATACTGTCTTCTAACAGAAAACTTCACTGTCCTGAGAGTTTCCATGAAACTTAATGGAAGTTGCAACAAGATGCTTGATATAATCCTTCCAATTTTATCTGCTCACCACTCACCAAGTTCCAGAGCAGCAATCAGTCCTAGAGCAACAAGAGCTTCATTCTGCATTATAACATGTTCACTTGTTGCCATAGTGACCAGATGCTTAACACCACCACTTTGAACAATCGTCTTGACAACATCCTTATAAAGTAAGGAAGATAGAAAATGAAACAGCAGTTAGCATTGAAGAGCACTAAATACGAATATACCAAAATCAAACCTTAGCAAGGCACTAAAGTAGCTTGAAATTTTTGAGAGGAGAAATGCATAACATTCATTGTTTAGTAGCTTTTGTTTCATTTTCAATGGCGAGGCCATAAAATTCTTGAAATATTTTTTTAAGAATTCAGTACATTTTCAACACTTTCATCTCAGTTTTATATTTTTTTTAACCAGACTATTACAATCACTGAAAATACTGTACTGATTCAAAGCTCAATCATCACTGAATTATTTTAATTTAGCTACTTTCAAATTTGTTCCATCAGAGAATTGTTGATTCAATTTAGTTTTTTCTTGTCCCATAAGTTTTCTAAGTGTTCATTTTAACCATTCTACATCCATTTCTCCTCACCCCTTGTCTATTTTGATTCAACATCGAGCTATTCGCTCAGGATTGTACCTGGAACTATTCTAATATCTTGAGCAGATTTCTGCATTTACGGCTCAAGGATGTCACTTTTAGGAATCACTGGTCACGAAAACATACCTTTGATTTGCTGTGCCTAATAAGTGCAGATAGCAGCCTGTTTGATTCGCCCATGACACCTGCGTGGTCCTTTGCATCGCACCATTCTACCAAACGTTCGACCAGTTTAATATTCTTACCCAGCTTTTCAGCTGCTTCAGCTGCAGTAGGATATGCACACAAAGAGAATTAGATCATGCAGGAGACTGCTTCAGAAAACTGTTCCATAAATCACCAGCAGTTTCTAAGCTGTTTTTAAGCTGTATTACACTGAGTCACAAACCAGATTCAGCACTGGAACTGCTCTGCTTAAGCCTGGCACACAACCTAAAATGGGTACTCCAGTCGTTATTTTAAATATGACACAGGTGCTGTATTTGAATCAATTTTATTTTACCTCACTACTGCCAGCACGATTAGAAAGAAAAAAAAAGTCAAGAACTAAAAATCTGGATTTCTATTATTGATAGACACTCAAATCTGCTTTGGTAGGGTAGTAGGGTTAACACTTGCATCAGTTCAGAAGTACCAAGACAGCAAACGGAGATGGTATTTCACAATAACTTAATTGATATCATAAAAATGCCATTACTGTCCATACTCCGAAAGCCTGCTTTTACATAATGTTGATAAACGTATTGTGACAGTTCATAAGCATAAAAAAGGATAATGAGCCAAAGGAAGAGAAATTAGTAGGACAACTGCTGTCCCTATTTTTCAATGACAGGTGGTGGCTGACAGCCTTATTGTGGAAAAGAATTCAGGCAACAGACTTTTCGATGAGCCAAAGTTCACAGAGGATGAGAGACTGGCCAGGTGGTTTTGTCTGAAAGATAAATACTGGCCTGGGCATCAATGATAAGCTTCCCTCTCATCTGATACCCAGGGTTCATACAAATTCACTTATTCAGTGTGTGTGGAAAGCCGCATTTTGCATGGACTGACAGAGATAAATTTAAAAAAATATTTTGTTTAGGCTAAGTTCCAACACCCAAGGATTCTCCAATCTTTTGTATTTTTATTTCAGTTTTTAAATTATTTAAGAGCAAAGAACTTGTAATGCGAGGTTTATTGTAACTGGGCTTGAAGTTTAACCACACAAATCTTGCAAATTTCTATTGCCTATGCACTCCACTAAGTAGCAGCTTATTCTGGAGAATGGCTGTAAGCCGTTGTGATTTCATGCAGGGGCAACAGATGAGCATCAGCAGGCCCCATGAGGTTTGATTTAAATCTGATCCTGTTTATGTAAGCTCTCCATCAGAACTTTCCATAAGAATCCTAAGTGACTTTTCTCCTTATCACAAGGAGACCGGCTTCTTGGATGAAATTATCTCTAAACAAACCTCAGAAGGGAGAGAGAAAAATCAGGAAACAACAGATCAGTTGACCGGACACTGGCAGGCAAAACTATGGAATCTTATTAGGTGATGACTTGGCACTATAAAAATGATAGAATGTTTCCCCTGGCTGAGGGTCTGGAACCTTGCGTTAGAATCTCAAAAGAAGTCCACCATTCAGGACAGAGAGGAGAAGAATTTCTTTAACCAGAGGGTAGTGAATCCTTGGAAATTTGTACCCAAGAGGGCTGTGGAGTCTCAATCATTAACTATATTCAAGAGAGAGATCAATACTTTCGAATATGAAATAAATCAAGGGATATAGGTTATTGCAGGAATGTGGCACAGTGGCAAAGGATGAGCTATGATCATTGAATGTTAGAGCATGCATGAAGGGCTGAATGACCTAACCCTTCTTTTACATAGAACATTACAGCACAGTACAGGCCATTCAGCCCACGATGTTGTGCCAACATTTTGTCCTGCTCTAAGATCTATCTAACCCTTCCCTCCAACATAGCCCTCCATTTCTCTATTATTCATGTGTCTATCCAAAAGTCTCTTAAATGTTCCCACAACCTCTGCTAGCACTGAGTTCCACACACCCACCACTCTGTGTGAAAAAACTTACCTCCGACATCCCCCTTATACCTTCTTCCAATCACCTTAAAATTATGCCCCCTCACATTAGCCATTTTCGTCCTGGGAAAAAGTCTCTGTCTGCTCGAGCTATGCCTCTTATCATCTTGTACACCTCTATCAAGTCACCTCTCATCCTCCTTTGCTCCAAAGAGAAAAGCCCTAGCTCACTCAACCTATCCTCATAAGACATGCTCTCCAATCCAGGCAGCATCCTGGTAAATCTCCTCCGCACCCTCTCGAAAGCAGCCACATCCTTCCTATAATGAGGCGACCAGAACTGAACACAATACTCCAAGTGTGGTCTAACCAGAGTTCTATAGAGCTGCAACATCACCTCGTGGCTCTTGAACTCAATACCCTGACTATTGAAGACCAACACACCATACGCCTTCTTAACAACCCTATCGACCTGCACAGCAACCTTGAGGGATCTATGGACGTGGACCCCAAGATCCCTCTGTTCCTCCACACTGCTAAGAGTCCTGCCATTAACCTTGTATTCTGCCTTCAAATTCGGTCTCCCAAAGTGTAACACTTCACAATTATCCGGGATGAACTTCATCTGCCACTTCTCAGCCCAGCTCTGCACCCTATCAATGTCCTGTTGTAACCTACAGCAACCTTCTACACTATCCACAACACCACCAACCTTCGTGTCATCAGCAAACTTTTATTTCTCATGTCCTAACATTATTTTATAGCTTTCATGTCATCTCTTCATATTGTGGGCCAGGGCATGAGACAGGCACTCTCTCTTCCCTGAGAAATCTGTAATTAGCTGCTGACAAGTGTGCAAATAGACCAGACACTGGTGGTGTTGGTCAGTTTCCCCTTATGATATATAATGTATATTGATGACTTGATGAAGGGACCAAGAAAACTGCAGCCAAATTGCTGATGCTACAAAAATAGTTGGGTTAGCAATTTGTGAAGAGGATACAAAGAGCGTGCAAATAATGTAAGTGGATAAGTGGGGTATAATGTGAGAACATGTGAGGAATCATATGAGTGAGATGACAAAATGCTGAAGGGATCTGGGGGTCCTTGCAGATGAGAAACACAAAAACAGCATGTAGATAGAGCAATTAAGGTGGCTAAAGAAAAGTTGGCCTTTATTACAAGGGGTATGAAATGTGATAGCAAGGAAGCTTTGATGCAACTTTATAGGGCACTGGTGACCACACCTAGAGTAATGCATCTCGTTTTGATCTCAATATTTAAGAGAATATTCACTGAGGAGGTTCACTGGATTGATTACTGGGATGAAGGGGTGGATGTATGAAGAAAAGTTGAGTGGACCCCCTCTGTAGCTATTGGAGTATGGAAGAATGAGATGTATTCTTACTCAGGGATACAATTCCAATGGTACAGGTTGGATGCTGAGAGGATCTTTCCCCTGGTGGTGTTTTCTAAAACTAGGGAGCATTGTTTCAGAATAAGGGGATGCCCATTTCAGATGGAAATAAGGAGGAATCGCTTCTCACAGAATATCGTGAATCTTTGGAATTATTTATCCTACATCACTGAATATATTCAAGACAGAAATTGATGAGAGAGTTAAATTACAAGGGAGTCAAAGGGGGAATGGGGAGAGTGCAAGAAAGTAGCATCAACTGGCCTGCTCTGGCTTATGTTCTAGGAGATTGTCCATCGACATTAAATAACCTCTTTGCTACACAAAGACATATCCAATCACTTAAAGATGAAAACTATGGCCGAGGTTTTTAAAACAAGCAATTATTCAGAAATACGGTTTTATTATAAACAAACACTTTATACATAACCACAATACCTTGTGTATCAATTAACATGCGCAGCGTTCCAAGTAGTTTGAACTGGACAGGTGGCATCTCAGACTTGAGAAACTTCAACACTTCCTCTGCAACTCCTGCAGACAGCATCTTCGCTTTATTTGATACTGAAGCAAAAAAAGAATGCAAGAGGTGATTTTCAACTGTTAGCAGACAGTATTAATGGAAAATAAAGATTTAAACTACAGCTTGGTATTTTTGGGTCTTTTTATTCATGTCATGATACTCCCCTCACACTTGTCATTTAGATTTAAACTAGGTTTATAAATGTTGCAATATACTCAGCCTTCAAGCAGGTGTGCTTGTATGACTAGATCCGATGGAGTCACATTGGGAATTTAGATACAAAATCATATTTCTGATTAATCAATGCTATTTTGGATTGTAGGAACCAAACCTCTCAAAGACATGACATTGGACAAAATATTCCCAGTGTGACCCACCAGCCAACTCAAAGGTGCTGCACAAATCACTTTGCTCATACTTAACAGATCTAGTAGGCATTGACTGATATTTGAAAGTGTACTGAGACTACATGTAAGCTATTCATACTTGCACGTGAAGGTCCATTGGGAATGCATAAATCTTAGAGCACTTTGAAGAGAATTTGCAGTGCTGGCTTTAAATCACAAAGAACCAAGGGTCCCATCTCCATCACAGCTCAGAAGCCCCAAAGCGTAATGAAAAAACAAGATGATGCTGGAGGAATTTAGCAGGCCAGGCAGCATCCGTGGAGAAAAACAGATGGTTCGGGTCAGGACCCTTCTTCAGGACTGAAGATAGGAAAAGGGGAAGCCCAATATATAGGGGGGAGAAACAGAGCAATGATAGGTGGACAAAAGAGGGGAGGCAGGGTGGGCACAAGGTGGTGATAGGTAGATGTGGGGGAGGAGGGGAGAGCAAATCGACCGGGGATGGGTCAAAGGTTTGGAGGTAGGTGACCCATGGGGGGAGGGGAAGGAAAAATATAGGTGAGGAGAAAAAAGAGAGCTAGACTAGGAAAGGAAAGAGGCATGATGGGGGGTGGGGGATTTGGTTTATTTAAAGTGGGAGAATTTGATGTTCATGCTGTTATGCTGCAAGATCCCAAGATAGAAAATCAGGTACTCTTCCTCCATTTTGTGTTTGGACTTCTCCTTGCTATGCGCCGACACCTTCTGGCCCTCTCTATTATGTGATCTTCAGTTTCTGTAGTACTGTAATGCTGTTGACTGGCATTCCTCTTCCAGTACTGCCACAACCCTAGAAATATTGTTGTACAAAAATTTGCCTTGTACAACATCTACCTGCATTCCCCACCACACAATTGTTTTTCAATGGTATCAACTCCTATGATACTTCCCAATGTGCACCCCACCCATTCCCATGTCCACCTTAATGCTGCAAACTGTTGAGACACACTACTATGCTGCTTTACTTCTTTGGTAATAAATATATAACCAAAACCTTGGGCTCTTATGTTTTCCTTATATAACAGCAATGAGAAAAACTTACCAGGTATTGCCAGATTTCGGAGTGCACTAAGGGCAGCATGCTGTACAGTTACATTCCCCTCGTCTACATGTCTATCCAATAAATCTAATAACTTCTGCACAATTCCAATTTCCACCATGTGGATACAGTTTCCATCTGTGGATGAGGGAACAAGTATGTTATTTGCAAGAAAGAGGTACTGAACCAGCTTCTTCAGGTTGGGTGGTACGCTTCTGAGACTGCTGCTTAGGATACTCGATGTTCACAACGTTTAAGCCATCAATATTAGGCTACTGAACAGCACAATCATCCAGATCTGCACAAATATAGAGAAAGTTTGTATTTACTTCAGTAACCAGTTATTTTTGGACTGAATTAATCAAGTGGCTGTGGGAGAAATTTTGCTGACTGATTGGACTTTCTGCCTGCAGAAAATAATTATGATATCTGCTGCAGTGATTTCCTGTTCCTGGCAATAAATGCTAGAGAATATTTTAAATTTGCTACAGCCAGCTGATAATGAAATGCTGAAAAGGAAGATGAGAAAGCCCAAGTCAAATTAATAGAGGATTTATAATATACTTAAGTTACTGCAAATACCACATTGCTGGGCCGATCAGAATGCATCTTTTTTAGAGGGAAATTTTCCGCTCCCCTAGTTAAAAATGCAGCATTAAGGAGTTGTTAAATAATCTGCCAAGAACATTCAAGCATGTTGTACAAAACACTCTAGGTGCTTTGCAAAGGAGTGGCTGATGGACAGATGTCAAGTGCGGGCAAGGGAGAAAAACAGAAAGCAGCAGCCCAATGCATAATGCATGAATTAGTACAGGGAAGGTGACAACCTCTGGAATTCATTTCATAACTCCCCATGTAAGTTGGGAGTTATGAAATGAATTCCAGAGGTTAGAACAGAAGCAGATGATACCTACGCCACAAACAATGTAGATAATACATAGATTTAGAAGGCCAAAGATCCCAGGCCAGCTATAAGATTGGAATAGATTGCAGAAAATGAGGTGAAACTATAGTGGGAACAGAAGACAAAGAGTTTGAAGTTCAATGCCATGGGAGATAAAGAATCAATACAGACCGACAAGGATGCAAATGATGAAAGCGGTATTTATGGCAGGATAAGATGTGGGAATTTCATCATTATCTCAATCAAACTTTCTAAATGAAAGCAAAAAATCCCACTGGCGACAGCTTTGTAGTGACACATCAGTGAAACTGCCATCATTTCTCCTGTAACCATCAGCAATGCTGGTACCACCTATGAGCCTCTCCATCAGGGTAAGTGGAAGGAAACTGATGCAAGGGAATTTGATGAGTATTAGGTAATTAAGTTTTTTTTAAAATTGAGCTTCGAGTGTTTTAGATTTTGAAGAACATTGTTTATAAAATTTTCAACAAAACTTTTAACTTTGCACATTTCTGGAATACTCAGCTTTATAGTTCCAGCTAAGTACGGGGTTGGTAGGCCTTAGTAAGCTGGTAAAGTTCCTTTCCATCTGTTTTGTGAGGGGGATGTGGTGCCCATCCTGCGCGATCTCACTGTGCAGTCCCTTGTGAACTGCAGAGCGTTGTGGACACAGCTCAGCACATCATGGAAACCACAGTCTCCCCTCCATGAAATCTGTCTATACTTCTCACTGCCTCAGTAAAGCAGCCAACATAATCAAAGACCCCACCTACGCCAGCCATTCTCTTCTCCCGCCTCCCATCGGGCAGAAGATACAGAAGCCTGAAAGCTCGTACCACCAGGCTCAAGTACAGCTTCTATCCCGCTGTTATAAGACTATTGAACAGTTCCTAGTACGATAAGATGGACTCTTGACCTCATAATCTACGTTGTTATGACCTTGCACCTTATTGTCTGCCTGCACTCTCTCTGTAACTGTAACACTTTATTCTGCATTGTTTTGTTTAACCTCATACTACCTTAATGCACTATGTAATGAATTTATCTGTGTGAACAGTATGCAAGACAGGTTTTTCACTGTACCTCAGAACATGTGACAATAACAAAACAATTTAACAATTTACTTGTTGTAATAGATCCGGCTGGATCTTTACCAGGAGTTGTTGCAATCTGGATTGCCCAAGATCAATTCACTAGTTCAGTTGGGTGTGAAACGTAAAGGCAGTTCGCTGCTGACTGCAACTTCTAGCCCATTGCATCTAATATATTAACTGATTTTTAAAAAAAAAGACTGCAATGATGTATAAGCAGAAATTGTTAAAGTACAACCTTCAAGTGCCTCATTAATACATCTATTGTTGTTAACATTACATTAGTCACCAGCGGAATTAAAGACTTGATCTTATACAGTGCCTTTCACAACTTAAGTTTGTCACAATTTTTTTTAAAACAACTAACTGAGCACTTTTGGAAGTAAAATGCGTGGCCAGATTCTGCTCTAACTCCATCCACAAGTTTGCGGATAATACCACCATAGTGGGCCGTATATCAAATAACGATGAGTCAGAGTACAGGAAGGAGATAGAGAGCTTAGTGACATGGTGTGATGATAACAACCTTTCCCTCAATGTCAGCAAAACAAAAGAGCTGGTCACTGACTTCAGGAAGGGGGGCAGCGCACATGCTCCTGTCTACATCAATGGTGCTGAGGTCGAGAGGGTTGAGAGCTTCAAGTTCCTAAGAGTGAAGGTCACCAATAGCCTGTCCTAGTCCAACCACGTACATACCATGGCCAAGAAAGCTCACCAGTGCTTCTACTTACTCAGGAAGCTAAAGAAATTTGGCATGTCCCCTTTGACACTTACCAAGTCTTATCAATGCACCATATCTGGATACATCATGGCTTGGTACGGCAACTGCTCTGCCCGAGACCACAAGAAACTGCAGAGAGATGTGGACACACCTCAGCTCATCATGGAAACCAGCCTCCCCTCCATGGACTCTGTCTATACTTCTCACTGTCTCGATAAAGCAGCCAGTATAATCAAGACCCCACCCTGGATTTTCTCTCTTCTCCCTTCTGGTAGGACATACAAAAACCTGAAATCACATACCACCAGGCTCAAGGACAGCTTCTATCCTACTGTTATAAGACTATTGAACAGTTCCCTAGTACGATAAGATGGACTCATGACATCACAATCTTCCTGCTTATGACCGTGCACCTCATTGTCTGCCTGCACTGCACTTTCTCTGTAACTGTAACACTTTATTCTGCATTCTGTTATTGCTTTACCTTGTTACTACCTCAATGCACTGTGTAATGAATTGATGTGTATAAACGGTATGCAAGACAAGATTTTCTCTGTACCACAGTACATGTGACAATAATAAACCAATATCAATTAAAAGTGGCTGTTACAGAATCATGGCAAAAAATTGAGAATATTAACTCTAAAAACAGCAATGTGAATAATGACTAGCTTTGCTGAATTAGTGATGTTGAATAAGGGAGAGCCAGTGGTCAAGGCACTCAGGATATCTCCCCTTACACTTCTTTGAAAAGCGTCAGGGGATCTGGTACATCCAGAGTCTCCAAAGTGGGATTTCAAATAACATAATTTAAAAGACAATGCTGGCTGAGGAAAAAAAATTGCAACAATACTAATCTTAGGGGCAAGGATATGGCTGATTTTTTTCAATCTAAACTACATTCAAAAAGCCATGGCCAGGTGATTGGGTGTTAATTCTTCACTGTCAGCAACAATTATTGTGCTACTAACATGAAGGTTTAATTTAATTGGTAGCAATTCAATGGCACTGCACTCATCAACAGGATAGAAAACTGATGATATTTGCATTTCTCTGACAAGAGAGATGAACCTGAGGAATTAGTGTGGTAGTGCACAATGTTTTCTGTAACACAGAACAGCACAGCATGGAGCAGGCCCTTCGGCCGACATTGTGCCAATCTAATTAAATTAGTAATCAAATGTCCAACTAAACTAATCTCTTCTGCCTAAATATCCATACATTTCCCTCACATTCGTGTGCCTATCTAAGAGCCTCTTGAATGTCCCTATTGAATTTGCCTCCACCACCATCCCAGGTAGTGCATTCAGGCACCCACCACTCTCTGTGTAAAACACTTGCCCCGCACATCTCCTTTGAACTTGCCCCCTCTCACCTTAAATGCATGTCCTCTGGTATTCGACATTTCAACCCTGGGAAAAGATACTGACTGTCTACTCTATGCCTCTCATAATCTTATGAACCTCAATTAGATCTCCCCTCAGCCTCCACCGCTCCAGGGAAAACAACCCAAGTTTGTCCAACCTCTCCTTATAGCTCATGCCCTCTAATCCAGGCAGCATCCTGGTAAACCTCTTCTGCACCCTCTCCAGCTGCTGCGGGAGTATTTGCAGACATATTTAACCTCTCCCTGCTTCAGTCTCAGGTTCCCTCCTGTTTTAAGAAGACCACTATCATCCCGGTACCGAAGAAAAGCAAGGTAACATGCCTTAATGACTATTGACCAGTGGCTCTGACATCCACCATCATGTAGTGCTTTGAGAGGCTGGTCGTGGCACGCATCAACTCCAGCCTCCCAGACAATCTTGACCCACTGCAATTCACCTATCGCCGAAACAGGTCTACAGCAGATGGCATCTCCCTGGCCCTACACTCAGCTCTGGAGCATCTGGACAGTAAAGACACCTAGGTTAGACTATTGTTTATTGACTACAGCTCCGCCTTCAATACTATAATTCCAAGCAAACTCGTTACCAAACTCCGAGACCTAGGACTCAACACCTCCCTCTGCAACTGGATCCTTGACTTTCTGACCAACAGACTGCAATCAATGAAGATAGGCAGCAACACCTCCAGCACGATTATTCTCAACACTGGTGCCCCACAAGGCTGTGTCCTCAGCCCTCTACTCTACTCCCTATACAGTCATGACTGTGTGGCCAGATTCTCCTCTAACTCCATCTGCAAGTTTGCAGATGATACCACTGTAGTGGGCTGTATCTCAAACAACGATCAGTCGGGGTACAGGAAGGAGATAGAGAGCTTAGTGGCATGGTGTCATGACAACAACCTTTCCCTAAATGTCAACAAAACAAAGCAGCTGGTCATTGACTTCAGGAAAGGGGGCGGTGTATATACACCTGTCTACATCAACGGTACTGAGGTCGAGAGTGTTGAGAGCTTCAAGTTCCTGGGAGTGAACCTCACCAATAGTCTGTCCTGGTGAAATCATGTAGATACCACGGCCAAAATTCAGTTTGCCAGAAACGCACACAATCTCCATAATTGGCTGGCAGTCAGTTAAGCTGCAACCCAAGGCTTACAGGCAGTCAAAATTGTCTTAAGAATTTAAATAACTAAGATTCAAATATTAAAAACTATTCAAACAATTAGATATAAATGTTACTAAAATTAAAAGAATTGGAAGCATTCAAGTGTGAAAAATACATGAGTTTTTAAAAAAATGTGTATTATCTTAAACTTGCCAATCTCCATTAAACTGAATGGAGTCACTGAAGCTGTCTAAATTGAAACAAATTCAGTGCCTAAATTCCTCTGCATTACTGTCATGAAATTGTTGGAAGTTAGCACTCTTCTCTGGACTGTGGAGCCCAAAATCAGAGTGCAGGAAAAATGACAGTGGGAAGGACCTCCAACAAATTTGTGACTTCCATATTCTGAAGTGTCAACCTGGCCCTGCAAAGATGTTATGCACCTCATACTTGGTTAATCTCATTAAGTTTTAACTGCCTTTTTTTAAAATGAGACTTGTAGCAACATGACAAGGAGGCTGAAAGTACACCTACTATTGATAGATCTAATTTTAAAAATTCACTCTTCCATTGTCTTCCTCACAGATTTTGTGCTTTGCTTACTGTTGCATGGATCAGCAGCAATCATTAGGTCTGCGGCCCTTACAGAATCAAGGCAGGCAACATCGCAGCTTGTCTCCATCAAATGTTCACAGTCCTTATGTCAAAATTCCATCTGTCAACCCACAGCCTAATTTCACTGTGCTCTTGCAGTGATGTAACCACAATTCTACTTTCTAAGAGCTAATGATTATGTGGGGGTTAAAAAAGTACCAAAATTCACAGGAATACAATTATAAGATGTTGCTACTTGTCAATAATTCTTGCCCAAGTTCACCTAGAATCCTGCCAAGATATATCCCTCAAACACGATCAAAAACAAATTTACTATCAGCTACAATACTGATGATTGTGAAACCACGTATATTGGCTACTATATTTAAAGACACAAATAAAAGGGAGTCTAAACAACCCCTTTAGCCTACTCAGCCATTCAATAAGCTCATGGCTGATCCTGTATTTAAAGTCTATTTACCTGCCAGATCTTATGATGACCCAAGCGTCCAAATATCTATCAATCTCAGCCTTAGATATGCTGAGCAAGGTAAATGCCACAGCCCTCCAGGGCAGAAAATTCCAACAATTTACAACCCTCTAAAAATTAAATCTCTTCCAATTTGTCTGAACCAGAGCTACACTTCAAAAACAACTCAATGGGACTACAAGGATATGAAAGGCACCAAATTGTTTTCCTACAACTAGAAAAAAGTAGAAAAGGCAGTTTATTAAGTTGAAAAATGGCTTAAAGATTAATACCAATTTTAATAGAGAACTCACCGTTCCGTGCAAAGTTTGCAATAGCCAGTGCTCCAGCAAGTTGCAGCTGATGGTTATTTGAAGGAAGCCAAGACAGCACTTTTTGAAAGACACTGCCTTTACCCGTATCAAACAACTTCTGCATAGATTCATCTACAAGACAGAAGAAACTTTAATAGTTTATTAAGCTATCCTCCCATTTGTACATTTTGATTCAATATCCTTTTTTGTCCTTGTCTTTAAACAATATCAGTCATCATTTTCAATTGACCTAGCTTCACACCATTTTTGAGAGATCATTCCAAATTTACGTTACTGTTTCTGAAAAAATTCTTCCTAATGACAACCAGTTCTTAAAAGGTATACCAGGATGACTGGCAGTTGTTGCCGACCACTTTTTGTTATTTAGCACTTTAAAAACATTTATATATTGGTGAGTAATTCCATTTACTCCTGTGACCACAGTGTACAGGGAAGTCACTGAAACCAAGTTCCCACAAAGTTGCAGAACCACCAGTGCAAATATTAACAGGTTATGGCTTTGGAGCAGGTGTAAGGAATTGAATGGGAAATCCATACTGCCACAAAAGGCCAAAATTTAAATATACAGCATCAGTGTGGTGTGTGGGTGAATAAATTTTACAAGATTAACATGATTTTGTTAAAATAGAGTTATTCAGTCTACTTGAAAAGTTTCAACAGCCAACCTACCTCCTGTATAGACTTGAAACTGTTTTGGCTTGTGTTCGAAATTTTTGATATTTTAACTTCCCACCTGTGCTTGGTTGAGATCGACCATATAGGCACCATTTTTACAAAGACTCTCAAAGAAAATAATGCTTGAGACCACTTTGAAAGGACACTTCCCATGACACTGATTTAATCATTTATTTTAAGGGCCAAGGTGTTAAGATTTCACATTTTCTATTTGTGCAAATTGGACCATCTCAGTGTCATTTATATTGCATTTACTGTTGATTTTTGTTTCTGCATTAACTTTTCATCTCTGGATTCCAATTCTCCCTTCCTCTGCCCCCCTTCCTCTTCCCAGGGATGGCTTATGAAATTGAATAAAATATTTGAGGCAAACAAATGATCAGATATGAGTTGTAACTTCTTAATCATTGATTTAGTCTTTTAGTTTTGTATGTCTGCTGAAAAATACTAAAAGAAATTTCTATTTTTGACCTGACATGCAACTGCTGAATAAAGTTCAAAACCTAAATTACAAAAATTACCATCTGGATCATTACCAGACCCACATTCTATTTTTGCTGTAACACTGCATGAAAGAAAATAGGCCACACGTTAGTGTATCTTAACCAAGAACATTGTATTTTGATACACAGCCCTGTGCACCTATGAATGCTACCTTATGTCAAATTATAGACTGCAGAAATGTCAACATATTTTACTGGTAAATAATTCACTTTGCATCTCACGATTTTTACGGTTTGGTAGTACCCACTACAGTGTCTTCTCAAGCAATAAGTGAAGCCAAAAACATTCCATATATTTAGCCACAGTCATCTTGGTCAATTTTTAGACATTTCCAAAGCAAAATGAGAAAATATTTATGATTGGTTCTTCAATTTATGAGGGATGAGCAGTACTTTCTCCTATGCTCCACATCTCAAATTCAAGAATACAGAATTGTTTATTTAACAAGAGTATCTCCTTATTAGGTACTAACAAACAGTGCTATGCTGACCGAAATTGTTGAAAACTGATGTATCAAACTCACCACCCAAAAGCAGCAATACCATGAGATCAGAAGCTGTTTTAAGTTCAGAGATATCATCTTCTTTATTGCTATCTACCATCTCTTCGACAAGCTCCAGCAGACAGTCCACTAATCCTGCATCAACTAGTTGTAGTTTGATGACATCTGAAACGAAAGGAAATGAATGTTGTGCTATAGTCTTAGAAGTCATTTCAAATCTCATTTGGTACTTTCGAGACTCTTTATTCTTGACCACCTTCAGTTAAGGATACATCACAGCTTTCTTCCGAATAATAGAAGATTAAAAATAAAGATTAATACCCAAAGTACAAACCCCAAACTAGAAACTAGCTATATTTAAAATTCAGTCACTGGATCAAAGCAAGTGTTGGTGACAATGCAAACAACCAACCACTCACAATTGCTAATTTCAACAGCCCCAAAATCAGGATTCAGTTTCCCTCCCCCCTCCACCACAAACAAACCTTAATATGAACACAAGGCTTTATTGTAAAAAGCCTGATAAATGAACGTCTTGAATTTACAGGTTCAGAAATAGAAGGAAGCTACAGACTGAAGTTGAAGTGACTATTAAGATGTGATAACTTCGTTTCAATTAAGTTGCTGACACTGAAAATTCCTTCCAATACACTAACCATAATTTCAATTTTCTGATACACATTGAAACTCCAAGAATAGAAGAGTATTTTTCTATAAAATTAAAATAATTGGATAGGATCTATGGGCTACAGAAACTCTTTAGTCTTCAGCATGTACCAGAATGTCAGTGAAAAGCAAGCAATTTTATGATTTCCTCCCAGGTTTTAGAAACAGTGATTCAACTGAAATGAGGTTCTATCTGAATCCTTCTGTATGCCACTTTCAACCTAAATCTCTCATCTGTTATTACTTCCATTTAAAATACCCATCACTCAAACCTAGCTATTTATTTTCTACATTTCGATGATTCATCTACGCATTTCTATTGAAACTCAGCCACAAGACTTATGAAGCCACGACTGCAACATATCTGTGACAGCAGAGCACAGTATTCTGTGCCACATAAACAACACTGCTCTTTTAAAAAGTACATTGATATTTCTTACAATAACAACTTATTTTAAGTTTAGATAATGCACCACATTTAAATTTACCTTTGCCAAACAAAATAAGTCAGATTTATTACAATTGAACTCATTTATGAGGGGATCAGATCAGGATAAAGAAAAGGTAGGCCATTTGCTTTATTAAATGTAATCTATCCAAAAAGATCAAGTGTCCACCACTGCAGCAACTGTTTCTTAAAATGTTCTGATGTGTTTCACTTCCAGCAATGCAGTTTGAAGTATGGATTTCCTGGTATTAATTTTTTTCACTAATTTCAGCCCATTTTCATCCTCTTCTCAATTTAAAAGCAATATTAATTTTATTCCGTTAGTGGAATGGAATTCTCATATCTCTCTGATTATGCCACAGAGCTCATCTGTGCTAAGATTAAATCTATTCTTTTCCATATAGCTCACAGCTTTGACACTGGTGATCAGCTCTGTCATGCCTCAGTGCTGCCTACATTCAGTGAATGTCTCAGAAATTTATGGGACAAAAAAAAGCTACTAACGTCATTTCCACTTCCCAGCATTTGGCCCATAGTCTCATAAGTCATACTACTTCAAGTGCTCATCCGGGCACAATTTCAATGCGATGACAGTTTCCATCTCCATCACACTTTCAGGCAGTGAGTTTCAAACCCCCAGTACTCTGTGTAAAGATATTTATCTTTCTCAACTTTTCTCTAATCTTGCTGACAATTAAAACTGTCCCTTAGTTATCAACTACTCTGTGCAGTGAAACAATTTTCTGTTCATTTTGTTCAGGTTTCACAATTTTAAACATCTCAAGTCAATATACCCCAGCCTTCTTTATTCCAAAGGGGACAAAAACCTCAGCTGCGTTAGCTTCCTTGTGGCTAATATATACTTCTGCCCTGTCAACATTCCAGTAAATCTGCAACTTTTCTGGAGCTATCACATCCTTCTCATTTTGTGGTGACTAGAACTGTACACAGTACCCCATCTCCAGCTAATAGGTATTTTATACTGACATCTCCTTCCCCTTGACAATTTAAGATGCAGGCTGTTTTATATCAAAGCTATTGATTTTAATTTGTTTTTTTTTTATGAAGAGCATCATGTTCGTGTCATTTCTAGTCATTCGGAGGAAGTGGTCATTTAGAATATTTAGTGTGATGCGCTTGCTCACATCTTCACATTTATTTGTATCTCATAACTTTCTACTAAATACCTCTAGATGTCTCAAGATTATAAAATTCAAATCCTAATACAAGGCTGGACACTGCAATGCTGTACTGATGCGGAAAGGCACTGCTTAAAGCACTGCTCTTCAGAAGAAACATAACCAGAGACTATTTCATGTTATTCAGCAGGGAATTCTCCTGGCATTCTGGACAGTATTCTTCCATAGCCACTATCACCAGCAAAAGCACATTAACTGATCATTCTACCAACCACAATTTGTGGGATCTTCCTGATGTGCAAAATGTCATTTATGTCACTCATAGTAAACACCACAATTAAAAATATTGATCATTCCTAATTATGCAAAGTGAGAGCTGTGAGGGGAGGGACAGACTTCCATATAAAACCTGGGGATCATTAAAAAAAAAGTGGTAACCTGTTTTAAATGGAAGATGTAAAGATATTTACTATATTTTTGTTAGCAAATCTTGGATGGCCATATATATATGCCAATAGATTACTGTGGATTAAATTTCTCCAATAATTGATGAAATGTCAGTCTACAAATCTAACGAAACGCAGATCTGCATGTGAGGAAATATTTCCATGAATAAAAACTGTGAAAGTTAAATTAGCAAAAACATACTAGGAAGCAGCAATTTTTAAATCATCAAAAAATTTCCAAAACTTGGGAAGGAAAGCAAAAAAAAACTGTTCATTTCTCTTAACTCAGCTGACCACTGCACATACAAATTATACAGTAGCTTTGACTGCAGTGCTTTCACATTGTACCCAGGATACTTGGTCTCAGAAGACTTGCAGCTAAATGCTTCCAGAGTTTCTGAAACAACTTGAGCATGACACATGCACTCAGTACCCCTTTGGGCACAAGCTGCCAGAATGTTGAAGGTCACAGCAGCTATAGCATAATCACAAAATGATGTTTGTTAAATAACTTGCATATGATTTAATATTTATTCTCTATAAAAAGCAGTCTCATGAAGTGAAAGAAAACTCACCATGTTCTGCTAATGGAGCCAAGACTTCAAAAATCATTTCTTTCTTCTCATGTTCAGTTTGCTTTTTGAACAGCTTTACAAGTTCCTCTGCAATCTTTGTTGATGCAAACTGCTCTTTGCTGGACTCTACATTTTATAAAATAGATAGACAAAATTTTTAAAAATAGTCAGAGAAAAGAAAAATACATTAAAAAGAACAGGTGATTTACTTTCCAGACACATATTACATTTTTTTAGTGTTAATAATGATGATAAAAGTTTAATAAATTTCATCCATTGGGTTAACAAAAACATTTTTAAAAATAACATCTTAAGCAACTTCGCTTTAATTAGCCATCTAAACCGCTGCTCAAGAGCAATAAACGATGGACCAGTGGCTGCATTTTAAATTCTATAACACAAAAGCCAGTATCTGCATGCTATTTTTTTCTAAGACACTTGCTCTCTATAAACATCTCCTAAAATAATAGAAGTAAAATTTTGCACATCATAGTAAAGAAAATCTGTTACACTTGACAAAGATATCTGAAGCCAACTATGAGGTCTGATGCAAAATAAGTTTTCAACACACACAAACTGACTGGGTTTTCATGATGTATCCTTACTTACCTATCTCTGCCAGGTTACCAAATGCAACCAAACACATTTCTGTCAGTGCTGTATGCTGAGAATGCATGCCCAATAACTGAACCAAAGTGGGAATGACACCCATATTTATCAGCTGGGCCTGCAAGGCATCTGTAAAACAATAAGTTTATTAAGTTAAAATGTAATTAAGTTAAAAGCCTAAAGCACTGCTGCACACAAGATCCTTGACACAACAGGTAATAAACAGAAAAGAAACAAGGTTGCAAAACACATACAACCAGAAAACAATGAACTCAAAAACGATTCTTATGCTTAGAATGGTTAAAGGCTTTACAAACCCAATCAATTAAACCACATTTGATTTCTCAGTCCTAATATGCTGCATTTCAGCAGGCAGAATACAATGAAACATCTATAAATGTACAAAGCCAAAACTAATGATACAAGCTTGAGGTGACAGGCCCAGCATCTAACTGTACTAAGGGCTGGATTATTGAATATGCAGGTAAATGTACAAAGACATGATGAATGTGGCAATCTATTTGTTCTGTTCCTTTGCTGGTTACTTTACTGAAGAACAGTTAAGGGCCAATTTAAAAAAAATGACAATTACTTATTAGAGGGAAGCTCATTATCAGAACGAGTGCAATTAAAAACCTGCCTTTTTTAAAAATATAAGCAGCTCACATCTTCTTTAACACTGTTGTTCTGCAGTCCAAGCTACACTCAGTGCCTTCCACTAATTCCAATCATTTTAAACTTGGCAAAGCTGAAGGCTGCTTCAAATAGTCATGAGTAAAGACACTGGTTCTAAATTCTGGACATCAGAAAGTGGCAGGTTCCATTCTCAATCTGATTTAGGGGCTCTTGGCTGCAGCTTTTTTTTTTATTATTCATTCAAGGGATGAGGGCTTTGCAAGTTGAGCCAGCACTTAATTGCCTATCCTTAACTGCCCTTGAGAAGGTGGTGGTGAGCTGCCTTCTTGAACCGCCTTCATGACCCTACCATACATTAAGAAAAAATGGTCACACAGGTGTTAGCAGTTGCAGCTATTAATGCAAGTGGACTCTTAACCTGACGATTTTCCCATCTCATTCTAACTTCGACTGCAGGATGACACATGACTGGCACTTAAAAATGTGCTAGTAGACTTAGCAACAATTTGTGGAAAATGTAAAATGTAGAATTTTTTCACGAGATAGAAAATGCAACAACACAAGTGGGTGTGCTCTATTTTCATCTTTTGTAAGCTTGTCTGCAATTTGCTAACTAATTGCCATGCCCAAACCACTATGATAGGACTAATCTTAATACAAGTGATAGAAACAGCACTATTCATCACTTTCATTTCATATTTGGCACAGCGGATCACAACATTAAATAAATGCAAGATTTACTAATGGTATTAAATTCCCAGATTAAATCTATACCTGCAGGTATCTGGTTATAATGCAGGGTGTGGATATTTGTTTAAGCTCACATACATTATGAGATTTCATTTTAAGACATTAATGTCACAGTTTTCAGACATATTCCTTTTAATTATTTAGCTTTTCCAGTATTTAACACACTAAGCCACACAAAATGGACGCCATAGATGCAAACACAAGTTTCAAGTTAGTTATCATTTTAACTTACATAAGGACCATACTAGTGTGTCATCACGTCAAAGTCAATGTTTGACAGTACTTGTGACAGTATATTATTTAGTCTTTTCAAATTCCATTGTCAGTAATCTAACATGACAAGTCACAGGACTTAAAATTAATACAAGATTATGGATTTCTGTCAGTTATAGTCAGAGTTCTATTAACACAGAAACAGGTCCTTCAGCCTAACTCGTCCATGCCAACCAACATGTCTTCCTGAGCTGGTCCCATTTCCCTCTAAACCTTTCCTATCCATGTACCTGTCCAAATGTCTACTAAACATTGTAATTGTACCTTTCTCTACCTCCAGTAGCTCCATTCATATACCCACCACTCAGTGTGGAAAAAACGTGACTCTCAGGTTCCCTTTAAATCTTTCCCCTCTCACCTTAAACCTATACTCTCTAGTTTTAGACTCCTCTACTATGAGAAAAAGACTGTGAACATTCACCTTATTGCCCCTCGTGATTTTATAAACCTCTAAGGTTTATCAACCTCAATCTCCTACGCTCCAGGGAAAACAGTCCCAGCCTATCCAATCCCTCGTTATAATTCAAACCCGCCAGGCCTGGCAACATCCTTGGGAATCATTTCTGCACCTTCTTTAGCTTAATCACATTCTTCCTATATTACAGAACTGCACACAATATTCCAGATGCAATCCCACCAACATCTTGCACAGCTGTGACATGACGTTGAAACTTTTGTACTCATTGCCACATCCGAGGAAGGTAAGCGTGCCATATGCCTTCTACTTGTGTCACCACTTTCAGGGAACTATATACTTGTACCCCCAGGTCTCTCTGTTCTTTAACACTCCCCAGGGGCCTGTCATTCACTGTGTATGTCCTGCCCTGGTTTAACTTCCCAAAATGCATAAGTTCACACATCTAAGTTAAATTCCATCACCCATTCCTTGGCTCACTTTCCCACTAGATCTAGATCCTGTTGCAGCCTAAGATAACCCTCTTCACTGTCCAGCAAACCACCAATTTCAGTGTCATCCACAAACTTAGTAATTACGCCACCCACATTCCCATCCTCAACAAACAACGGTGGACCCAGCACTGATCCCTGCGGCACACCACTGGTCACAGGTTTCCAATCTGAAGACCCTTCACTACCACCCACTGCCTCTTACCACCAAGTCAATTTTGCATCCAATTGGCTAGCTTACCCTGGATCTGATGTGATCTAACCTTCCAGACGAGCCTACCATGTGAGATCTTATCAAAAGGCATTGAAGTCCATGTAGATAACGTCTACTACCCTGCCCTTATCAATCCTCTTGGTTACCTCTTCGAAAAAATCAAATTTGGGAGTCATGATTTCCCATGCAGAAAGCGATGTTGACTATGCCTAATCAGTCCTTGCCTTTCCAAATGCAGATAGATCCTGTCTCTCAGAATTCCCTCCAGTAACTTTTCCACCACTGATGTTTGGCTCACTAGCCTGTATTTCCCTGCTTGTACTTGCAGCCCTTCTTAAATAAAGGCACAATATTAACCACCCTCCAGTCTTACAGTACCTCACCCATGACTAAGGAAGATATAAAAATCACTGCCAGGGTCCCTGCAATTTCTTCCCTTGCTTCCCAGTGTTCTAGCATACACTTGATCAGGCCCTGGGGATTTATCCACCATTGTGTGCCTCAACACTTCTAAACTGGAGACCATATTAATGCTACTATTACAATTCAGGACTCCAATTTGTTTATATCAATGTTTTGTTTTGAACTTTTAATTGTTACTGAATAGAGACCCTCAGTATATATTCTGTACGCTTCAGAGGAAATCAAACTTGTAAGATACTTTAATGAATGGTGAAAATTAATTGTTAAATGCCAAGGTTTTCAACACACAAAAACTTGCAAAACCAATTGCAAACTGTGGTATTTGCTCATTAATTACATGGTAAAAGTACTTTTACAAAATCATGCAAATAATTTTATATTATGGAGTTGAAAATTTGCTACAATATGGAGACAATAATATCACCCATGGAATATCTCTAGCATTTCAAATAAAGTAACCTATTTTTTGTGGTTCATACTTTTCTTAAAATAGTGATCAGAGGAATGCAATATAAAGAAATTAATCAAACTACTGCAGATGCTAGAAATCTGAAATAACCATAGTAAATGCTTGCAAACATCTGTGGAGTGAGTAAAAGTGAAAATTTTAGATTAATGACTTTCCCTCAGAAATGAAAATTGTTTGGGATGAGAAAGAAAAAAAGGCAATGAATGCAACATAAGAGATAAAGTGACAAACTGGATGACGTTGTTGTGTAAAAGGGGCTGGTGCTTGAATAAAAACTAGAAGAATGGGATAGAAGATGTTAAAATGAAAATAGCAGAATTGCACTACCTTTTTACTATTTCTTTAGTTTTACCATTGCCAGCCTATGATGTCCTATCATATTTTTTATTTAATCTCTTCTGCCCTTCATGCTACCACTGTCCTTCACTCTTCTTGTATTCTTTACATCCTTATCTTTCATCAAAACTGACGAAGTTAATCAATCTGAAATATTAATGTTCTCTCTCTCTCTCTCTCTCTCGAGGCTGTCTGACCTACTGGGCATTTCCAGTACTTTTTTGAATTATAAGCAATCAATATAGGTAGCTGGATTTTAACATAGGTAATGGCTGAAAGTCTAAAAAAATGCTTAAGGATTCTTAGATTGAAACTTTTTAATTGATTTCTAGAAGTGTATTGGCTTCTAGATGAATGATATATTTACAGATTGCTGTAAAAGGCAGCATAAATACACACTATGTGTCCATTAGGAAACAAAAGACCTGCTGCAAGTATTTGAAATGAATTTTAAATTCTGTATTGGCACAGAGCTATGTGTATACATTAGTACAAATGCATGGAATGCTCCCTTCTAGCTGCTGTCTGTGAATTGATGTACAGCTATGAGCTGTGGCTGGTAACTATGGTATAACTGCTGCCAGAATATGGGAGAGCATTCAATTACTAAGCCACCACCTGCAACTGACAACTCTAAATATGATTTTTATGATATCAATTCTAAAAAGACCGTAAAGTACTAGTTTGAGAGAAATGCATGTGCATTCCTTGGATACTTTGGTTTAATTATTGAAAAATTAGATTAACTTGTTGGTAACCAAGAATAACCACATCATTAAAGAGACTTGGGACTTTAAGAATGTTTATGTCCATGTTTAATTCATCCAATTAATTTATTTATTAACTTACAATGGGATATTGACAATTAAAAATTGTTTTAGGTTGTCATTTACAAATTGAATTTCTTAGAGTAAATCTACTGAAAACAATTCACACCAATGTGGTTTTGAAGGACATTATCTATGATAATGCACAAAATGCATCACTTGGAAGTACTCTGAATGCAAACTTCATGAAAGAAATAGTCAGGGAACCTACTATAAGCAAGTATCATATCAAAAACATTAAAAAAAAGCAACCTAGTTCTACAATAACCTGGCATTTTTAACATTAGCTGAATATTCTCAAGTTGGTTAGCTGTAAACTTTGCTGCAATTAAGTTTCCCTAAATGCCATATGCTTATTTATAGTATGACTTATCACAAAATTGTCCACTTTAGCTCTGACACTATTAATAATATACTAGCATATATTATTTGAAGAAGTACCTACAATTCATGCAACTCGTTTATCTAGAATAATTGTATCATTCCATCAAGGGCTCTTTTGATCCTCTTTTAGGAAAATACATTCCTCCCCACCTTTTCTGGAAAATTGATAATGCTATATCCTTAATTCCTCTCTTTACAAATGCAAATTCAGCTCTTCAGGACAACTGCTATTCAAATAGCCACTTTTGTCCGAAAGCACCTGTTCTCCATGTATGCTTTACTGTGAAGGTAGTAAGAGTTATATCTAATCTTGTTTGAGGCTTGTCAGTTTAGTACTTCTGTTCTCGCTTTATATTTCAGGTTGAACAACTGGGGTATTTAAAAAAGTATTGCTGATTCTGAAAATCTGAAAACAACACAAAATTCTGGAAATGCTTAGCAAGCCAGTCAGCATCTGTGAAAATGCAAAGTTAATATTTCACACCAACAACTTTTCATCAGAACAGATTAATGAAAGATTAACAAATAGAGACATTAGTTATTTCTCTCTTCATAAATGTTACCAGACTTGTTTAGTAGTTCCAGCATTTTCTGAAAATGTTCTACACATCCTTGCTTATCATTTAATGATTAGAATGATACCTCAAATTACCTTTTTGGCAATTATAAAGGTCATGCCTTTCCAATTAAGTCACATAAGACTTGAATAATTCTGGGTTGTAACCCTAAACAGAATGCACATACGTTAATGACAAAAGCTAAAAGTTGCATTTCAGTAATGTCCTTATTGTTGATCTATAATTGTTAATATAATCTGTTTCCATTTATAATCTGAACCATCATACATTTTAGTGCCAAATCTGATTTGTGACTGCTTCAACCCACTAACCACAGAATGTCCTACTAACACTGAATTAGGATGACCACAAAACCATTTCCAATTGCAGTTAACAAAATCAACCTTTTCCTCTCATGACATATACTGCACGAATTCCCCTCAGTGTCTTCCAATGATGGAACTGACTTTCAAGCCAAAAATATTCTATACCTTGTTGATTAAATATAACAATAAGATGCAAATACAACTTTACAGACCCAATTTTTTTCACTGGACTTTGAATCCCAAATACTATCAGTTTGTTAAAAGCTTTTACAACACCTGCAACCTCAAACTAGCAACTTCATATATAAAATAAATTTAAGCTACCACAAAAATTATAACACTTGCTTTATGTAACAAAAGAATTAATGTTGACCAAAGTACAACCTACCTAAAAAATAGCTTTTAACTTGTAATCAACTCATGGGCAAATTCAAATTCTACTGTACTTGGTCAATGCATTGGTCACAAGTCAAAAATAACCTTTTCACCTGGTTTAAAAAGTAGTTTCAAAGTAGGATCGAAATTCCGTAAAGCCACATAACATTACATGCATCTTTATTAATTTTCTTCAGTATATTGGAATTTGAAAATCCATACATTCTACAATTTTGGAGATTATGATGAACTAGGAAATGTTGACCTGACATTTTACCTTTTATCTAAAAAGGAGCAGAAGAATGAAAACATGTGTACTAAAATGAAACCAAATATTATTTCAGATCAAGACAATGAAATTCACAATAACTAGGGTGAAGGAGATAAGCATTGAAGAGTAACGATTTTACAGGAGACGCAACTGGAAATTAGAACATGTAACAGTTTTCAAATAGCATCACCAACACTGCAAGATGAAGCAGAAAGCAATAGAAAGATTAACCGTCTTGACACTGTGCAGAAAACCTCTTGACTGCTCAAAATTGAATAATTTTATTGGACACTAATTAGGTTTTGCATATAATCTGTATGTCAGAATAAAACCCCTCCCACCTCTTTTCCCTCTACAAGGTGGAACTATTTTAAATAAATCCAATTTTCAAAAGTTAAATTCAATTGGTTTCCTTTGAACAATAAACCAATGTTGGGGATAAGATGTTATTTATGCCAGTCAAGGATCTTATTATAGTGATAATAAGCAAGAAATTACAAAAATAAGAAAATAAGGGAAATAGAGGACAAGACAAAACAAAAGGTCAATGGTTTTATACTGAATATTTCAGATTTTTTCAAAGCCACCATCATACTAAATGTTTAATAAAAATGTTTGCTTTATGTACCATAAATATTTTTGTTTTAGTTTACCATTATCATTGCTATAGTTCAACAGGAAGCCACAAAAGACAGTCAAGAGCTTCTGATTGGCCGCATCAATATTACTGCATAGTGTCTGTAAGTGGTCAACTACTATCTGTACGCCACCAGAGAGGTCAACTGCATTCCTGCCCTCATCTGCAAAACAAAGAATTAAATTAAAAAATCTGCAACATAAATATAATTTCAAACTAGGCATAGTGAAAAGAAAAATGCTTTAAATAAAAAAACAAGCAGCATTCATAAAATAATAGCAGTACGAATCAAACAGCAATAAAAAATTGTTCTAATAGAATAAAATTAATACAATTTTTAAAACTGTTTGACACCTAAATGAGATATGAAAGCACCTTCAAGAATACTTTTTAGACTCAGCCAGGGTACCACCTCAATGGCTTCACCTCTTGTTCCCTCACCATTATCCCCGAGGTTCCCCAAGGATGCATTCTGTGGCCTCCGTCTACATGGTATCATTTGCCATCATCAATAAAAATGTTACTGCTGTATGTGTGGAAACAAGTTCTATCTCCCAAAACCTCACCATTCCCTCCAAACATGGCTTGTTGGACATCAGGGACAAGGTGAGCAGAAATTTCCTCCAACCAGACATCAAGAACTGAAGCCACTGCCCGAGCAATTGCCTGATAAATTTGGTATCATGGTTAACAACTGTACAAACCCACTTTCCAATCACATTGGTATCATCGCTAGGTATACTTATTTTTGCCTCCATAGAGTTCACCCGACTCCCTGTCCTGCAGCACACCTGCAGGAACCTTCTTCCACACTTGTTTGCTCTAGACTTGACTCATTCAAGCTATTCTCAGTTACTGCTTAGTTCTCACCTCCATAAACTTAAGATCACGCAAAACTATTGCCAGTGTCCTTCCTCAACATGTCTATTTCGACTGTCACCAAAGTTTGCTGATCCACTTCAGCAAACAATTTTAGAATTTTGGATGGAACTAGAGAGGGTGAGGGGGACGAAAATGGGGATTTCAATTTTAGGTAATCCTTCCCTCCGGTGTTTTTCTCTCCCAACCCTCCGCCTGTCCTCCCATTTTTGTCCCCTTTCCCAAATCCCCCCCTCCAGTTCCCCATCACCCATATTTGCATCACCCCTTCCTGGCTCGATCTGCCTTGTCAACCTTCACCTCTCCTTGGTCCATCAAACACCTCTGGCTCCTGTCTCACCACTCTCCCTCTCCTCTTTATACCAGCTATCACCTGATGCAGGGTTTCAACACAAAACATTCACAATTCCTTCCCCATCCCACCCCCCAAAAAATGCTGCTCAACTTGCTGATTTCCTCCAGCAGATCATTTGTTGTTTCACAAAGATGTTGTGTGGATTGGAGTGCTTGAGTTATCAGCAGAGATTGGATAGGCAAGGTCTGTTTTCTCTGGAGTGAAGATGGCTGAGAGGTGACATGTCAAGTATATAAAATTATAAGGAGCATAGATCTAGTATATAGCCAGAGATGGTAGGGGTATCTAAAAGTAGAGGGCACAGATTTAAGGTGCGAGGGAGGACGTTTAAAGGATATCTGTGGGGTAAATTTTCCACACAAAGAGTAGTTGGTGCCTGGGATGTGCTGCCAGATGAAGTAGTGGAAGAGTAATATTTAAGAAGTATCTGGACAGGAATAAGCAGGGCATAGAAGAATATGGAATTAATGCAGGTAAATGGGATTAGTACAGATAGGCACAATGGTTGGCATTGAAGGGTGGGTTTCCATGCTATAAAATTCTATGACCCTACATTATCAAGCAACACTTCAATTTAAAAATTCTTATCTTCATTTCCAAATCTTCCCATAGCCTTGCCCATCCCTATCTAAATTCCCCTCCTGCTCTACAAGCCTACAAAGGTTTTGCTTCTTAAGAACAAGTCTTCTATGCATCTCCATCTTTAAATGCAGCCCAAATAGTGGTCATGCCATCAGCTCCAAGACCCCAGTGGAATTACCTTGCCCACTACCAAAGAAAGTCAGTAAACCTCAGTAGCACAACACCTCTTTAAATTGCTCTATAAAACCAGAACCTCTTTATTTACCATAAATATCCCCTGATGGCTTTTGTATCCATTTCCTTGTGAATATTTTTTGAAATGTTTTGCTAATTCAAAATGTGCTATGCAAATACAAATGATGTTATAATTTTTTCCCTGATTTACTGCTCAACACCTCTTGTGCTCAGAGCCCAGAGATTCAAAATAAGAATTACTGAAAAACTAAAGAAGAAATCTCATGAAGGAAACATGTAATACAAAGAGGATCACTTTCATACTGCTTCAATTGAAACAACCTTCAAGGGATCTCCAGAGAAGGTTAGAAAAAGTGTCCCAAAGCGTCAGACCGTCAAACCACTGGACCTGTTTTTAGAAAGGATAGAATTATAGATATGTTATGATACAGGACGAGGAATGAGTACCCCATGAAAAGCTTTCCGATCTTTCACATAGTGCTTAAGAGCACACGTACCGTGAGGGCCCAGCTGAACACTATGAGATAACTGAAGACACGAGGCATCCTTTATAATTTAATGAAGTTTCAAATAGAAAATGTCGATACCAATAGTCTAAAGGAGCAAATTAAAAGTGCAAGAAAACATAACGTTTGCATATATTTAAGTAAGATAAACTGAAGTCTTGGGATTAAAAAGTGTAGTGTAGCACAGCATATTCTTCAACCTTATCCACAATAACATATTCTTGTGTAGTGAAGTGTGGCCTTTCTTCCACAGCAGGTGGAAGAATCTAAAATTAACAAAATGTACGCAACTTACAAGCCAAGTAAAATTTGTCATAGTTGTTAAAAGGGATGTACGTAATGATGCTCTAACTTTAAATTTAGATTAAAATGGTTCTGATTTTCTTTGCACTAGGCTTTTTTTACATTATTTTGTTTTTCATGGGATTTTAGTTACTACTTTTTAGTGATATGACTATTGAATACTGTTTGATAGCTCTAGTCAATGCAAACTGACGTAATGTCTACAAAAACACTTAATCAGTGCATATATGCTAAGCAGCCAAATCTGTTGACAAAAAAAATGGCATTTTAACATGAAAATAAGTTACAAAATATTTCACAAAATTCAGAGTTATACTTCTGCTGAAACTGTAACAATATTCTCCTATTTTTGAGAATCTGTAGTGTCTCCAGACCTGTATATATATATATATATATAGAGAAAACCATTGGATCAGTTGTAATAACTCCTACATTAAGCAATCTGGCTATTAAGTCATTCATTCATAAGAATATATTATAACTGATAAATTGACTTCAGAATTACAAACATAGACAAAAAGATTAGTTGCAGTAAATTTCACTTGTATTAGAAAGGCAAAGAACTGCAGATGCCAGAAATCTGAAATAAAAATAGAAAATGCTGGAAACACTCAGCAGCACCTGTGGAGAGACAGAAGTTAACATTTGAGATTGAAGACTATTCTGATGAAAGGTCTTCAATTTGAAACACTAACTCTGTTTTCCTTTCTATAGATGCTGTCTGACATTTTTCCAGCATTTTTTGTTTTTATATGTATTAGAGGTTAGATAGATAAAGCAGTTTCAGTGAAACTACTTAAAACTTTAATTATGCATTTTGTCAGCTACAGCAAAATTCATAACACTGATAATAGGGACCTCTCACATCGTCAATGCCTCACAGCTATGTTCTTGCCAACATGCCCACAATTCTCATGAATGACAGGCAGTCATCAATCTGATTATTTGGCTATCACTGTTGCTCGATTTATTTTAAAAATCAGGAAGATTTAACATACGCAATCTTGTCTATTTAATACTGTCCTACGTGCACCATGATATGTAGGATTAATATGTCACAGCACACTGGGAAAGCGGGAGGGGTACAGAGCAGATGGGAAACAAAGCAATCAAACAAGCAAGACACACATGGGTCAAAGAAAAGGTTAAATATTTCATTACAGCTAATATTCATTAGTATGAAAACTGGTGCCTCAATGAAAACAAAAATATTCCTGTAACTAATTCCACAGATTTCACATTTTAATTATGGTAATCATGAGTCACTGCATCAGAGTGGAAAAGAGCAAAGTAATGTATCTTGTATTAACAATTCAATACAAGCACAAATAGGCTCCTGAGAAACAAAATTAATACAAGACTGATAACAAAACCCAAGGATACTAACAAACCATTTCTAGAACATAATGTATTTAGGCTATTTCTGTCAGCTGACATTAATTAGAAGAGATCTTCAAATTTTACTTTTCATACTTTTATGGTACTATTTGATTACACGTAACAGCAAATGTAAATTTTCCTGGATTCAAACCTTGTGATACTTCCTGCCATATTTTTGTGCATGCTGTTACATATGGTTTGTTTTTAAAACAGAGAGATAATGACTCAATGATTCACAGGTTTCAGTTTGGCACTAAACTAGAAGTACCATTAGTAAAATTGATCTGTAAATGCCCCAAAATGTGGTTGTGTATATAATATCAACTTAACACAATCTTCATTTTGGACTTACGGCTATCATAGCAAATATTTCCCAGGGCACGTCCTGTTTGAAGAAGTATTTCTTGATCTTTGTTGTTTAGCAGCAGAACCAATGGTGGAATCAATCCTGTATCCACACATGAATTTCGCATGAATTCTGGAAACAAAATGGATATCATCAAGCTATTTCTCGAAATAAGCCTAGTATAAATCCATATCGTTCCAAATTGAAGATCTGATAATGTGGAATTCACACCTAGGATTCAAGGCATTGGCTTATATTAAAACACAAGGACAATACATTCCAAATCCTCCACTTTTAGTTAGTTCTGAACTGAACAGAAATTGTAAATCACATTTCAACATCTTTACCAAAGAAACTTGACAACAAGTTACACTGACATTTCAAATATAAAAATATAAAGATTGAAAACATTCTCTTAAGGATAAACCAATACCTACATGGATATAATTATTTAAAAATCTACTTCATACAGCCATTTCATGTAAACAAAAGCAATAATGGGCAATCTAAAACAATTTTCCATTGGATGTATTTTTAAAAAACAAACTTCATTAAAGCTGTAGCTCAAGATATAATTGAATTCTGGAATGCATGACTAATTCACTGGAAAGTTCTTTTATTCAAAATGGGCAGTGCACAATTCTGTCTCAGCTGATGCTTAAAGAATATTCCATTTTTCCTTCACCCACCTGTTATATATGTTTCCTGCCAAAAGATGAGACAAAAATGTAAGCAGCAACCTGCACGGTGAGCAAATGCATGATCCAAGAGGGCTTAAGTAATCAAAGGTGGGAAAAGAGTGAGAAAAACCCAAACAGTGCTGGCATGTAAAAATAGAATCTGATAGTTTTGTTACAGGCAGTGTGGATGGAATGCTAGAATATGGGGTTTATGCTAATTGTAGGGTCAAACAAAAAAGATCAGAACAGTGTAATGTTACCTTCAGCCTACACTGGGATAGTGATAGGGGTTGGGAATAAGTAGCGTGAGTTGACCAATACTTCAGAATTTTTTTTTGTCTGGAGTTAAGGAACAGATGTAAATTCTCCGATTTGCAATGATGCCAGAGGACAGTGCTAATCATGGTGTGAACTGGGAAATCTGGTATTTTCATCATTCATGTAGAAATTATCCTTGTGCCTACAGATAGGACCATTGGATAGAGAGGGAAAAGGTATGACTTTGGGACATTTCGATTATAGTGAAAATCATTGTGCTGGCTATATTGAGCCATCAATTAGAATTGGAGCAGATTGAGAACTGAACAAAGTGGTGAACAATGGGACAAATATTGAAAGAAAATGGAGCGGCCAAAACATTAAGCAGTTTTCTCCACAAAAAATTTTGAAGAAAATTAGAAAGGACACGTTGATATTTCAAAGATGCGAGTGACTGTGATTAAGACAGTTTCTCCCGCTTGCAGCATTGAAAATCAGACTTGCAAATAGGAATGGGCTTGAAGCTCAACACACATATTTCCAAAAACTTTGTACAGCATATTCATGCATCAGCACAGCCGATATTCAGAAATGAAAAGTCAAAAAGAAAATCTTCAAGATGCTGCAAGTCTGACTTAAAAAAATGCTAGGAATATTCAACAAGTCAAACAATGCCTGTGGAAGGAGTTAACATATCAGATCCATGACCTGTCATCAGAACTGGGAGCGTGAAAAAACAAGTTAGTTTTAAGTTGCACGAATTTATAAAAGGCTGCTCCTCCAAAACCAAACATTGAGAGATGGTGCAGCAAAACTGAAGATGTTCCAGGAGAGAAAGTTCTTGTGGAAAACCTCACCATTTTTGGCTACTTCCGCTATAATGTTTGCTACTTTTGCTGCACACGAACAATGTGGCGACAGTAGACGTGGGAAAACTTCAAGAATGCCACTCTCCTGGAGCTTTACACTGGTTTCTGCATCTGCAAGAAAGATTGCAATAATAAATTAAAATTCCAATACAATCCAAGCAAAGCAAAAATGCTTTATGTATCCATACCCAAGGCAAATAATGAATTGGATGTTTTGGATATTGGATACATTTGCATGTTAAGAGTGATAAATGCAAGAATTTCAAAGGATAGGATGTGAATAACTGAAGAGGCAGATGCCAATAATGGACAAACGTTGATGTTGGGGCAGGAAGGCTGAAAATTAAACACTGGGGTGGTTAGAGATAGGGAAGATGAATATATGGAATTATACACAATGAGAAATTTAAGTTAGGTGTTGGGGACTTGGTACACAATAGAAATAGGGAAGAGGAATCATGGATGAGCTGGTTGAAGATGAAATATAGTAGTCTATCCAGGTAAACACTGGATAGTCATGGATTAATTTCATGGGTTGAGGGAGAGGCAGAAATGGGAAATAAGATCCTGACAATGAATAGATTAAGAGGGCAGGTGGTAGGTAGATGTGGAATTTGATGTCATGAGTGTTTGATTAAGGGAGAACATGAGAACAAAGAAAAAGGGACAAAGATTGGTCACTGTGGACGAGTACTGAAATGACAGTGGAGGACTAAGAAAGTCTATTGAGAAATTCTGTTGAACAGGTAAACATGGAAGCAAGTGAAGGGATTCACAAAGAAATGCACAAAAGAGATCTGATAGAGTAGGATGGCACTAAAGGAGGATAGAAGTCAGGGAATTATAGTAGTGGTAAAAGATGGGTCCATTAGGGCTGCACGAGGACCAGCCAAATTTGGTAATGAATGGCTGTATCAGGTGTGAGAAGGATACAGTAACGTTTGAGCTTGGTAAAACAAATGCATGATAAAAAATTACTAAGGATAAAAAATGATGAAAGTTCTGCAGAGCTTTCAATTCTATGGCTCATTGGAGGGTCAAAGGCTAACTATGTGTTAGCTTCAGATTGTTGTCATTGATTCTGTGTTGATCTCTGGAGGAGGTTGTCTGGTAAATAGGGTCAGATTTAAAGTGCAACTATAGACCTTTCACGTCAATAATAGTCCCAGATGAGGAGTGTTGATATACTTTTCATTTATTTAAGAAGAAACATTCAAGTTTAATTTTTGGTCCACAGTAGGACCAGTCTTTCATGATTCTACCAAACAAGATATTACTTGTATTGAACCAGATCTCTCTACAAAATCTCCTTCACTATGAACTAATTTTTAAAATGTATTATCATTTGAATCAGGTACCAAAGCAAGATAAAGCAAATCAAGTGGTCTCGTCAGATTTTCTTGACGATGTTAACCCTTTCCCTTCCAGCTTAAGTTTAGAACTTTGGAAATTTAGAACACCACCAGCAAGTTCTCTCAAAGTAAAAGATTTCTTTAGTACATAATTCACTTAATTCTAATTTAAATTAGACAGTTTAAAAACAATGAAAATTTCCACTGAAAATTACTGTTACAAAAAATTAAACTATAAATACGACAAGGTCTAACATATCACCAGCAAGTTATACCTTTGATCATCAGGCATACTCATTTTTTGAACTAAAGCTATCTACACTGAATCAGGAATCTTGATCTGAAATTAAATCCGCATGTTTATAACTACCGCATGATAATCCTACTAGTACTTCAAACACAATCCTACATTTATTTCTGATTACTGTTAATGTTTTTTTTGTTTACTCTGATCCTCTTGCTTTACGTGTTTTGAAGAAGGAAATCATTTTAAACTGCTTCATTAGAGACTCATCCGATTAAAGTTTTGTTCTGGTTATGCTCCGTTCTTGGTTTTCTATTTTATCATCTCTTCCTTTACATCAGAACTGATGCAAAATTGTTAGCTTAATTTCTGTTGAAACTTCCTTTTTTTAAAATACTATATATTTGCACAGTCAAACAGCAGCATTACAACAAGGAATAAAAGGAGAAACTGTACAATTAATGACACATTAAGGTTTTATTATACAAATGCTGGCTTGTACGATAATGCACTGCATATTTGCTGCATGCAAAAAGAATAAGGCAAACTTACATTTGGATCTGTGGACTAGAATTATAATGATAATAGCTTGATGACCAAATGGCCTCCTTCCCAATTCTTACTGGTTCTATGTGAAAACAATAAATAACTGGAGTAGTAATTTGACAAGATCATAGCTCATCTATCTCAAACCATTTTCTAGTCCTATCCCCATATTCTATAATATCCAAAAATCTATTCATCTGCTTGCATCACGGTCTGGTACAGCAATTCAAATGTGCAGGAACGCAAGAAGCTGTAGAGAGTGGTAGACTCTGCCCAATACGTCAGGGGCACATCCCTCCTCACCATCAGTAGTATCTACAGGAGGCGCTGCCTCAAGAAGGCAACATCCATCATCAAAGATCCCCACCATCCAGGCCATGCCATCTTCTCGCAGCTACCATCGGGTAGGAGGTACAGAAGTCTGAAGACCCACATCACTAGGTTCAAGAACAGCTACTTCCCATTCGGTTCTTGAACCAACTACCACAACCCTAATCACTAGCGTTTAGCAACACTATGACCATTTTGATCACTTTGCACTAAAATGGATTTTATTTTTGTTTTGTGTTATTTCTTGTAAAAATTATGTTTGTGTTTATGTTTTTCTTGTGAATGCTGCTTATACAATGCTATGTATCTGTGATGTTAACAATAAACTTGACTTTGAGTGAAACCAATGATCAAGCCTCCACGGCACTCCGAGGTAGAGGATTAGAACCATAGAACCATATAGCACAAAACAGGCCCTTCGGCCCACCATGTCGTGCCGTCCATCAGACCACCCTCACACTACCTAACCCCTTCCTCCCGCATATCCCTCTATCTCACATTCCTCCATATGCCTATCCAACAAGCTCTTCAACCTGTTCAATGTATCTGCCTCCACCACCACCCCAGGCAGTGCATTCCATGCACCAACCACTCTTTGGGTGAAAAACCTCCCTCTGACATCTCCCCTGAACCTCCCACCCATAACCTTAAAGCCATGACCTCTCGTCTTGAGCATTAGTGCCCTGGGAAGGAGGCGCTGACTGTCTACTCTATCTATTCCTCTCAATATTTTATAAACCTCTATCATGTCTCCTCTCATCCTCCTCCTTTCCAGTGAATAAAGCCCTAGCACCTTAAGCCTCCCCTCATATTCAATACCCTCCAATCCAGGCAGCATCCTGGTAAATCTCCTCTGCACCCTCTCCAATGCCTCCACATCCTTCCTATAATGAGGCGACCAGAACTGAACACAGTACTCTAAATGTGGCCTAACTAGAGTTTCGTAAAGCTGCATCATAACCTCGCGGCTCTTAAACTCAATCCCGCGATTTATGAAAGCCAACATCCCATTGGCCTTCTTAACTGCTCTTTCCACCTGTGAAGCAACTTTCAATGAACTGTGAATATGAACCCCCATATCCCTCTGCTCCTCCACACTGCCAAGTACCTTGCCATTCACCCAGTACTCTGCCCTGGAGTTTGTCCTTCCAAAGTGTACCACCTCACACTTCTCCGGATTGAACTCCATCTGCCACTTGTCAGCCCAGTTCTGCATCCTATCAATATCCCTCTGTAAGCTCCGACAGCCCTCCACACTATCCACAACACCGCCTATCTTAGTGTCGTCTGCAAACTTACTAACCCAGCCCTCCACCCCCTCATCTAAGTCATCTATAAATATCACAAAAAGTAGGGGTCCCAGAACCGATCCCTGCGGGACACCACTAGTCACTGCCTTCCAATCCGAGGGCACTCCTTCCACCACAACCCTCTGCTTTCTACATGCAAGCCAATTCCTAATCCACACAGCCAAGCTTCCTTGGATCCCTTGGCCTCTGACCTTCTGAAGAAGCCTACCATGAGGAACCTTATCAAATGCCTTACTAAAATCCATGTAAACCACATCCACCGCACTGCCCTCATCAATCTTCCTGGTCACCTCCTCAAAGAACTCTATCAGGCTTGTGAGGCAAGATCTTCCCTTCACAAAGCCATGCTGGCTGTCCCTAATCAGTCCATGATTCTCAAGGTGTTCATAAATCCTATCCCTTAGAATCCACCACAGACGTGAGACTCACCGGTCTATAATTCCCTGGCCTATCCCTATTACCTTTTTTGAACAAGGGGACAACATTCGCAACCCTCCAATCCTCCGGCACCACTCCCGTAGACAACGAGGATTCAAAGATCCTTACCAGCGGTTCAGCAATCTCCTCCCTAGCCTCTCGAAGCAGCCTGGGGAAAATCCTGTCAGGCCCCGGAGATTTATCTGTCTTAATATTATTTAACAACTTCAACACATCCTCCCTCTTGATATCAACAACCTCGAGAACATTACCCACACCAGCACTCCCTTCCGCATCATCAAGACCCCTCTCCCTGGTGAATACCGAAGAGAAGTACTCATTGAGAACTTCTCCCACTTCCGCCGCCTCCAGGCAAATTCTCCCACCTTTGTCCTTAATCGGACCTACCTTCACCCTAGGCATCCTCCTACCCTTCACGTACTTTCTCATGACTTTAGTTCTAAATGGTTTGCTCCTTATTCTGACCCCAGGTTTTAAGCTTCTTTTCTGGCGAAACAGCCAACCTGCATCCATTCTGTATAGCCCTCCAAAAATGTTATGTTTCAAATGAGGTCACTCCCATTCTTGTATACTCTGGAGAATCAAGGCCTAACTACTCAGTCTCTTATCTGACAACCCTGCCATCGCAGGAACCAATCTGGTGAATATTCACTGCACTATTTCATGTGCATCTTTGTAAGGAAACCAAACTTGTATGCCATACTCCAGTTGTGGTCCCACCAAGGCCCTATATAAATACAGTGGAATATCTTTACTTGTGTTCAAATCCACCTGCAATAAAGGCCAGCATACTTTTTGCATTCTTAATTGCCTGCTGTATCTGTAATCAATTTTCAGTGACATGTCAAAGGACACCAGATCTTTAAATATCAACATTTCTCACTCGCTCACTATTTGTTTTATCTACCTATGTGGAAAACTTTAGTTTTCTATAGGGTGTACACCACCTGTCATGGTGTTTCTCCTCTGAAGCTTCCTTGCATCCTCGTTACAACTGACATTCCTAAGCAGATTGTCTTCAGTGAACTTGGAAATATTACATTTGGTCTTGGTTATAACTGTACAGGAGATCACAGACATAATCAGAGTGAGAGCAAAAGGAGAAATAAAGTGGCAGGCAATGGGAAACTCCAAGTCAGCCCTGTAGACTTCATGCAGGTGGGCTGTAAAGCAGTCACTTCATCTGTTGGGTTTCTCCTGCAGAATCCCTGTCGTTCCACTCTTTCCTTCTCACCATCCAGGGATCCAAACAGTGCTTCTTCCAATAGAGTGCACACATTTGGTGGTCTTCAGGATGGACAATAGGTGACTACTTTGCAGATCGCCTGCAGACAGTAAGCAGGGGCAACTTTTAGCTTCTTCTTGCCTGCCACTCTTTCGCCATCTCACTCCCACTTTGACCTGTCTGTGGATTCCTACACTCTTATGAACGAGACCTAACTCAGGCTTAAGGAACAGCATTTCTTTTTCTGTCTGGATACATTACAGTGGTCCAGCTCCAATATCGAATTCTACCACCAGGTAACTTGTTTTCTTCACCTGCATGAGAACTTGCTATTTCCATTGCAAGTCTCCACCTGTAATAATTTTACACTCCTTTGTTTGCATTTTCATACTCTAACTGCCCCAATTAACCCACTGACCAATAACCTCAACTTAAACCAAAAGGTAACACCAGCATCACCCCATCACAGACATTTCTTTTGTCTGATTAACTTAAACCTAATTCCTTTCCTAGTTCTGCTGAAGGGTCTTCAACCCAAAATGTTAACTCAAGATGTTTTTATTTTATACATATATAAACCACAGACACTGCCCGACTTGAGTGTTCCCAGCATTTTCTGTTTTTATTTGTGTAAACAGAAGCCTGCCTGACTACCAAAGGTGAAAGCACACATCATTCACTGTAGTGCAAAAAGAATCAGTTTTGTAGTCAATACCATTTAGGAATTAACCTGCATTCCCATTTCCCAAGGGCTTGGACTACTGAGCTCTGCAGAAATAGAGCTGCAAGGGCCAGGGCAGACTGTTTCTGCTGCTCCCAAGACTGCTCCAATTCTTAATAGACCCCCTGCCCCTCCCCCAGGCCTACATAGCCCTTACTCCTATAGCCGGAAAAGGCTCCATGTGCTATCTGGAGTTGGCAGCACATCAAGAGCAACAAGTTGGCAGGGGAAAAACTGTTTCTGCATAGGAGAGTTCTGAGCAATAGCACAAGGACAGAAGGCAACACAGCACAGAACAGACATACACCCATTGAACATTTGCCTTATCACGTCAACTGTATAGTCCGATAAACATTTGTATTTGTATTTATGTGGGCTGCTTCAGCATTTTATCCAGGTTAGGCTGATTTGCTCAGCTTTGCTGCACAAGTCCTTTCTTGGTCAATATTTGCCATTTCACTCTCAAACAGATCAATAGCATATTTAAGATGGTAGATTTACCCCAATGGTCAGGCCTGGATTAGCTATTGTCTAATTTGCCTCATTAAACTTTAATACCCATGAATATCAAAAACTGTCACTCATTTACAATTTTCAATTATTGTTAAACCTCCACCATACAGTGGTAAAGGAGAGCACTTCCTAATTTTGTTCTCTAAAGATTTCTCTAGTCCCAATGGTTATCTAGCAGAAATGCTGACAATTCCTTGCACCCCCACCCCTCCCTCAGATGTTGCTTGACCTGCTGAGTTCCTCTAGCAGTGTTTGCGGCTCCAGATTTCAGTAACTGCAGCATCTTGTGTCTCCAGCAGACATGATATCTACCCTAATTTCTTAACCTCAAATCAAAAATCATTCGACCTTACTAAATTACAGGGAATAAAAGCTGCATCTCGTTAATTTAATGCAAGGTGTATCATTTGGTATATCTGATTTGTTATTTCCACTTTAGTATGCATAGAAAATTTCAGTTTACACTTACTTTCTAACCAGGGCTTTGTAGGACTATTGGAAAACATTCACCATTTTGTATTATTGTCACATATGAGCCAGTGAATGTATTACCCCAGCTATAAACAATAGAACTGAGAATTATTGAACAAACCCAAGAGCTATTTTTCAAAAGAGCACAATGATACCAGCTAGTTAGCTTACTTCTGCATTCAGTTAGATGCCAATCTCATAAACAGGCCAGTGTACTGGAAATTTTTTTGAAAAATGCATACAAGATAACAAGTTTATATTACTGTAAGCAAATATTCATACAAAAACAGCAATGCCAAAACTTTGATTCAAAAAAATTTAAATTCATACATTGGCTAGCAGAATGATACAATATGAAGGTTTACCACCTAGATAAATGTTGAACTTCTAGTGTACAATTCCCTGTTATCAATAGCGTTTCCAAATAATAGTGTTCATAAAATTCAAAATCATAGGTTCAAATTCAAATCATTTGACACATTCACAAGTTGTGGGTGTTGTTAGTTATGCTCATTCTCAATCCTCTGTGGTGGTGGTAGTTGAACAACCACTTTGATCTGAAGTCCTAGCACTGGTATTCCCAACACTGCTGGGTGGGTAGCAAGATCCAAAATATTGACTCATGGACGATGAAGAAACAGCAATTTATTTCCAAATCACATTGGTTGGTGTTGGAAGGAAATCTGTAGCACTTGGTCCTTCTCAGCAGAGATTGCACATTTTAGAAATGAAGAATCCTTGGCAATTTGTTGCAACATTCTGTAGATGGTACACAGTGCACCAGTAATATTCACCATTACAGAGGAAATACAAAGTCAAGGACTTCAAAATAGTAGGGTGTTAATGATTTGCCAGCTTTTGTTTTTAAACAGCCACTTTAAAATACCATAGGTCTCATTGGATGAAACAGTCCAAAGTGAAAATTATACTAGATCAAGAACATTTATGAGAATAGATTGAGAGTTCAAGCCCCAATTGAGATTCTGGACCTTTAGGCATTGAAATGCTACTTTGAATAATTGACAACTGAATAATAGTTCAAAAGTAGTATATAGGATTGTTCTCTTACTCCATTGCCAATTCAGAATTTAAAAGCTACTGATAGCAGTTCAATCTTGTTAATTAACCAAGTCTAAAATGTTTGCTAACCATGCTTCTCAGCAACCACCCTTTCCACCCAGTTAAAGCCCACCTTATACTTTGGACTTCACTGCCACCTAAGAAAAATACTAGCCAGATCTTCACTTATTGCAATACTTTGGTTTTGGGACATGTAATACCCATGATTTTTGGTATTCAATCCACATAACCCATTGTGACAATGGTGCAGGTCAAGGGCCTTGTGCATATTCTGCTCTTCAGCAGCACTTGATCAAGGCCTCATAGGCCCAAATGGCCACAAATCATGTGTATTATGCCCTTTTTGGTTCTCTCACAACTGAAGTCGTGTCAGATTTTTGAATCAATCTCAGAAGTGCTAATTTTGCTTTTTAAAAATCATGACACACTGCAGACTTGAAATCAATATTTGAAATTGCAGCAGTCAATGCATTTCCTGGGGCAAAGGTACTGCAAAGCTTGATTGCAAGCCTTCACAAATTTAATATCAGGACCAAATGCACACTAGTTCATAATTTCAGCAATGATCCTATTCATCAGCAAATCTGTAATTTAACATCTACATTACCTGCATGATAGTTCAGTTGTGAAACTGAAATTTTCACAAGTATGGCCATAGTATAGAAATCAGTATATTGGCACACATACAATACATACCATAACTTTCTAACCAATACAAGATTGTTAAATTAGGAATAAATCTTAGGAGTCCTGCAGAAAAAAGGTTGCTGATGAATATATCATGTTAAACACCGATCAAACATTGAATAGTTTAGAAAGAACCTAGGCAATGGTGTCAAATCGTATGCAAGAAATCCCCTCAAAACTTCAGAATAGTGCAAATCAGAAATAGTACGGTGCACGAACTATAACAGTTTGAAACACAGGATTAGAGATTCTAAAAATAACAAATAAAAATCTCAAGGTGTTTCAATATCATTTTAATAAGGAACAAACAAAAACAATGACAAGCTATACAAGAGATAGCCAAAAGCATGTTGGGAGGCAGAGTGGTTTTGGAAGTAAATTCCAGCTCTTACGGCTAATCAGCTAAGAACAATCAACCAAGGGGATTGCAATCAGCATAGCAATGCTCAAAGCACAAGATCTCAGAGGTTAATAGGACTGGAGAAATTACAGGAATAGGACTCATGTGAAAATACAGCAAGACACTTAACCAGAATTAATTTGCCAAAATCCATTGACATTCATAAATTCTTCTTTGAAAAATGAGAAAGTTTGCAGGACAGTGGTACAGATACATGGGCTAAGGTCTTGTGTAATTGGAGAAAGTTGGTTTTAAGCACATCTAAAGAGATTCAAAACAAAGATCACTTGGGATAGAATTACAAAGGAGACTAGAAAAAAGTCAAGACATCCCAATGATCATTATGACTTGGCACCAGGGAGAGATTGCAAAAGCCAATAGATTAGAAACATGCCAACGTTGTATTCAAAGGGTTGATAAAATGAAGAGGCAAACAGAATTTCAGTTCCGTTCAATAGTGTCAATTAGCAATTTTTATCTGCATGTTTAATAATAGTATTGTATTCAGATAGAAAAAGATCAGTTCTGACCAATTATTAGAAGTAATTATATGTTACAGCAGTGGCAAACCCCATGACACTATACTGGACTTGCAGAAGACATCTGGCAACATGTCACATGAAGGGTTAACAATAAAGCTAAAGATGTGGATACCTGGGATGAAACTTGCAAAACAACAAATGCCTTCTCCAAACTAAGTGGGCACTTTAACAGAAAATAACTTGGAGATGGTACAGGAATCACAAAATAAATGGTACAAAATATGCAAATCTGCTCATCTCCCATACTGTACTCATTGTCACCCTCTTCATCCAAACTCTTAAAATTGCTGTCACCTCCCAAGATCGTGCCTACCATTTCCAAAACTCCATGCTTAGAATTCATCCAATTAGTTTGTCTCAACCACAGTAAATAGATTTGTCAGTCATAAATTACATCAATGTAGTTGTGACATGGTAAATAAACCTTTATCCTCAACTGTCTTGACATTTATTATCATCTCCTTCAGTGCCCCATTTATCAACCACTTGCTGCAATTAGCACTTCAAAATTCCATTTTTCCAGTTGCAATTTCTTCTATTCCCATATCCTCACCATTTCTGGTAACATCCATTCCTTACTTACATGGAGTCCCTTGGAAACAACATACTGTGTTAGCTTCCACAATTGCTGATGATACCCAACTCATGCTCATCACCTCAAAATCTCCTCTGTTATTCAAATTGTACTGGATGAACTGTAATTTCCTATATCAAAAATTTGTAAGAACAAACCCATCATCTTCAGTCCTCACCACTAGTTTTCTTGTTTCAAGTTGCTAGAGAAAGGGATGTTAAACCACACTTTGTAACCCAATCCAAAACTAAATATTGCTGCAAATTTAAAACAGCAAACAAAATGTGTCCAGGTAGCTAAAAAGATGAGAAACGAAGATTTCAGGTTGATCAGACTATAAAGATGAAAGGCCATCTACCCGAAACATTATTGCTTTCACAGATGCTGCTTGACTTGAGTATTTACAGCATTTGCTGTTTACATTAGCAGGCCCAGCATCACATTTGACCACATCTGCACCATCACTAGATTGGCTGACTTCCACCTTATCACCTGATTCTGTTTGAGCATCTCCTCTATGTCCTTCCTAATTCTGGACTTGACTACTCTAGCACACATGGTTAGCCTCAAAATTCCTTCCAGTTTTGAATGATCTGATGTCTAATTTGTAACTAAACCAATGTTAAGGCTACTTTATTAGCAGCTGTCCTTTGAACCACCTAACTCCCCAACACACCAGTTGTTTTGTTTTTAAAAGACAATTACTTTTGCCAAGTTTAAGCAGCCATCTTATTTTAAGAAATTTTATTCAATAATGCTCCTGAAAGGTGTCTTGGAATGTTTACATTAAAGGCTGTATATAAATTAAAGCTGTAGTGGAAAGTCAGATCTAAGTAGTTAATATAATTCATGGGTGTTCTCCCACAATTTTCTACTTATTCTTAACTTTCAACAAGAAAAATCTCCGAAAAGTATAATTGCATGCAGCAGTGTAAGTGACTATTACAACACTCATGTTCACACCCATTACTGCCAAGGTAAACTTTTAAATTCAGCTTTTGTAATCTTAGTCAAAATTTGAACTCCTTGTAATGGAATCCTCAGGAGTTGAAGATACAGGAATTGAATATTTTCTAAGACCCTTGTTATTCTGTACCACAAAACTACCAGGATTGATGTGGAAACAGGAGATTAAAAATAATCAAAATAACAACCATCTGAATTTTCACAATGCTCAGTTAAAAGAAAAAAGGAACAGCAGACTGCCAGATATTCCAGCACCAAGGGTCACAAATGGTTGATGGGGCATATGCAGTAGTATTTAGGCATAATCCAGCCATAGCTGTGCAGTCAGGCTTGATGGATCAACTGGACTTTTTAAAAACTTAGTTTTCATGTGATTGTATCTTCCTCCCAAGTAACAGTGTGGATTCTCATGACAGAAGCCAGAGGTAGGGCTTCAAAGCAATGGTAACATCTCAGACTGATTATGTTTAAAAATTAGTAGCTTCATGGCAATGTACCAGAAGCCAAATCTTCTGAGAATTGAAACTGCAGCAATCTTTGCTAACCTAGACAATCAAGGAGGGGAAAAAAAAAAGTACATTTTCTCTGCAAGTTCCAACCATTCAAGGACTGGCACAAGAACTTGTGCAAGGTCTCTTAATGCTGTTCTCAATTGGAACAGGAACAGATTTTCCCTGCAGAAGAAACTAAACCATATTTAAAAACATTGCTAATTCTTTTCTAATAGATTATGCACAGTATTAATACAAAGATGTGTAACTGGAGACTCAGTTAAGCTATGGAAAATCCTTCAACTATTGAACAGCTGGAACAGGCAACTTTTGAAACCATACAGATACAGTATTTAGTGAAAAAGTACACCCAATAAACCACTTACTGTTTTGAGCCAGAGCTTGGAGGAGGCAGTCAAGGCATCCCTCTACGCTATCTGATGTGCCATCAGCAGTTAGCTTGAGTTTTTGCAGGGCATCATTTAGGTTATCTGTTTTTTTGGGGGACAGTAAAAATAAAATCAAAGACTTAAGTTTGACTAACACTTTGGTGTACTAGCAACTTGTGTGTATATACACAGGTACACTTATTTTCACAATAGGCAACATTTAGCAAGATCCAATCTTTCATGAAGGATTAGGCATATGGATTAGTTGTTAATTTCACTACTTTAAAGGTCTTATATTTAAGGTCTAATATTTGATGATCCAAACATTCATTTGCAGCTTTATTTGAATATTGATGGAGCTCATTAGTTGTTTTGAGAGAAAATGGATTGCTTATTTTATACTATCAAGATAACTGCACCTAATTACAGAGATTCAGAAGCCACAAATAATACTCCATTCACTTAAATCAGGCAAAATACACAACTACAACTGATATAGGACATTAACAAAATATTGTTAATATGGATGGGCATAAAACAAAGATTAAAAAGGAAATACTGGCACAATGTCTAATAGTTATAGGACAAATAGTAGGACTGGTTTAGTAGCCACAGCTCAGGAAAGTGTGAAGCTGAATAGTTGTATGCTCACAGCAAGGATTTAAACATTTAATATGTCGGGGAACAAGCAGTAAATGTTGGCCAAAGCTGAACAAACAATTTAGTCTAAGGATGGGAACTATGGAATCTTGTACAAGCTGGAGGGGTGGAGGACAAGAATCCTGTGAAGTTCCATGCTGTGGTTTACAGGCAAACAAAAATAGACAAAAGTTCTCAACAACCTGACAGTTAGGAAGAAACAGAAGTTTTGATGTTACAGTCTGAGTTTGTGTATGCGAATGATGCTGTTGAGGGACAGCAGTAATTGCAGGAAAACTCATGGGTACTTTAGCCCATAAGAAAAGCATCTCCAGAAATTTACTGTATTCACTGAGATAGGCAAGCTGAAATCCATACAAACCCTGAAAGAAGGCAGTGAAGGATGGCAAGCTGGACTACAGTAAGTGACAGATGTTAAGAGAATACTAAGTGATGATGCACCATTCTTAGAAGATAGGTTGAAGATTACATTGAAGGGACTGTGGCTCTGGAGCTAGAGGCAACATAGAGCAAACACCACCCCCAAAAAAAATTACACTCAACATTAAGACATGGGTCAAACGTAGGCTTTCCAAGGATAGCACAAAGCTGGTTTTAAAGTGACAGTATCAAAAGCAAAGATGACAGCAAGCATAAACTCTTACAACACTGAACACAACTCAACCCAGTTATTTTTTGATTAGCACATGGATAAAAGTCACAAGTAGGAAGTAAACTGCACAGCAAAATAAGCTTGGAGACTCAAGTCAAACATGGTCTTAGGACAGTTGTGCAATGGCCAAGGAACAAGTTACCAAAAAGTGCAAATCAGAAAATTTACAACTCAGGAAATTTTCATTAGTAGAGAGGAGGAAATTTAAGGGAGATCTGCAAGGCAAGTCCTCCTCATTTGCACTACAAGTGCTCCATTATTTTTTTTGAAAGCAGTTCAAGTTTTCTTCCAGACTCCTTTGTTCCAAAGAAAACTTTAGCTTTATCAGAGGCAGGAGGGATTAAAAAAAGTGGAACAGAATGTATCCAGTCAAGTGTTAGAGAAGGCAGCTAGAACCAATCCACATGCACGGCTGAACACAAAAACCTTATGGACATCAGTGGAAAACTAAAAAGATGGACTAAGTGTTTAAAAATAGAATTTAACTGATTCAAGCCTTTGAAAGGTACTACCACATCAATTATGGAAAGAGGATGATTCATAATGGTTCTCAGTACATCAGATGCAATTCCCACCATCCAATATTAATACTTTGCCAAAACAGATTCAGGTCATTGTCACATTGCTATTGTAGGAACTTGTGGTGTGGTCACTAATGTGGGTTCAGGTAAATGAATACACTCCAAGAGTACTTCATTGGCTACAGAATGCTTTAGAGCACCCCAGATGTCCAAAAACATTACATAAACAATTTTCTTTCAAATCCTGGAATTAGGAATAGCTGGATTATGAAACAAGTGCATGTTACAATTCCCTTCCCCCAATCATCCAAATTAATTTTTGCATCCATTGTGTTGTGCCCACATAAAATATCTTAAAATATACCAAACCCACAACTAGGCTGGGGGGGGGGGGGGGGGGGGGGGGGGGGAGGTGATGGGGTGGGGTGGGGGGGAGAGAGAAGTGATTTTAGTATTACTGGAATCTCAATGATCAAGTTTCCCCACACCTAAACCTCCATAATCAATTGTAGGGGACTGAACAGCACCTAGCAATTCCCAGCTAAATTTGTAATAATAAAAATAAAACTGCTGCAGCATCATTAGAAATAATGATTTGCCTACCAGTAATTATGCTAACTTCAGATTCTCATAATATGTACAGTACTCTTCCTTTACCCACCCGCAATCCCCCCACCGTTCCAATTTTCATAAAAGGTGACAAAACCAGTCGACCAATACAAGACCTCTGGACTACCTATAAAATGCCCAAATATAATCCATTAGAACAGAACCAGTCACTGCATTTAGGTAATCAGATGGATGTGGAAGGCAGATTGAGAAAAACATATCAAGTTTTCTGCAAAGTCACAAGCCTTCTCAGCTTTTGATCAATGATATACTGTGGCTTCAACTTCCACAGGAATATTCAAATTTAGTGCCAAATTCTGGAAATTGATCATTCCTAGTACAATTGTGCTTTGAACACAACTTTTACATTTAATGAATGGGAGCATACATGAGTTGTAATGAAGGGTCTTCAACTCAAAAGGCTGACTGCTTCTCTTTCCACAGATGTCACTTGACCTACTGAATGTTGCCAGAATTTTGTTTTTAAATGATGGAGTATATTTATTCAAAATAAAATCTTATTTTTTCACTATAATATATCCCCCAATTGTGATTAATGGTTTTCACTTCAGCTTCACACAAGGTACTTAATGCATGGTCAAGTGGAAGATGCAAACTTTAAAAAGGTTACAATAGAGTTCTCTGCAGTACAGTGATAATATGGCTGGGATACTTAAGGAAATTGCAGCACTAACTAAAAGTCCCTTTGGGTAGCATTTGGAATAAAACTGGTCAGTGGCACAATTGGTTTGAGTATTAAAATGTCAGATCTTGCCAGCTGTGCTAAAAACTCAAGCAATGTTCCAAATTCTCTACCATCCCTGCAAATGGTATGCCAGATAAACAGCATACCAAGCACAGAGGAAAATAACAGCTCAGTTCCAAATTCAAGATGCCTTAAAAAATGGTACTGGCCCAATTTTGTGAAATTATTGATCTTACCGTGAAAAGAAATCTTTCTCACTTCTTCCCTCCCCCCCCCCAAACATCTATCGCTGCACTTCAGACCAGTGTGCACAAGCATTTACAACAGAGGCAGAGAGAATCATAATTAAATTTAATTAGCTTAGGAACAGAGCACATTTTCATCTATTGCAATATTTAAAAATATGCAAATTTATGCTGAAAGGCTATTTAATACCATGACATAACTCATTGGCAAGATACAATCATTTTCTGTACAAGGGGTGAAATTTCATCTGCACTACCCAGTCTTGCAGTTCCCTGTACAACAGAATGGATTATGCTAAAAGCATTTGATATAACAACTCATTGTGGGCATTATCGTGGCTGGTTGCCACAATTCATTCTTGATTTTTCCAAGATCTCTTGATTTAAATTATGTCCCAGCTGCCGAACATAGTCGGATTCATCTCAGACGTTGCTATAATCATGCAGTTATGCTTAAGTATCTGGCAGAAGTCTATTTATTTACATGAATATTGAAGTTATATTCCATGCTCCATAAAGGGCTGAGAATTTACCCAAGCTTTCTTCAAAACTATCAATTCTGCAATCTACTTGATTATTTAAAATGTTCCAGACATCAGTTTCATAATTGTTTCTTGATGAATTTTTAAAGTTACTGTTAGTTTTGAAAGGATAGTCACTACATTTATAACTAATTTTGGAAATAACGGCCAAGACCAACTATCCTGCCTGAAATCACGTTCACAAAGAATTCCAGGTATTTACAAGTATCTAAGGTACCATACAAGTGAATTACAACTATCTGATGTAAATTAAGCCATTCCTAATTTTGTAGCCATGGGAGAAATAGATTTAAGATCTTGTTGATGAGAGCAAAACAAACCCCTAAATTTTCTTGAACATGAAAAGGAAATATACATGCAAAAATACCTTAAGGGAAATCAGTTCTAGAAGAGACTATTCCTTGCTGGGTTAGACTCTACATTCTTAGGACACCCATAGACATCAAGTGTTGGGGCAAATAAATTACCATGGGGGGGGGTGGGCTAATCCTGTTCTAATCCTTCATTTACTGTGCAAATGATTTTTCATTAATATGGCAGGGATGGAGAGGAGTCTTTCAGTTCAGCCACTTTGTTTTACTATAAAATCATTCTGCAGTGGGGCAACCCAATAACTTGCTCTACATTACTATGTATAAAACAATAGTCTTTAAATAGTCTCTTCAAAAGAGATCGTAAGTGTCAGCAGGAATTTGACTGGAGATTTTATTACAGATTCAGCTAAAAACATCTGCTCACTCTCCTCCCCTCCCATGGGAACTAGTGCAGGACCCCACTGATCCTTCCCATCTTCAGTATGGGGAGTGCAAAGGTAGTTTAAAATGCCTCCATCAACATTCTTGGGGGGGGGGGGGGAGAATGAATCGCTACAATCAAGGGTAATACATGATTGCACGGATTGTTCTTCACACACACACGGCGTGAAAGGAAGTGACAGCTGCAGAAGAGGAAACAGGACCGAGGTTTGGGTTTACTCGGGGCTTGAAGGTGCATTATTTCCCCCTTGGATGACCGGCTAAGCAAGCTGATTAATTGCAGGGCGGAGTTTGCAAGCATGCTCGGACGCGCATTTGGAGTTGATGCAACACAGAAGGAATGATGAGCGCAAGAGCTTTCCTCTGCAGCCCCAGTGCGTGACCAATTTCCCTTCCTTGCCGGGTCTGCCGCTCTCGTTGCACTGCCTCCACCCCGGAACGAATGGGACCCGGGCGCGCGCATGCGCATCGCCCTCCCCCCCCCCCCCACACCCCGCGGCCGCGCGCAAACGCTCACGGGCACGCGGCACTTACCCATGACGCGCAGGCGCGGGGCAGGGCTCGACACCCCGCCGACGGTTGGAGCCGGTACCCCGCCCCCGCCTCAGGAGGTTGGGGGGGGGGGGGGTGGTGGTTTGATGCCGGGCGGATCCGACCCCGCCGCGTCCTCGTCCACAGGTCTGAGGAGAAGCACGGCGAGGGCGCGGCTCCCGATCGGGTACGGGCGCTCTTCCAAGCCAAGCCCGGCAAAGAGGCACAGCCCGACGCCGCAGCCTTGGCTCTCGGGGGCGGGCGAGGCTCGGACAACGGCGTCCCTGTCGAGGTACTTTCGCCCCCTCACCGCTCCTGCTGCTCCCGTTCTTCCCTCACCCGTCGATGCTACTGAGCAGCCGCCACAGCCGTTAGCTCTTCAGCATCACCGAGGCTGCGCGGCAGATGCCCCGCCCCCTTTTTGCGGCGATTGGAGCCCGGCCAGCCTAGCGTGCTTCCCTTTGGTGACTGTGAACGTCAATCACATCGGCGCGCACCAATTGAGACCAGGAGGGCGGGACGTCAGCATTTGCCCGTCTTCCATTGGTTGCCCTCGTCTCCTTCCCGAGCACCTGCCCCCCTTGCTCTTTAAAAAGACTGAGTTGTCCCGCCTCTGAAGACATCACCAATTGGAGGCTGATTGGGACGTCAAAACGCCACTGCGTCCTTCTTGATTGGCTACTTGAGAAGTCAATTATTAACGTGCCTCTCCTTGCGTCAGAGCGACAGCAGGAGGCCATTCAGCCCATTCTTTCAGACCTTGATTGCACCTTCACCATGCTTGTTGATCATGATGTATGTTGAGTGACCAGCTTGGGAACTGGCTATTTTAGAACATAGAACAGTACAGCACAGGAACTAATTAAACTAATAATTAAATACCTAGCTAATATTAAGAGGAATAGATAGACAGCCAGCGCCTCTTTCCCAGGGCACCAATGCTCAATACAAGAGGGCATGGCTTTAAAGTATTGGGTGGGAAGTTCAGAGGGAGGTTTTTTACCCAGAGAGTGGTTGGGGCATGGAATGCGCTGCCTGGGGCGGTGGTGGAGGCAGGTACATTGGTCAAATTCAAGAGATTACTAGATAAGCATACGGAGGAATTTAAAATAGAGGGATATGTGGGAGGTAGAGGTTAGATAGTCTTAGGCGAGGTTTAAAGGTCGGCACAACATTGTGGGCTGAAGGGCCTGTATTGTGCTGTACTGTTCTATGATAAACTAATCCCTTCTGCCTACACAAATCCATATCCCTCCGTTCTCTGCACATTCACGTGCCCATCTAAGGGCTCTCAATTGTTTCTATCATATTTGCCTCCACCACCACCCCTGGCAGTGCATTCTAGGCACCCACCACTCTGTGTAAAAAAAAATTTGTCCCACACATCTCCTTTGAACTTACCCCCTCTCGCCTTAAATGCATGTATTAGACATTTTGACCCTGGGAAAAAGATACCAGCTGTCAGAGTAGCTATGCCTCTCACAATCTTGTAAACTTCTATCAGGTCTCCCGTCAGCCTTTGCCGCTCCAGAGAAAACAACCCAAGTTTGTCCAACCTCTCTTTATAGCATTTTAGATCTCCCTTAGATCTAATACTCTGCAACAAGGAGATCTAAGAAGTAGGCTACTCTGCCCACAAACCTGATGTGCTGTTTAATAAGATCATGGTTCTGATTATAATTACATTCTGATCTACCCCAATGGTAACCTTTCACCCTCTTCCTTACAAAATACCTCTGCTTTAACATTCAAAGATACTGCTTCCACTGTCCTTTTGAGGAAGAGAATTCCAAAGATTCTCTGACTGTTTAACAAAATAATATTTCACCTCATCTATATCTTAAATAGGTGACCCCTTATTTTTAAACAGTGACCCCCAATTCTAGATCCTCCCACAAGATGAAACATACTCTCCACAATAGCTAAGACCCCTTGAGATCATATATGTCTCAATTGTCCCCTCTCACTTTTCAAAAGCCTGTCCAGCCTTTCCTTGTAAGACAACCCACCCATTCCAGGTATTAGTCCAGTAAACCTTCTTTGAACTGCTCCATATGTATTAACATCCTGTTTTAAATAAGGAGACCTTTACTGTACACAGTACTCCAGATGTGGTCTCACCACACTCTATACAACTTTCCTGCTTTTGTACAATAATTCCCTAGCATAACATTCTGTTAACTCTCCTATCTACACAATCAACCTTCATACCTCCTTTTTTGTGAATCATGCACAAAGATACTTAGATCCCTCTCTATCTTAGAGCTCTGCAGTGTCTCATCATTTAGATATTATGCTTCGTTTATTTTCCTGCCGAAATAGACAGTTTCACGCACATTATACACCATTTTCACTCACTTAACCTATCTATATCCTTTTTTGGCTTCCTTATGTCCTGTTCACTGCTTACTTTCCTACCTATTTTTCTGGCATTAGCAAATTTAGCAACCATCTCTTTGATGCCTTTATCCAAATCATTTATATAAATTGTAAAATGTTGAGGCCCCAACAACAATCCCTGTGGCACACCAGTTGCCAACCAAAAATGGATCTATTTATGCTTATGTTCTGTTTCCTGTTCGCCAGCCAATCTTCCATCCTCACCAATGTGTTATCTCCTACACCATAAGCATTTATTTTCCATAATAACTATTAATGGAGCACTTCAATTTCTGGAAATATTAGTACATTCAATAGTTCCGCTTTATCCACAGCACATGTTACTTCTTCACATTTATTGTGCAATAAACTGGTCAAATATGATTTCCCTTTCATAAAATCATGTTGGCTTTGCCTGATTGCTATGAATTTTTCTAAGGGTCTTGTTATAAGCTTGATATCAGGAGACCCCTGTGAAAAAGGTGACTACAATATGAAAGAACTTTACATTAAGCTTGAAAGTGATGTAGTTCGACTTAAAATGAGGGTTTTCACTCTAAGCAAAGGAAACTCTGGAAGTATAATGTACAGTTTGGCTGGGGTAGATTGCAAAGTTACATTAAGATTAGATTCTTCAGACCTGTATTATCTGGAATTTAGAAGAATGAATCTTAAAAAATTCTTACAGAGTTCGACAGGGTGGATGTAAGGATGATGTTTCTCCTGGCTGAGGCTTCTAGGACCAGGCATCACAGTCTTAGAATAAGAGGTAGGCCATTTAAGCCAGAAATGAAAAAAAAAGTCTTTATTTGAAAGAATATAGAACACAGATCAGTACAGCACAGGAACAGGCTCTTCAGCCAACCATGCCTATGCCAACCATGGTGCCAATCATAATCTAATCCCATCTGCACACATGGTCCATTTTCCTTCATTCCTTGCTCCTGTCCCATGTGTCTGTCGGAATGTCTCAAACATTGTCATCATATCTTCTTCTATCAACTCCCCTGGCAATGCATTCCAGGATCTGTGTAAAAAAAATTGCCTCACACATTTCCTTTAAACTTGCCCCCACTATCTTTAAAACTATGCCCTCTAGTATTTGACATTTCCAGCCTGGGAAAAAGACTGATTATCTACCCTATCTGTGCCCCCCATAATTTTATACACTTGTATCAGGTCACCCCTCAGCTTTCGATGCTCCAGAAAAAACAATCCAAGTTTGTGCAACCCCTCCTCATACGCTCCAATCCAGTCAACATCCTGATGAACTGCTTCTGCGTCCTCTCCAAAGCCATTCTAGTGTACCAAACAGAATTGCAAACAATACTTTCAATGTGGCCTAAACAAAGTCTTACACAGCTGCAACGTGACTTGCCAACTCTTATATTTAATGTCCCGACTGATGAAGTCAAGCATGCTGTACACTTTCTTTACCACCCAATCCACTTGCGTGGCCACTTTCAGGGAACAATAGACTTGCACCCCATGATCTCTCTGTACATCAAATCTCCTGAGGGTACTGCCATTTACTGTATACATTCATCTTGCGATTGACCTCCCAAAATACATTACCTCATACTTATCCAGATTAAACTCCATCTGCCATTTCTCCACCCAGATTTCCAACTGATCGATATCCTGCTGTATCCCTTGACAACCTTTATCATTATTCACAACTCTACCAATTTTTGTGTCATTTGCAAATGTACTAATTAGACCACCTACACTTCCTTCCAAATCACTAATACATTTTATTACAAATATATTAATATATATTACAAACAAAGGTATTGAATCTTTGGAATCCTTACCACAGAGGCTCAGTCATTGACTTCATGAGATGTATAAATCTTTGGAAATTAGAGGAATCAAGGAATATGGGGATAAGGCAGGAAGTGGTACTGAGGTAGAAGATCAGCCATGATGTTGTTGAGTGGCGGACCAGACTTGAGGGACTGAATGGCGCACTCTGCTTCATTTTCTTACGTTCTCATGTTCAATTGGGATAAATAGTGAGAAATTATCTCGTTAGTGGATTCTTCAAGGACCAATGTTCACAGATTCTATCTGATGGACAGAGAGTGATGATGATATACACTCCCATCTACTACCACCCAATTCAGAATCTACACAGCCAAGTCTCCATGGATCCCATGCTTTATAGCTTTCTGGCTGAGCCTACCACGGGGAACCTTTTCAAACACTTTAGTAAAGTCCATATACATCACATCCACCGCTCTACCTTCATTTATTTGTTTTGTCACCTCAACCTTCATTGGTTTGTTTTGGCTTCCTTAGGAACAACTTGCTTTGTGTGCTGGAACCTGGTCCAGTGACTTTCCCATCAGGGCTGTGAACAGAAAGTGGAGACAGAGCAATAGTTACAAGGTTATTTAAAACTGAGGTGTGTCAGAAGTTTATAAAAAGTTTATAAAATCATGAGAGACATAGAGTAGACAGCTAGTATCTTTTTCCCAGGGTTGAAATGTCTAATACCAGAGAGCATGCATTTAAGGTGAGAGGGGGCGAGTTCAAAGGAGATGTGTGCGGCAAGTTTCTTTTTACACAGAGGGTGGTGAGTGCCTGGAATGCCCTGCTAGAGGTGGTAGTGGAGGCAGATACGATATAGGCGTTTAGGAGGCTCATACATAGGCGCATGAATGTGCAGAGAATGTAAGGATATGGACCACGTGCAGGCAGAAGGGATTAGGTGTCATTAGCCTATTTAGTTCAGCACAACATTATGGGCCAAAGGGCCTGTTCCTGTGCTGTATTCTTCTATGTTCTTCACTCGGTGGGTATGAATTGTGGAATTCATGGCCCCAGAGGGTGATCGAGGCTAAATTGTTAGAAATATTTCAGGTGGATGTAACTAAATGTTTGGAAGATTGGGGAATTGAGGGTTATCAGCAGGTGGCACAGAAGAGGAGTTGTGGCCAGCATAGATCAGCCATGAAACATTGAATGGAAGGGCAGGCTTGAGGGGTTGGGTGCATTATTCCTGTTCCTGTTTTCTTGCATTCATGTGGATGGTCTTCCCTGCCTGCTTCTATCCCCATGCTTGCCCCTGCACATGAACAGACAGGGAATAGAGGGATATGGAACTTTGGCATCATGGTTGGCACAGACATGGTGGGCTGAAGGGCCTGTTCCTGTGCTGTACTGTTCTATGTATTCTATGATCTGAAATTCACTGCCTGTAAGGGTGGTGAAAGCAGGCCATTAGTTTTCAAAAGAGAATTGGATAGGCATTTATGGGCAAATAATTTGCAGGCTACACAGAGACACAAGAGATTCTGTAGATGCTGAAATCTGGAGTAACACACACAAAGTGCTGGAGGAACTCAGCAGGTCAGGCAGCACCTATGGAGAGAAATAAACAGTCGACGTTTCAGGTTGGGTCCCCTCATCAGAGCTGGAAAGGAAGAGGGCAGAAGCCAGAATAAGAAGGTCGGGGGAGGGGGAGGAGAACATTGCAGGCAGGGGACAGGTGAGTTCAGGTGATAGGCAAGTCCAGGTGAGAGGCGGAAGGTAGGAGGGTGGGGGTGGGGGAGGGGGGAAGAAGTAAGAAGCTGAGAGGTGATAGGTAGAAGAGGCAAAAGGGCTGAGGAAGAGGAATCCAGTAGGAGAGGGCAGTGGACCATGGAAAAAAGGGAAAGGATAGACAGGTCATGAGGGCGGGCGAAGGGGAAGAGAGGGGGAAGGAGGCAACGGGAATGAGGGAAGACAAAGGATTAAAAAAGGGGGGGAGAAGAGGGGAGGGGTTGCCGGGTAATTTGCAGGCTAATGGCAAACGAGCAGAGGAAATGGATTGACCGGATTTTTCTAAAGGAATCCACAATCTGCTGAATGGCTTATTTCTGAGCCACAAATGAAAAGTCTGATCAGCACAACTTTGGTATGTGAAAAGTTTCAGTGAAATGAAAGCAGGAACCAGGTTGTTATGGAATAGTTATCCTAGCAACTGTTGTCTGGAGAGTGCTTGTGATGTGGCTGTTAAGTTACGGGAAATCCAGAGGCCTGTCTCCATGTCTCTGATAATCCAGACACAAGTTCAAACCACACCGCAGCAGTTGGGGAGTTTAAATTCCATTCACTAAATACTTTGGAATTTTTAAATCATAACTAGTCTCAGTGACAGGTTGTCTTGAAGCCCAATAAACTGATGTGCCTGTATGTTAACTTCCTGCACAAGGTCCCTCTGAACAATCTCTCACCATTTAAAAGATATTTCATCTTTCTATCTTTTTTCTACAAAGTGGATGATCTTACATTTTCCACATTATATTCCATCTGCCATGTACTTTTGATTCATCGTCCTGTCTATATCCCACTGAAACCTCTTCCTGATCTCCTCACAATGCACACTGGCACCCAACTTTGCAGCATCACTCAATTTGGATATGTTGCATCTGACTCTATCATATAAATCATTGATATAGATTTTGAACATTTGGGGCCCCAGTACTGATCCATGTGTCATGCCACATCTATCTACACCACATCTGTCTATACAGATCCATCAGTCTATACCTCTTGCTGCCTTGGTGAAGCAGCCAGCGTAATCAAAGACCTCACCCACCAGCGTCATTCTCTCTTCTCTCCTCTCCCATCAGGCAGAAGATACAGGAGCCTGAGGGCACGTACCACCAGGCTCAAGGACAGCTTCTATCCCACGGTGATAAGGCTATTGAACTGTTCCCTTATACGATGAGATGGACTCTTGACCTCACAATCTACCTTGTTATGACCTTGCACCTTATTGTCTACCTTCACTGTAGCTGTGACACTTTACTCTGTACTCTGTTATTGTTTTTACCCTCTACTACCTCAATGCACTCTGTACTAACTCAATGTAACTGCACTGTGTAATGAATTGACCTGTATGATCGGTTTGCAAGACAAGTTTTTCACTGTACCTCGGTACAAGTGACAATAATAAACCAATAGCAATACCATCTGAAAATGACCTGTTCATTCCCGTTCTTTGTTTTCTGTCCACTAACCAACCCGTGCCAATATATTATCTCCCTCAACACAAAGTGCTCTAAATTTGTTTTATAATCTCCTATGTGTCACCTTACCAAAGGTGTCACAAGAGTGGGGTAGGAGAGAGAGAGAATGGGAGATGGCCGGGGGGGCAGGATAGAGAAGAGGTGGGAGGGAGGAAGAGCGAGGGGTGGGAGGGGGTGTGTGGGGTATGGAGGCTAGGGGGTGGAAAGAGACAAATAGCAGAGAGAGATTGGGGAAGAGATGGAGAGGGAATGGGGGGGGAGAGGTGTGGAAGAGAGAATAGTCCTGGATTGTAGATGTAGAGAAATTGGTGAAGGAAGGTTTGTGGAAGAGAGAGCAAGAGGGTGTGAGAGAGAAGGAAGGTGGGAGAGAGAGAGTCAAGGACATTTGGGGAGTGGAATAAATTCCCGTCTTGCTAATGACGCCTTCACCCCAAAACTGAATAAATAAAAAAAGATTAAGGATAAACTTACTGATCATGGAAATACTTCAGTCAGCATAGATCTGTGAACTTTGGATGATTTTAAATTAAATCTATTAGGTCTGTTTCTCTTGCCGTAGATGGTGCCTTCATCTCCTGAGTATTTTCCAGCAATTTTTGCTTTTATTTTGTGTTTATAAAGAATAGGTCAAATCTGATGAAACTGTATTTTTTTAAGGGGACTAATGGATCAAAAGGAAATTGCAGAAAGCATTTGAGAAAATCCTTCATGAGGGACTATTAACTAAAGTTGAACCTCACGGAACTGATGAAAGTTATTGACCTAGTTTGGAAATTGACTGAGCAGTGCGAGGCAGAGCAGCGATAATTGGCAGGTCCTCAAATTGGCAAGATATCTCAGTAGTGTCTTAATACTAGTCGTCTCAAATGTTTTATTAACAACTTTGATGATGTGTAGAAAACCACAAGGCTGATGATGACTTAAAAATTAAAATCTCACTATCTATACAAAAAAAAATCAAAAAGTCTGCTAGAATGATGGCCTATATACGTGGAGCACTGGTATACACAGGAGAAGAAACTAAATTATAATAAAGCCCCAAATAGACTAAACTGGAGTACTGTGAGTAGTTAACAAGCACTGCAACTTAGAAAAGATATGTTTGCCTCAGAGGGAGTGAATAATACCCAGTTTGGTAGAATAATACCCAGACTCCAACGGTTAAAATTAAACAAAATAGTGTTGTAGTCCCTGAAAATTATAAGGTGAAAGGACAATTTGATTAAGTTTTTAAAGGAAACCTATAAATATATTCACAGGTTGGTGCATTTATGACTAGAAGGCATAGTCTAATAGAGGCATATCTTTCAGGAATGAAGTTAGGAAACACTTCAGCATACAGATACCTATAAACATGACTGCATAACACTTTTTATTGTTACATTATCAAATTGAAAATTATATCTTTTTTCTCTGTATTAAATTGTGATAATGACCTTTTCAGTGTTGTTACATGTCAGTCTGAAAACTTGTCACTTGCTGGCATGAGATGTTCTTGTGCCAAGACACAACTTCTGCATTAGGAGTGTGCTGGATGACACCATTTTCCATGCAACGCTCCTTCCACAACTTAGACTAAGTTGTCCCAGGAGTGACCTTTGTTCTCTTCTGACACTAATGTTTGGATCCCACTCTGGTATGTTCATCCATCTGGCTGTCCTGACTGTGGTTACTTCCGATCTCCCAACTGTCTGATATTCCAGATCGTCCTGACCATCACTCTCTCCCCAACTCCCGCTCCCCCTCTAATCCTCCTGACCACTTGACCTGAGATACTCATAGTTGTAATCCATCATGTGATCTGAAATGAACCAACCAAAGATGTTTGTTTATGATTGTGTCAAACAAAATGCCAATTTCCTATGTATCAAAGACTGGAACATGTCAATCCTGCAGGGCAATCGAGTTTGAAAATGAGTCAGAACTCCACAGGAGTGAAGAGGATTCTTTGATGCTTTAGTTTCCTAACATCATGCTGGGAAGAGACTGTTTGCTGTCTTCGTGGCAACATGTGGTTTATGCCTCAAACTCCACTGCATGCTTCTGTAATTATGCAGTGTAAACCTAGCAGGCACTACAGAGAATTACACAGAAATTATAACACAGAAAAAGGCCATTCATCTCATCTCATTCATACTGCCCTTTGACTCTTTTGTTTAGCTATTAAGATATCTTATTTCCTTCTCCTTCATGTACATCTTTATTTTTCCCTTGAATGTATTGTGTGTTTATTTCTGGAGATGCACCTATTACCTTTGGCAACAGAACATAGTTACATTATCTGTTTTATTTGTTAAGCTTCCAGTTCTTTGTTCATTATTTCTTTATATTGCATTACTTGTAAATTTTGTAGAAAGGGCTTACA